>NC_092812.1:50857593-51457593 GCF_040954645.1 Diabrotica undecimpunctata | reverse complement strand
AAGGAAATGGTTTGATAGAGAATGTCAAGAAAAACTACACAACAGACAGATAAAGCGAAACATTATGCTTCAACAAGGAACAGCAGAAAGTAAAGAAAACTATGCAACTTCACGCCGAGAAACAAGAAAATTAATTAGAGAGAAAAAAAGGAAGTACGAACAGAAATATGAAGAAATGGAAAGAAATAGACAACAGTCAAATAGTTGAGCATTTTACAAATCAGTGTCAAACGCAAAGAAAGGCTTCAGACCTAGATGCGTGTCTGTACTCAAAAAAAAATGAATGAATGATGAATTAATAATAAATGAAAAAGAACTGCTCCAAACATGGCAAGAATATTTCAAGACTTTACTAAACATACATTAAGAGGAAGAACATGGAGAAAATTTATATTTTGGGGTGGACCTACCGGTAGAGGACCCCAAAATAGATGAAACATTGCAAGCAATTAACAAATTGAAGAACGAAAAAGCTCTAGGCTATGACAATATACTGGCTGAATTCCTTAAGTACGGAGGAGAAATTCTACATAGACAAATACACAAACTAATAACACTTATATGGAACAAAAAATGGCAACAAAATGGCACGAAAGTGTAATAATCCCCATCCATAAAAAGGGAGACAAAACCCCATAAAAAGGGAGACAAAACCAAGTGATCTAATTATAGAGGCATCTCCCTAGTTAATACGGCATATAAAATCTTATCGAACATCCTATTAAGTAGGCTGACACCGTTTATAGAAAATTTCATGGGGAATACCAAGCCGGCTTCAGAAAACATAGATCGACCATAGATCAGATCTTTACTCTAAGACAGCTGCTTGAAAAAGTATGGGAATTCAATAGAACTATCCATAATCTCTTCATAGATTTCCGGCAAGCGTACGACAGCATTAAAAGGGATCAGATGTGGAATGCAATGGCAGAACTTTCAGTTCCAAAAAAACTTACCCAGCTTGTTAAGTTATATGTGAATAGCTGTAGATCCAGAGTACGGATAGGTAACAAACTCTCAGAATCTAAGAGCAGCACAACTTAAAACAGAGTTACTGACAGTAAATGGACCAAAATTACTACTAGCATACGCAGATGTCATTGACATTGTGGGAAACACAGTCACCAATGTGAAGGAGACTTTTAATAAATTGGAGGTAGAGGCAAAGAAAACTGGTTTAAGGGTAAATGAAGAGAAAACCAAATACATGTGCATCAACAGACAAAAGGGACGAGATAGAATAGGGCAAAATGTTACAATAGACCCATATAACTTTGAAAGAGTGGAGAGTTTTAAATATCAAGGAGCAACGATCACTGCAGATAACGATATCGCGGAAGAGATTAAAGGAAGAATTCAGGCAGCAAACAGATGTATATACAGCCTCCACAATACTATTAAATCTAAAAGCCTAACACGAACATTAAAGATACGAATATATAAAACGGTGATTAGACCGGTGCTCATGTATGGGTGTGAGACGTGGACCCTGACAAAAGAAACTGAAAGAAAACTTAGATGTTTTGAGAGAAAAATCCCCAGAAGAATCTTTGGGCCTTATCACGACATTAATAGCAACCAATACCGAATGAGAACAAATGCTGAGGTTAAGCAGATATATAGAGCGAGCGATATAGTCCAAGAGATTAAATCCCAACGCCTAAGATGGGCTGGCCATGTCCATAGACTCCCTAATAACCGCCTTACCAAGTTAATATGGGAGGAAGCCTCTACAGGAAGAAGGCCCTTAGGACGTCCACGAATGCGATGGAGAGACAATATATGGTCAGATCTAAGAACAATGGGGCTACCCACTGACCCAACTATTATGGACAACTGTTCAAGATGAAAGCAAGTTGTGCAGTCAGCCAAAACCCACCCCGGGTTGTAGTGCTACGAGAAGAAGAAGAAGATCATTGCTGTACGGTACTATGAATTTAATAATTCTGTATTCTGTTTTTTAATTAAGATTGAGATACATTTTTTGATATTCTTTTTTAATGACACATTGGTTTTCAGCATTATAAACGGTGGTCTAGAATTATTTCTTCTTGAAGTTTCATTTGTGAAAAATATTAGTATAGATTGGTTATATACAGACAAGCAGAATGTACAAGTAACCAACGATTAGTCCTAGGGAAATTAGTTAGGTTCGTTTTCAAGTGTGAAACGGTGCATTCGGTTTAATCGACACGAACAGGTTTTATCAGGTTTGAGTCGTTTCCAGGGAACAGAAAGAAATGAAGGAGTTCACACACGTCACACGCAGGGTTCACTTCCTGTTTCAACCTGGTAGCTGGTGAATTTCTTTAAAAATGATCTCTTATTATTATTATATGAATCCGTTGTCGCAGTTTTTCTGATAAAATGAACGGTTTACCAGATGTGGACCTGTATCGGCCGATTTCTGCAATGCAATCTAAATTAATACTGGGGAACAAAACGTGTGAAAAATATAAGCATAAATTGAAAACGTTTGTTGACATTATCTTTGTCGAATATGATACGTAGTATAACGGGGGTAATCACACTGAGTATTGATTTACTTAACAATGGAAACAGTGGCGTAGGTACATTGAATGGAGTCCCCTTGGTACTCTCGAACTTGGAAAACACACACACACTACACATAAACAAACACACATACACCGACACACACACACACACACTCATATATATATATATATATATATATATATATATATATATATATATATATAATATGTATATATATGCATGTCTCGCAAAACAGGAAAACAAAAAAAAAATAGAATATCGATGGAAGCCAACCGTATATAAACACGATGGAAGCTATAGCTACACTCGCATTAACGTTTTCTATATATATATATATATATATATATATATATATATATATATATATATATATATATATATATATATATATGTGTGTGTGTGTGTGTGTGTGTAAAAGATTAAATTTACATTAGGACAATCGGTAAATTCGAAGCAGTTTTAAGGATTCTGCCTTCGGCAGTAGTAAAAATTGTAATAAACTTTGTATAAAAAAGTGTAGAAAACAGAAGTAGGGCCTTGAATTTTCTACCAACATTAATGTAGATTGAACGTTGACATATTATTTTTATTTCACAACGTGTTGAATATTATTTCTTTTATTATGCAGCTTTTCCTAATAGATGTTGAGTTAGATAGATTGAAGATTTGGGAATATAAAAATAGCTTTTATTAGTCATATTTACTTAAACAATAATAATTATAACATCTACATTATGAGAATCATAATCTCAATGATGTATTTTAAAAAATAAACTGAAAATGACTGTTTTTTATAGTTACCTCATAATAATTAGTTTCCTTTTTTTTGGTACAATCATTGAATTATATTAAACGTCCTTGTATGAGCTGTAGCGATTTTCTTGCTTTTATATATTTATATTTTTCCACGAGAGTGAATACAATAGATGGGAACCACAGACATCATGAATATTCTTAAACAATAACATTGAACGAACATTGACTGTGGTATGTGTTGCTTCTACCAAATTCATATGGTAGAGAGCTGATATTGTATTTCTATCTTATATCTGATAGAAGAAGAATACAAAAGCTGACACAGAATATATTGCGGCTATTTTTAAAGTAATATTATCACAAAAAGTATCTCTTTGTTCTCGTCGTATCTTGCCTTTTTTTAACTATTCTTTATACTTGCTGGAGATCAATAAATCAAATATAAGACACCAATTAACTTAACATTTTTTTGGCATCGTTTCTCTTTAAAGATAAATTTTATCAGTTGCTTGAAAGATATGCATATTATCGAGTTTAACAGGATAACCCTTTGAATAGATACTTTTACGTAGGTACCATTAAAAAAAATTTAAGCCAGGGGTCGCTAGTGTGGCTAGTATACCATAAATTTACAATAAAAGTGTAAATTTTTTGTAAACTGTATATTATAATAAAATAAAGGATTTTTATAAGCTTTGAAATTATATTTTTTACAAACGGTTTACACTTTTATTACAATGAAAAGTTCCAAAGTGGGTTTATACAAGCATTTTAGAAAGGAATGGATAAAAAATTAAATATAAAATTTTAAATAATTTAGATTTATAATAAGACAAACAAACAAAATAAGAGAAACAAACATCAACCTGAAGATCGATTAAACAACTAAAAGCAGTATAAATAACCTGTGAAATAAAGTAAATTTCACGAATTTGCAACTATTTTGGATTATGAATGAAAGCTTTGATTTAAACGGTCCGCTGTGCTGAGAAAGTTAATAGCAAATTTTCCCAATTTGAAGCACTCTCGAAGACAAGCCAAAATACGGTTTTAACTGATAATGTGTTTTAGGTACATTTATTTAGAAAAATATGTAATTATTAGTGCGAAAATAGAAGAAAATTACAAATTCTATTGTTTCTAAATTGTAGTGGTAAGTAATTATTGATAAAATAATAACAGTAACACTCAAAATTTTTCTTAATGAGAAGATGAAAACATATTACAGTGTAATCAAGAATTAAATCCATACTCATAATAATTGTCGTCGGTATCTTAATTTGGATTGTAAATGATGACTGTGTTAATTGCTTCGATGCGATTTTCAAGCATCCAACATTCTGCATTCTGACCATATGCCTTTGGTAGTGGAGTTGACCTTCGACGATGGCGGTCAGAGATCAACTAGTAAAGCTTTGCCACTGCTTCCTAAAATTACTTGGACCCAAACTGTTTGGAAAAATATAAAGAAAGTATGTCTTGTGAAATTAATAGGGTGAATAAGTGGACTGATCAACCGAAAATAACAAATACAGCAATGTATAAAAAAGTCAGCATACAAGGGAGAATGTATGCTTTTTAAGGCAAAGGAGAAGTGTAAACAAAGCCAATAATGGTTGGATGGTGAGTGCACAAGAAAGAGGTAGCAAGTAATGTAATATCTCAGAGTATCTAGAAAGACTAGCTCGACCTATGCAACGAATATATATAGGGACGTTGTGCAGAACCGTTTATCCTCAATGAACATTTAGACCGGCCGTTTAGTATGGAAGAACTTTAAATAGCATTGGATTGTTTAAAAACAAATAAAGCATAAGAAGTTGATAGTACTGCTGCTGAGTTCTATAAGTTTCTTCCAGAAAACGGAAAAGAGCTTGTACTTGGGCTTACTAATAATTTTTTCGTCAAACCAGACTTTCTTCGGGGTTTCTATGATGCAATAATTTTTCCTTTTAATAAGAAGGAAAACATGGAAAGTGCAGAGAGTTAAATGCAATAACCAAACTCACTGTGGCATTGACTTTGACCAGACTTACCTCGTGGGTACAAAATAGTAACATTTTAAATGCGTTTCAGGCAGGATACAGAACCGGCTATTCAACTATAGACAACATTTTTAATCTTAGGAGTATAGTAAAAATCCAACATGCACGAGGAGTAAAAAATATTTATACATTTTTTCTGAACTTTAGTGCTGCTTTTGATACAGTTGATCGGCGGGCCCTTTTTTACAAGTTGAGTCACTTGGAATTATCTACTAAAGTGCTCAATTTGTTAAAAAGTCTCAATCTGAATGGTTTGACTGTAATGTAGGAGTGAGACAGGGATGTCTTTTAAGTCCATTACTGTTGTCAGTAGTAAGGAGGAGGATACAGTGTCAAGTTGAAAATAAAGCGCTCGAATTAAATTTTTGTGGACACTACAAAGAACGGCGGGAAGAAGGAGTAAACATACATTATCTATTGGAAATGGAAAATTTTAGGGACATTCGATGGCTGTTCAAATTAAGATGTGGAGTTCTATATTTGAATAATCTAAATGGCAGAAATTATAAAAGAAGATTTTGTTCAATGTGTAACACGAAGGAAAGGGAAGATGTGATACATTTTTTGGGAAAATGTTCGGTGTTGAGACAGATTAGGTTAAAGTGGTTGGGTAGAAATGAACTTGGTAGAGTGGAAGTAGTTACTATCATTAGACAGGGAGGGGCTGCGTTAGCAGGTTATTATTAAGAGACATGGCCGTATAGGTATGAGTTATTGAGCCTATTTAATTATTAAACCAATTAGCATGGTGTTAGTTCAATAGGATGAAAATATTAAAATTAGCATTAATAATTAATTAATATCTACAAGCAAAATCTTTGCTTATAGATATTAATCTTTTTATCTGTCTTGTGCTTGTATTTTGTTACTATTATTGTTATTAATATTATCCAGATTTAAGCCTACAGCTTTTACTCCCTCTAAGGCACAAATTCACTCATTTCAAATTAATGCATGTTATACCCTACTGTTATACATTGTTATTATTGTTTAGTTTAGTGCGAAGTCTTACTCAGTAGGATATACACATTTAGTTTATTACTATAACATTTATAAGAATATTGATTTAATTGACTATTTATTAACTTTAATGACCTTGTTAGATAGAATTATCCTTAGTGTAATTTTTTGTATATTAGAGATTAAGATTTGTTTGCCAACCCTCCTGAAAGAGCACAATTGTCGCTAAAAGAGAATATTGCATTGCATTTTTTTAATGAGAAATAAAAAGCCATTATTGATTGATTGATTGATTACTGTCCAGGAATTTGTTGGTTTTACCCATTAGTAGTTTTTTTTACCATTTCACAAACATCTCAGTATTCATGTTATCATGATAATCAGCCGATTTTGATTTTGACGAAAACACAAGATTTGCTCCATAAATTTTGCGGGTTTTCCACCCGCATGCAATATAATATGTCTCTTTTCCTCAGTACCGGTGAATTTTATAGATTTTATACTCTCCTTTACCAAAAATCCACATTTCGTCTAAATAAACAAATGAAGCGTATCTTTTTTTAAAATTATTATAGTTTCTTAAAAACTCAATTCTTCTTTGAACGACACTAGCTCTTTCAGACAAGGCTTGTGTATTGTATCTTCCATTTTGAACCGAAACCAAACCTGTTTGAAAACTCTCCAGAGACAAACACTGGAAATTTCGAATGTATTTCTGTCTATTAATTTTTTTAACACCGGCTCTACAAAAACATGTTCTTTCTTTTTACTCATTTTATATATAATGTCTTGAATTTCAAACTTACAGCCCTTAGGAAGATCTTTAGTCTTATGGTGTGATCAAGGCTTGTATTGTGCGACCTCCACTTCACTGTTTACACTTTTTCTGTTTTTCAAAACTGACTTTAGTTTTGTCTTATTAATACACAATGCATGAAACACATGTTTATGTACGGATTCAACTGGTCACAAAGTTGCAAAGTTGATATAGTCGTCCCAGGTGATAAAGCCGCAACAGTTCCCCTCTTATAGCGGTAGGAAAAGTAATTGAACATTGTAGGAGGAATGGACCACAGGTGATCATCGGCTGTGACGCCAAATCACATCACGTGGTATGTGAAAGTAAAAGGGTCGATAAACGAGAGGAATACTTTTTTAACTAGGTACATTAAAATTAAAAACAATATTCTTCAGTTGGTTTTCGTTCTTTGGTCTGACTTTACATATATGTGTATTATTATAATTAAAATCGTGCAAAAATTCCGCCACTAACTATATAATAATCGATCGACATTTTAATGGTCTGTCTACTGGCAACCATTTTAGTAATATTTTTATGAGAACAGACTATCTAACGGTATTAAATTATTATGGCTTTTTAACATACAATTTATAAACAAATATCTGAAAGTGATTTAACAATTTATGTTTACTGCAGGATAGCAATCACTTACGAGGGAATATTGAAATACATCAAGTAATATATTAAACATATAAAGAATAAAAACAATTATATTAATAGATATCAAAAAAAGTATTGTAAGGAAAGTTACAGCAAATGTTTCATTAAATAATAAAAGTAAAATAACAACTTAAATAAAGTGTAAAGACTTTTGCAACATGTAAAGGGAAGCTTCGGTCTTCGGTAAACCCTTGAAGTGTTTCAAAGGTTTACCGTGGCCTGTACTGAAACAACGTGGCCAAATAATGCTACCTAAAGTTAAATATAAAACTTATTAATGTTTAAATAATAAAATCTTGCTCGTGCTTTTGGAAACCTTTTTGTCTTCCATGTTTTTTATATACATCTGTTATTTGCACATTTTACATAAACACTGACTAAATTCTGTGTTTTCTTATAAAAAAACTTAACGTTTAATTTTCATGGTTCCTAAGTTAAACTTTTGATTCACTTCCATCTTTCCATATCTTTGTAAATCTTTTGCATATTTTTCTATGGATGTATGCTTGTTTAACTGAGTTCAGATAAATTAATGATGTGTATGGATTCATATAAAAAACGTCTTCTTTAATACAGGCTGAAGTAGCAAGTACCCTTTCTTTTATGGTCCAAATTCGGACAAATAACCCTCAAATATCCTAGTGCATATTCTATCTAAATTGACAGTCGTACTCCTTTTCCGAAATATATATATATATATATATATATATATATATATATATATATATATATATATATATATATATATATATAAATACAAACTAAAATATACGTAATGTAATACAATTACAAACATAATATAATATAAATTATAAACATAATATAAATACAAACCAATTATAAAAGTTTTACCATTAACTGCTAGTCTTCTTCGTTCTAATTCTAACATCTTCACCATCCCCTGTAGCGATTATAAAAAATAGATTAATTAATCAGATATTGTCAGGATCGTAGACCAGTAGTGGGTGTTTCTAATAGTGGGAGTACTAGACTTAAAATGTCCTTGCAAAGGTTAGTAAGTTTCAAGTAAGTTGAATCGTAACGAGCTGAGTAAAGAAATATTTTGTAATGCTAATAGAAGTATTAGTGTAACTGAAACTGGTATAACGTCTTTCTTCTTGTTTAATAATGTTCATTGAGAAACGATGGTATAGAAGGTGTGACTACTACCGGATTCTGACAAGGTTAAGGACCAATTCTACAAAAAATATTGGATTGTTATTAAATTTTTTTGCTACTTGTTTGCTTTTACATTAATTTTATGCTCATAAATACCGTAATAATAAAAAATAATAATGCGTTTTAATTCCAATGTTTTAATAAAACTACAGTGAGTAATGAATTTATTATAGCCACTTGAATTTTTTTTTTTTAAAGGGCTACATAATAAAATTTTGTTTACGGTTTAAAATGTTATCGGTTTTATGGGTTTTTATTTTATATATTTTTTATATATACTATATATTATACAGTTTGTATGTCTGTATAAGAACTTAAAAACGCCTTCTTAGTATTTAAGCCAGTAAAGAAAAAAAACAGCTGAAAAAATCTTATACGTACAGGTTTTTGAAGGTTTTAAAAGGTATATGATAGATAGCTGATGACAAATCCTAGAAGATGTACAGCTGATTATACTTAAAAAAAATTATTTAAAAATTCTTTTATATAAGGTATAATAATAAAAAAACCCTATCGGGCTACATCACAGACTGTTTTCGGAATAACTATTCCATCATCAGTGCTATCTGGGTGTACATGTTTAGAGCCACTAAATACATGGGTAAAAATCCTTAAAATGATTAACTTTGAGTTACATTTTTGATAATTAAAATTTAAGATGTTTAAGTTACAATAGGAATTGATTACATGGCAACGTAGACTCCGCTGAGGTTGCTAGTCCTTAGACGAAGTGTCTGTAGGACTTGTTGATAGCAGCTTGAGATTGTGATCCTGATTCTCAGGAGTTTATAAGAATTGAGTATTGTCCAATCACATATGTTCTTCAATAGGGAACACTGCTTATTATTATTATTATTTTTAAATATTTTTAATAATTTAAGGAATTTAAATGCAAATATTGATCTGAAAAATGATTTGAATATTTATTTCTTTTAATACTATTAATACTAAGATAAAATTGGCTGGGATAACATGAGTTTTATAGTAGTGCCACCATGAGTCGAACAAATAATTAATCTAAATATTAAAAATGGTGATGTTATACTTTCCAATAAAAAAATAGAAAAATAAGTCGAAAAGTTCGCTGAAAATTTTCATTTTCGAAAGTTCGAACATATGAATTCTGAAGAACGGAAATTTAAGTTTAGTAAAAGACTATTTCGATATACATATATATATATATATATATATATATATATATATATATATATATATATATATTGAATATCACAAATAAAATCAAATCATATTAAAATATCTACGAAGGGACCTGAATATTCAAAATGTAGATAAGTATTTCGAATTTTCATTAAAGATACTAAATAACATTAAAATGCCAGAAGAAAATAGTTTCAGAACCGTGACAGGTCGTTTATTTAGATGAAAATAATTAAAATAATAATGTGAACACGTCTCAGGCGTGTCTAAATTACATAAAAAATATTTTTTACTTATAATTAGTAGTCCATAGTTGTCGCCAAGTTGATTTTATGCATTTTTTATGTATTTGTTACAGATTAACTCAAGATTACAGAGTCCGATTTCGACATTAATACATGTCTAAACCTTGAATTATAACAGCATAATATAGTATATAAATTCGTTAAAACGAGAGATAAAAATAAAAGCACAGCTTTAACCGAAACCCACATAAAGGGAAAAGTATCTTGAAGCTGAAAGTTACAAACAATATAATATCCATATAACTGGCGTCGGCGTCGTTTAGGTAGTGTATCATAAGTTAAATAACAAATTGATTAGATTAAAATATAAATTAATTTTTGACAATTATTACCGTATGATCATTTTTATTTCCTTCTATGACACTATTGTGTTTTGTTGTAAATGTGATTCACAAAGTATCTTTTAAAAATCATTTAAGTCAATGTACTAACAATTTATGACACAGAAGACACAGTTTTTGAAGCAGACAGACTTTTTTGTACAAAAAGTACCAAAATAATAATTACTGTTATCAAAAGCAGGATCATTAAATTAAAGTAACGATTTTGATTAAACGATTACTCACTAATAATAACCATCCTCCATGTTGACTGTTTATTGATGATGTAGTGTTCACTGCAGCATCACACAAAACCAAGATACACTTCTTAAAAAATAAATAAATATTAACCAAGAATGGTGTGGTTTCAGAAAGATTAAGTAAAGTAAGTAGAACAACTTTAGAGAACTACCCGACAAAGAGAAGAGAATAAAAGAGCATACACAAAAAAAAGAAACGAAACCACTTAAATAAAGAATTTAAATATACATAATACTATAGGAAAGTTAACATCAACAGAAAAACATTCAAGGCAACTACAAATCAATGCAGTCGTCAATCATCTATTGACAAGAAAAGACGAATTGAATCTATGGGTGGAATACTTTAATTGGGCACTTAATATAGATGAAGAAAGAGAAGAAAACCTAGAAGACGAAAGAGATAAGCTAAGCAAAATAGCCCCCACCCAACGATACCTGCAGTTAAAGATGCAGTTAAAAAACCAGCCAGAACAAATCACGCGGAATAGATAAACTCTCAGCGGAACTATATACATATAATTTCCTCCAATATGAAACATAAAAATAATAGAACAAATTATAACAAAAAACAGCAAGTAACTTTCCAAAGTTCTTTTCATCTACACGTTAGCTTCATGTGTCACTCGATTTTGACAATTTGAACACATCTTAACTCAACTCAACTTAAAATAGTTAATAAATAGGTAGTAATGCCTGCTCTTAAACTATAATAGCAGATTATTTGATTAAACTCCGCGTTTAGAAATAATATTTTACAATAATTAGCTACTGAATTACTAATGCTATTCATTATCAATATTTGTGATGACCAAAAAAGGTTACCAAATGAAAAGAACTTAAAGTCGTGGTTAGCTGTAATGTTTTAATGTGAATAAATATCTGTAATTATCTAATTGCTACCATTGTTGTTTGTAATGTTAATGTATTGAATCAACCTACGAGTGTGATTTATGTGATGTGAATTTATGAGGTCTAATTTTATTAGAATTCCCTGTTGCGGGTCAAAAATGTAAAAAAATTCGATTTAAGGGTGTGAAATCAAAATAGATACCTATATGCACATCATGAATTAACTCTCCTAATAAGAAGACTTCTATATAAAATTTAAGAAGATAATAAAGACATCCAATTTCTATGAATTCCATCACATATTGGAGTAGAAAGGAACGACGAAACCGATAGGTTTGCAAAGGAAGCAACAAAAAGTGATAGTGCAGTAATCGAAAGCAAAACAGTGACCAGTGATAAAGTGTTTCATTAAAAACAAACTGGTCAATGTCTGGCAGAATAGTTTGTTTCAATGTATAAATGCGAAGCTCAAAGAGGTGAAGAGAGATAAACCTTGGTGTAGTGTATCAAAAATCAGATTTGACCAGGGTACTAATATCCACTTTTTAGAATTGGACTAAAAATTACGCATAAGTACAAAATCTGAAAAATCTCGTTGGTTAAACTGTTATTGTGATTTATCCGTAAAACATCTATTGATAGATTGTCCTGCATATCAAATTTATAGCCAAAAATATAAAATATCTCAGAACCTACAAACATATACTAGGAAAAAATTGTAATATTTTAAGCTTAAAAGTACCTAACTGATTATAATTTATTGTATTGGATATAACTTTTTGTATCCCGGCTAATAACCTACAGGGTTGATGTAAATAAAAAAAAGATGGGGGGTTTAACTAAAGCTTCATATATTTTAATTTTCGTCATTATATATTTGCAACTATTAAAAGTGAGAAACATATATTTATAAAGAAATAACCTGCCTATTATTTATAACAGTAACACGGTTCGTCAGCTTTTTGAAAAGTTTTGTGTTGTCAGCATTTGGACTGACATATTTCAAAATTAATATTTCAATTTTTGATTCATATCTACAATTTACGTCTGAAGAGGAAATATCAGTCATGTAGTAGTAGACCATTATTAATATTTTGCATTAATGTATTCAATATGTTCTTATGCAATCCGTACGACGGTATCAGACAGATCAACCATAAGAGACTAAATCTCCCGAATGCTCATAACCGCGCCTAAGGGTTTCTCATGGGTATATATATGTATATATACATACTCTACAGAGTAAAATATACATGGTATTAAATATCAGCATAGGCTAAGACCGCTAAAAACCGCTAACCTTTTTTTGGATTCTGCCATTTTTTACTGGCCTAGTGACTTTTTAATTGATTCGCTTCAACAGTAGTCTTTTTAAGCGAGAAAAGAGAACTACATACCCACTGTTATTCACGTAATGCAATTGTCTATAAGAACCATGGAAGAGGCTAAACGAAACATAGATGTAAGTGTTAAAACTACTGCTTATTGCTACTTATATACTCAACCGATTTTGCTTATTGTGTGATATGATAGAATAAATATGTGAGAGAGGTAAAATAAGCCATACAGCAGATGAAATCGGTACTAGATAAACATTCACTTAAGGTAATAGGGGCTTCTACATTTTCAACAACTATGTATATTAGGACTTAATTGCGGAAAAACGTTTTGAAACAAGAACAAAGTCTTTATCAACATGCGACATACTAGAGATGATATTGCTTCTGGATAATATAAAAATATCTACAAGAAGCCCTAAAAATCTAAACCGGCGAAGTTTATATAATTTACCAGTAGAAAGAGAAAAAAAAAACACTGAAAAGTACGACATGTACTAACAGGTGATTCATTTAGAAGTACTTTTTTTGGTGGGGATTTAATGGGAGATTGTATATGAATCGTGTCACCTGTCGTTGCGCTTTTGTTCAGTATTGTTTGACATTTCGTCATGAAAAGACTTAGCCCGGCACAGCGGGGCGTTCTACGAGAAATATGTTTCGAGCGCTTAGAGCAACTTATGGTTCAGATCGACCTACCGAACGCACAATTCGCTTTACCATCAGTAAGTTTGAAACCCAGTTTTCATTACTGGATAATGAGTGGATAAAGAGTGTAAGCGAAACTAATGAAGAATCGATTCGTCGCTGTTCTTAACAGCTTGGCTCACCGTATGCAACAACTTGGCGTATTTTACATAAGTATCTTGGGTAAAAAGTAAAGTTCGTGTAACCTTCTGGCTAAGGTCTAGTGTTAGGGTTTTCAGGTCGCGCAAGCGCCCCTAACATGACTTAACGACTACTTTCGTAGCCGGGACCGACGGCTTTACGTGCCCTCCGAAGCACGGTGGCAGCTCAAATAAATTAGATATTG
This sequence comes from Diabrotica undecimpunctata, assembly GCF_040954645.1. Taxonomy (NCBI): domain Eukaryota; kingdom Metazoa; phylum Arthropoda; class Insecta; order Coleoptera; family Chrysomelidae; genus Diabrotica; species Diabrotica undecimpunctata. Next base: position 51,443,409 of record NC_092812.1, on the reverse strand, counting down.
AAAATTTTGTCGGTGCCGGGATTTGAACCCGGGCCCTCTAGCTTGTTAAGCCAGTAACATAGCCGCTGAGCTACGGCTGCCACAAAAGTAAAGTTCGTGTAACCTTCTGGCTAAGATCTAGTGTTAGGGTTTTCAGTTCGCGCAAGCGCCCCTAACATGACTTAACGACTACTTTCGTAGCCGGGACCGACGGCTTTACGTGCCCTCCGAAGCACGGTGGCAGCTCAGTTAAATTAGAAATTGAAAATTTTGTCGATGCCGGGTAAAAAGCATACTTAATTCAATTAGTGCAAGATCTGATGGGTTCTTGACTGTTTTCAAAAAAAAAAAAAAAAAAATGTTTTCCGATGAGGCCCATTTTTGGCTTAATGGGTACGTGAATAAACAAAATGCCCGTATTTGGGGTGATGAGTAACCCGAAGAGATTCAAGAGTTGACATTACATCCAGAAAAAACAACTGTTTGTCGTGGTTTTTGGGCCGGTGCAATCGTCGGTCCATATTTATTTCACGCTTCGTATCAGTAAATTGGCCGCCTAGATCCTGTGACATCACACTTCCAGACTTTTTCCTTTGGAGCTAAGTCCAAAGTCTACATGAATAAAGCGGCTACAATTAAGACATTGCCATAAGCCAATTTTACTCGAGTCATTCGTCAAATACCATCTTTAAGAAGTAATAGTAAAGAACAATTCTTTTGTATGATAATAAAGATTTTTAAATAAAATTCATTTTAAATTAAAATGGGCAATCCTCTAAGCCCATTGCTATCAGATATTTTTATGGATCATCTAGAGACAAAGATTTCAAAACATCCCATATTCAAACAGTTTTTATATTGGTGGAGATACGTAGACGACGTACTGGTATATTTCACAGGAACTAACAGGCAACTCGACCAATTTTTATCGTATAATAATTCACTTCATAGTCATATTGAATTTACAATAGAAACAGAACAAAATCAATCCATAAATTTTTTAGATTTAAAAATTATCAGACTTAAAAACAAACATAACTTCTCCATATTTCATAAACCTACCCATACTGACACGACTATTCACAATTCATCATCCCATCCCACACAACATAAACTGGTAGCCTATCATAGTATGTTACATAGATTAACAGAAATTCCGATGTCAAAATACAATTTTGAGACAGAATTAAATATCATTAAGCAAATAGCAGTAAACAATGGATACAACGAACAAACAATTAATAAAATGGTAAATCAAAAACTACACAAGAAAGCCCTGAACTTAGTATTTCCACCACCAGAGAAAAAACCCAGTACCTTCTGCTCGATTACATATACAGGCAAAATATCAACAAAAATAGCCAAACACATAAAAAAGAAAGGAATACCACCAACTTTCAGAACAAATAACAACCTAGGCAAATATATTAAAAACAACAAGAGCCAACATAAAAAACACTTACACAGTGGTGTGTACAAACTTAAATGTGGCGACTGCCTAAAAACTTACATTGGTCAAACTGGTAGAAATTTTAATAAACAAATAGCACAACATAAAAGGGCTTTCAATAATAGAAAAACAGATTCTACATACGCACTTCACCTTCTAGATCGTAATCATTCTTTTAATGACGAATTTAAAATTCTTCACATTCAAAATAAAGGCCTTAAGCTATCTTTGTTATCATCATCATCATCATCCAGCCCCATTTTCACATCCATTGTTGGATATAGGCCTCCTCCAAACGTCTCCAGTTCTCTCTATCTCTAGCTGCTGCAATCCAGTTTGTTTCTATTCTCTTTAGGTCGTCGGTCCATCGGGTGGGTGGTCTGCCTCGACTTCGCTTGTCGGATCTTGGTCTCCACTTCAATAATCTCTTCGTCCATCTTCCGTCTTCCATTCTAGCAACATGTCCAGCCCACCTCCACTTTTGTTTATTGATTCGCAGTATAATATCATCTAGGCGATTTCTCGATTTCTCACGCGATCTTTCAAGCTCAGGCCCAGCATTGATCTCTCCATTCGCCTTTGTGTTACCCTCAGTTTTTCGGTAGTAGCTTTCGTTAAAGTTAGGGTCTCTGCTCCGTAGGCCAAGACTGGTAAGATGCATTGGTTAAATGCCTTCCTTTTCAGGTGAATTGGGGTATTTGTTTAAAAATGTCTCTCATCCTTCCATATGCCGCCCATCCCAACGTGATTCGTCTATTTAGCTCGCAGGTTTGGTTGTCTCTGGTTATTCTAATTTCATGACCCAAGTATGTGTATTTATCGATTAATTCTACCTTGTTCTTATTGATCTGTATCTCTTCGCTGGGAACCATTTTGATTTTCTCGAAATTTATCTCCAGCCCAGTTTCTTGTAGTATGCCATTCAGTTCTTGGAGCATGTCTTTAATAGAATGCGCAAACTCTTTTGCAATCGTGATATCAACATAAAGTTACGAATACGAATGCTGCGGTGTTATGTCTTTTCTACCCTGTTGTATGGAGTAGAGGCTTGGACACTAAAACAGTTGACCACAAAAAACATCGAAGCTTTCGAGATGTGGTGCTATAGGCGCATTCTCAGAATATCATGGATGGACCGCGTCACTAACACGCAAGTACTCCAAACTTTAGACAAAAGATGCGAAATTCTAAATGAGATAAAAACTAGAAAGATGGAATACTTGGGGCACATTGTGAGAGGTGAAAAGTACGAACTTTTAAGAAATATCATGCAGGGCAAAATTAAGGGCAAAAGAAGTGTGGGAAGAAGAAAAATATCGTGGCTTCGTAATCTACGTGAATGGTTCGGGTGTAGTTCGATTGAACTTTTTAGGCGCGCTGCTAACAAAGTCGCAGTGGCCATGATGATTTCCAATCTCCGCTAGGAGTGGCACGAGAAGAAGAAGAAGAAGCATGTCTTTGATCTCTCCCAGATTATCTCTCAGTTTCTGTTGCCATGTTGGTCTTTTAAATGCATACTCAGGAACGGTAATGAACAGCTTTGGTGACATGGTATCACCTTGCCTGACTCCCCTTTTTATCTTTATTTTATTAGTTGCTGAATGTAGACATGTTTGTTGTGGCATTTTCATATATATTTTTAACTATATTACAATATCTGTGGTCGACCCTGCAATCTTGTAGTGCTCTTAAGATGGACGGTAGTTCCACTGTATCAAACGCCTTTTTAAAGTCTACAAATATCAATGCCAAGGGTCAGTTATATTCGTTAGTTTTTTCTATCAGGGTTTTTAGGCACTGCAGGTGATCGTTTGTGCCGTAATTAGGGCGGAAACCGGCTTGTTCCCGAGGTTGGTAAAAATCCAGCTTTGTCTCTAATCTGTTCGTTATTATTCGGGTGTATAATTTATAAAGATGGTTAAGGAGACTGATTGGTCTGTATCTTTCCAGGTCTGCTATATCTCCCTTCTTGTGTAAGAGTACAGTTATTGAATTATTCCACTTTGTTGGGATATTTTGATTCCATAGGCATAGATTAAAGAGATTTTGAATTTTGGCTATCAGTACTGAGCCTCCTATCTTTATCGCTTCCGCGACGACACCGTCCTCCCCCGGAGCTTTGTTATTCTTCATCTTTTTTAGAGCCTTGTAAATTTCGTCCAAGGAGATTTCTGGGATATCTTTGGAACTCTGATTTTAAACCTTCCTCTGCTGATATTCAACTATATCTAGAGTCGATTGGTTGCTATATAATGTCTCATAGAATGATTCCACAATTTGTAACAAATGTTCTCTGTTTGATGTGATGTTGCCATTTCTATCCTTGAGTTTGACTATTTGTTTATTTCCATTTGTGAGTTTTCGTCTCATTATTTTCATACGTATGAATATCTATGGAAATTTATCTATCTATCTTTGTTAGAATCTATGGAAATCAACAAATTAAAAAACACAGATATAATTCTGAATGACCAGCTTGAGACAAACAGTTCTCCCCTCCTCAACCTATTTCATTAGAGACTATAAAGTGTAAACCCATTTCAAAAACAGATCACTTGAGAAAGGCAATCAACCGAAACAGCTGTAGTGATAAGAATTTAAAATAAATTTTGTGGAAGATTTGAAAACAAAGTTTTCAGTGTTTTATTGTTACATAAAATGAATATCCATCAAGTAACGGTCGAATCCATCAATTACAAAATTAATTTTTTTCATTGATTTTTCTTTTTGAAAAAAGTACATCTAAATAAATCACCTATTATATGACTAATAAGCTGTACTAAGTGTGTCTTGGTTTTAGTTATAAGTTGGGTTATATTTAAATTATTGATGGAGTTTTATACATATTCAATAATAAAATAAAACATAAAAACACGATACTGTTTTTTAATATTCACAGAAAATCGTCAATTTGAGACTGTAAACAGCTTCTTTAGATGAGATATTTTAATCTAGGTATCGATTTTAGTGTACGAAGTAATTTGTAGGACTTCCTAATTGAATATTTATTGCTGTCTTTTGCACTTATTAAATTCCCATCAGGCATAGTAAGTGCCTTATCTCTTTAAGAAACTGTTATTTGAGAAATTTTAATCCAATTAATTTGTAATATTTCGAATGAATTAATTTTTTACTTTTTTTGTTGTACATGAAAAAACCCTAAACTTGTGGTTCAATTCATGGCCTGCTGTAATCAAACGATTGGCATAAGTTAAGTTGGTTTTATTGTAGATAAAAGTAGCGCTGTGTTATGTTATACGTTTTTTAAAACTTCTTCCTGTCTGACTTGTATGTATAATTTTGGACCTGTACCACAAGTGATCTTATATACTCCTGAACGATTTCTATCTTTATATAGTCGTGAAACTATCTTTTGTAACATTTCTATATTATCTACTATATTTGATAGAAATAAAATAAAATTCTAATTAAAAATTCTTTATATTTGACGTTTCGATTAATCTCTTTTAGTCATAACAATAGCTTATATTATACAAATTGACGAAGAGGACTTTAAAATGCTATTGTGAACACTTGGTAGTCTTGAGGTTTCTTTCAGATAAAAATTGTTGCTATCACAAGGTATAGATACAATTCTTTGATCTGTCCTGTATGTTGGTTGGGTTGGTTTTTGGAAAGAATAGTTCTGAGCGTGTTCGTTGTTCTAAATGTTGTTGTGAATTTCTATTTATTTTTGATCGTTTTTAAATTTTTTTGATTGGTGTTATCTTCAATTCCGCTCTTGTAAGCAATGTTGGATCCTATTTGGTGTTTTGTTGTTTTCCGTATCTTCAATCTTGTGATGTTCCTTGTTTATAAATGACAACGGACAATCATTTATTGTTAAAATGCTGTTGGCCAACTGTAATATCTAAAGCATAATAACACTCGTCCTATTGTAAGTTAGCTAAAAATGTTCCAAGTGAAGTAAATATTGATGTTATTCCTTGCTTAGCACAATCTCTAGACCTAAACCCACATGTATGATATATACTACATTACATATACGGGTTATGCATCAGAATCCTTTTTTATATAACCGCAAAGAGTTGATTGTTTGTCTACAAAGGGAGTGGGCTAACAATTGACCTAGTTGAGCAAAAAAAAATAATGAGAGGTAATCATAACAAGTACTGAACATTTTTGTTACATTTTCTTCTTCTTCTTCATATCCCTTCATCTTTTAGGTGGTCTTCCTGGAGGTCTTGAACTGGGCGGGTTGTTTTCTAGGGCAATTTTTGGGAGCCTATTCTCATCCATTCGTCTTACATGACTGTACCATTTTAGTTACATTTTAGTTTTTAATAATACTTTGTAAAATTCTCGAAATATAATATCTTTCATTGTAATCAAACTATTTATTTTTTTACATATAAACCACTAACAAATATTATAAAAAGCAATCTCCAAAATTCTAAGTTTTAAAAATTTTAGAGAAGAATAACTTTATTATTTAGAATTGTCAATAGATATTGTTGATGTATTATTTTATCGTTATATTATAAAAAATAATTATGGTTAATTCTTTTGGTGGATTAAAACGAAACAAAAAAAGTATGCTCCGGATGACGAGATGTATCCTCAAAATCACTTTAATACGTAAATATCTCTTCTTCTAATTTTACCTTGAATATTTAAAAAATGAGAGCATTACCTTGACATTTTCAATGGATAAGAACAGAGCTTTAATACGCAAGTGCTCTTGAACAATATATAATTAGGAAGTAATGAAATTACATGGTGCATTTAAAAAAGCCCCAGGTCGTAAAAATTTTCAAAAACAAAATAGTCCGGCACAGTTAACATATATTTTAAAGGACCAAATTACGCTCTTCAGCGTCATGGAAAGATTTAAGATATAAAACCGAAGATGGTTCATCTCTGGCCATTGAAGTAGCTTAGGAGGGGTTTAATGTCGAAGTTAATTATATAATATTTTTTATTTATTTATTTTTAAGGTTGTTCAATATATGTGCTTATTAGCACATATATTGAATTTAATTAAATTGTTATTTAAAGAATACTATAATCCATTATACTCATCTTACAATATGGAAGAACCATTAGATATAGCTAGTTTAGCTGGCGCAAATGATGAAGAAATACTGTTGTTACTTTTTACTATTTACTAATTGAGAATAATAATAATTCCTTAAATAATATTCATTAAATAAAACAAAGCATACAACAAATTTGATCAAATATCGATATAAATAAAGTGAAGTTGGTCGTCTCTTTTCTTTCTATACGTAGTTTGACAGATTACGTCAAAATAAGGGATCTTTATATAAAAGTTCTCTGGTCTGTATTTAATTTAAATACAGTAATTAAGGAAGCACAACTGCGCATGCGTATATTTCAAAATAAAGGTGCTTTTATTAAAGGATGACAAAATACGTATTCAATAACCCTGTATTTATTTTGTTAATTATAGCTTCCTTCGTTAGTCATAGTATGGCGTCATCTATTAGTTATATTGCGATTTAAAATGACAGAAAAACTGTTTTTAAGAACTTTCCGTACAATTTTTTGAAAATTATCTTTTACACAAACCTTCTGATAATAAAAACACAACAAAAAAAATCTAATTTGGGGCAGTCGTTCTGAAGTGATACCCGTAAAATCATTTTTATTAATATGGATTAAGTCAATCATAATCCGAAGTTGAAATTGGATATTAATTCAATAAAAAGATTTGATCGGGGTTTACTTTTTACGAACTTGCATACCATTACAATATTTGCAAGATTAAAATAATCAGTAGTCCAGTCAATGACTAAATTTTTTATTAAATTCGCATATAATTTGAAATTAATACAAAAATTTAAGTTTGTTTGTCTTCTATATTTTCATATACCATATACATAAATCTACCAAATAGTATTCTGGCATAGTGAATCTGCATGCCAAAGGTTGGAAGTTATTTTTAATTATCTCAGTTATTTCAGTGACTAGCTATGCGAAATATTTAAAATATAAGGCTTTAAAGAATCATTTTACTCAGTATATCTTTAAATATGGGTAACAAAATCCCTATCCTATACCGCAGATATAATTGCACTGCAAGTTTTTTAAAATGAATGAATTTCTTTATTTTTTTTTGTTGGGTGTTTTTTAAAAACTATTGATGAATCGTTTCATTACAATCTATGTACAATATTTCATTCATGTTTCCATACATGATTTTTAAAATAGAAATAAAATGTATGCGATCCTCACGGTATTTCTTATTTATTGTTAGGTTTATTCTTAAACATTAGAGTCCTCAACCGTATTCGTTGCAACACTGTATTTTTCTCATCTACTCTTTTAAAGTTTTCAGCTATTAGCTGCGATTTTACATATTTTTAAGAAATTGTGATCCTTACGCCCTCTATTTTTTAAATTTGTACTTTTCTCCTGCCTAAAAGTCCTTTACATCCGCCAGTGCCAGAGGTGTTTTAGAGAGAATGCAGTCCCCGAAGTGCATGCATAGTGCATCCGTCGGTGGAATGACCCATACCTGATCAGCCGAAAACAAGTTTTTAGTCTTTCACTTTAGAACTAACTGCAAATAAAAAATCGAATACCAAATAAATGATGAATAAAACAGAAGACGTTGTCAGGCACGTTGATTGTTTAGAGATGTCAAAAAACTGTGGTTCCGAAAGTTATCTTGCGACGTTGTTAATTATTTGACAATTTTTCGTTCCTACGGGGTGAATTTTAAAAGCCTTTCTTTATTGTTTATCGTTTTTTTTATTTCTGCGCGTTTAATATTCATATAAAGCAAAATATAAATACCAGAAATAAAAGAAAATTGTTTTGATTTTGTCAAGACAGTAATATATTTAATAAAATAATTCTTCAGAATCAACGAATGCGAGCTCACAGTTACAGCTTAAAATGCTGTACGCCCTTATTAATTATACGCACAGTTTTCTCTTCGTTAATTAGAACTCCTTTTGGGTTACACTCCGCTGTAATAATAGTATGTCTTAAACGTGTGGGAAATTTATTTTTTATTTTGTCACCAACAAATGTTCCTATGCGGATTTTTATTTAAAAATATATCATGTCTTTACTGACGATTATCTACTTTTACTTTAGTTAAAATTCGCGTTTGGCGTTTGTTTTTTAAAGCTATCAGAAACTATTAATAAGGGTAATGCCCTAGCTAAAAAATGATATCGAGTTCCAGAATTTGCAAGAATAACGGAAACGGACAACTTGGCGGTGGATAACGTGTTAAAACGTATCAGAAATGTTCTTGTAATAATACAAACAAGTTTCTGGAAGACCACGCAATATACGAGATCATGAGTTTATGGTTATGCTGCAGTTGGTCCACATGTTAATAAGTTTTTGATTATTGGAAAAACAGTGAATAAGACAAAGTGGAATTTTTGTTGCTATTCAAATTGTGTGTCACATATATTTGTGTAATTATTACAGAGAGGCAATCTAGGAAGGAAGAAAATTTGACTACACCTTGCAACAAAACAATACATTTTCGATAGCAGAATAGTGCTGTAGTATGTTAAATTAGTATTTTATACCTCATCCTCAAGTTTTTTGACTTTTATGATTTTATGGTAACCAAAACCTCTGTTTCCTGACGTGGGTTCGGTAAACCTAGAACCTTAATATCGTGTAGAAAATTGGCATCGTTCTTATAGCATTAAAAATGTGGTTCAAATTTCAGAGTGACTTATCAATTAGTTTAAAAGTATTCAATTGGTTTATCCCAAACAAGAAAGGTGAAAATCAAAAAGGAATAGACCAAAGGTAACAAGCTATATGTAGATAGCGTGCAATTTGGAGAATTGTGTGATATACACTACGTTACTGGAAATACCATTTTAACATGGGTACTCTGAGCTATGCGGATGACCTGGTTATCTTAGTCAACTGCAAATTCAATGGCATAGTCAGTCAAAACCTAATAGGCTCTAAATTCGTTACAGAATGAACTTTAAATGTAGAGCTTAAAAAAGCTAACAGAAGTCCAAACTAATAAAATTTATTGGAAGCAGAAAACAGAAAGATTAGGTCTAAATCTGGTAAGTGATGTGTCTCGGGGTAATATCAGATTTAAGACTTACTTGAAGTCAGCAGATATAACGAATAATCAAGAGAGCGGTGACTACTTTAAGGTACACTCATGGAAAAATCTGGAGCTCAAAGCCAGACATGTTGGATTGGATTTATAACGTGGTCGCAAAACCAACAATAATATATGCATCAGTAGTATGGTGGTCCCAAAGGTACAGCAATAAAGTACAATCCTTGAATTGAGCATAATGCAAAAACCATAATAGGCTTTTTTGCTGGACACACGGCAGTCAAGGAACAGCTGCATACAATGAGAAAGTTTCATGGAGACAGTATCTGAAACAGTCATCATCATATCGATATACTAGAACATTATGCTGATTTCAAAAATCTGGTTAATAAAAATAAGTGGAAGGCTTGCAATAAGCCAATGAGCTGCAGTACAATCGGTTTATAACAGATTTTTCCGAAAAAAGCCAGGATCTTAATCTTACAGATGATGTCTGAAACGAAATGGCAAAATGCATTATAGACGACTTAAAATAGGGACGTGTTTGAGAATAATGAAAACAGATTAGAATCAAGATGCAATAGTTAACCTGATTCTAAGTATATCAGAGGCTTACGGTCTATAATTGAAGCCAAGAAGGTAATTATGTGAGGAACATTATTCAGGATCTGCTTTGTAAGGCTGGAAATTATTTTGCAACGAGAGAAATCTTTTGAGTAATATTTTGGATTTTACTTGTTTGTTTCTAGATGTTTTAAATGCTTTTAAAAATGAAAGTAATACGAGAAAATTCAGACGTCTTTCAGGTTTTTTTGTTGTAATTTATTTGAACTTTTACTACCCTCTATACCTATATATTTACTATAAATACCTATTCGGAGAGTAGTCTTGTAATTTTTACTTATAAAGATAAAATTACATCAAGAAATTAAATTAGCCTCAGCAGCCTGAATTCTTTGCAAAAATCATTAAATAATGATTTAATTCAAATTGATATGTTACGCCGTCACCGATGGTAACAAAAAGCATCTACTCACTCTGAAGGGTCTGACAATGTGATTCTTGAACATACCTGCAACAAAAATCATCATTAGTGTGGTAAAAATATAACGGTTACTTACTGTAAAAAATAGATCATTAATCTTTGTCGTTATTGATAGTAGTGTGAAGAATTATATCTTGCTATATTCTTCGTATGAAGAAGAGGATGTTTGTTATTGCCATAATGCGGCGGTAAATGTATGTCACAGGGTTAAATTTTATTAATCGGTACGTAGAAAGGATATTTTAATAAATACACCTTTTTTAAAATGAGTAGTAACTTATATTGCGTTACTTTTTTTGTATCTCTATAATATATGTATATTTGATCCGACTTTTCTGGGATCATCGGTCTGGGATTAATAAAACACTTTAGTGTTGTTAAATAGTTGGAAAGTGTTCTTTCCTGGAAAGTGAAAAATTCTACTCATAATTTAAATTTATATAATTGCCTATAATCACAGTTTAGATATGTTATAGGGTATAAATTTTACAGTAGAAGACCTTAAACTGATATTGTATCGCAAGATAACGCAAGAGCCTCTATCAGACAAATAATTAACATATTTTTTGTCATATAGCTGAAGAGATATGTATCTCTGGCTGTAAGATTTGGTCCTAAGTAGAAAAACAATTATGACAGCGAATCCTTGTAACCCAACTACGATGGAATAGCTTTGTTAGTACAGGAAAATAAGGAAAAAAGACTCTGTTCGGAAGTGTGACAAATCTCTAGGTATCTGAAAATGTATTATTATTATAGGCCTATACAAAGAACAGCTATACGTTTTCTATAGAGATTTCGGCGTCTTTTTTTAATTATTAACAATTTAGCGTAAAAAATGCCATTTTTCGATTTTTGGTTACCATTAAAAAGCTTCGTATTTGAGGTAAAATTACAAAACTTTTATTTTTTAAATCTTTCGAAATATAAAAAATATTTGTTGAATTTATTACTTCGAAAACTGCTAAATAAGGCAAAATCGTTTAATTGTTTATAACTATTGTAAAGAATCAACCTAGATATTTGTTATTACGATCAAAGTTGGGTATTGTGGTCTTTAACAAACCCTTTAAATTTCACATCGGTTCAGTAATTAGCGTAAAAGTTATTCTATTTATTTATCCCAGAGACCTTTTTTGCAATAACATTTTTAACGTCTAAACAAATAGAATAACTTTTAAGCTATTACTCGTAGACGAAATATTTTTTATATATAAATAAAATATAACTTGTTTAAACAATTTATTTTATATATTAAATATATATTTAATATATTAAAAAATATATTTTTCCAAAAAATTCAAATTTTTTATTCTATTTTAATTAATCTTTCACTGTATAATAAAAGTTTAATTATTTATCTTTAAAATGAAAATAATTACTTTTTTTTAATTATTATAAACAAACTAGCTACGAATTAAAAAAATAATTTCTACTTTTTATCTAATCGCCCCAGAAACTTTCTATTTCTTCCAAATTCGTATAAAAATTATCAGCTTTTCAAATATGAAAAAAGATTTTATCTACGAGCAATAGTTTAAAATTTATTCTAAATGTTTATTAATCAAAAGCAACCGTATTATAACCTTCATTATACCTTATACCTTCATTATTTTCTGACTAATATTATTGCAAAAAAATGGTCCCTGAAAGGCCTTCCAACAAAGTGGAGAAGTTCAAAAGCCACGCGATAGGAACGCTGTAATAGGTATTCTCTAAACCTTGTATTGAAAGGTGGATGTTACTATAAAAGGTAGTTCTTTTATAACCTTTCCGGTAGTACTGTTTGTTATTTAAACGGTTCATAATATTTTCAACATCGTTTAGATCATCCATATCACAAAAACCTCAATTCTATTTATACCTTTTAATAACCAAGTTTAAATCTCTAACAACAATATAGGAAGGGTGGAGTATTTAAAAGTCTTAACTCGCATGCCGATTCTTAAGAAATGGTAACCTTTTTTAATATTTATATTCCTGAAAATGTTTGGTTTTTAAGAAACTTATCTGCCACTACATGTTGTTTTCAAATTTACAAATGTTATTAGCATGTATGAACTTATTAGATTTTTCCGTTCTTGACATCAAAATATTGAATACAACTTCAGCATAACAACTAGTTTTTATATATAAAAAGAAATTGAAAATATTGAAGTATATATATAGCAATATAGATAGATTAATTTCTATATTACTTGTTAACTAGAATATAAAATATTTAATTACAGCTCAGTGAATGGCAATTTATGTTAACATTATTGCAGTTAATCATTGTAGCGATATCGACATTTTTATTTTTCTTTTAGATACGAATATGCTCCGTTTTTGAAACAACACCGCAAAGCTAAGCGTACCAATCAATGAAGTAAGCTATGATTTCAGTTTAAACTCATTTAAAAAAACTATCAGATGTCGCAATTAATGGGAGCCTGTAATAATATAGAGTGATAAAATACCTTTAACTTATCTAGTATTTAGACCGATTAGTATATATTTCATAATGATTATAATAAAATGTTTACAACAATATTTTGTTGAATCATCATTCTTAAATATTATCAATTGCTAAATATACTTCCCTACTTTTATTTAGTCTAGACAAAAAGTAATAGATAGCGAGAGAGAGAGAGAGAGAAAAAGAGAGTTATTAATTCCATTTATGTCTGTAAAACGTTTACAAAGTGAATACAATATTTTAATTAATTTCTCTAAATGTATACATTATAATTTTAATCAAGCTTCCTGAATTTGCCTTCCACGTCCTGTCAAAGGTCCGGAGACTACAGCAATTGGTTTCTATATTTATTATTGGCATACATATGTGTGCCTTCGGGCCAGATGACTTACTAGCAATATGTGTCTAAAGTATGCATGTAAAACAAATAATTGGAGATTATCACTTATCAGCACAATACTTCTATTTTAAGCATATTTAAAAAATATTTCTGTATGTTGTATGTGATAGGTATATTACTTTACGTACGTGAACGTGAAGTTCTAATAATAATGTTCATCTTAAATGGAAAATTTGACGAACTCCCTTATTGAGTTAATAATATTCTGCTCTTCTTTAACCCCCCAGTACACGCGCTCTATTTTCTTACGTGACTACACGCGTGGATTACATTAGTAATCCATACGTACTGGAGCTCTGAAAAAGCAATATTATTTGAAAATAGTGTTGTTTTAATGAGGTTTTAATAATATCACTGCAATCTATAATTGGCTTTATTTTATAAGTAAAATGTACATTAAATAAAAAAAAAAAAATAAAAAAAAAAACAATGAAAATTTAAAAACAAATACTATAAATCAAAGTTACCTATAACCAAACGTTATAACCAAACTAGGTTCAATAATATCCTAAATATAACATCTTAATCTGATTCAGACTGCATGTTCTGTTTTATCTCAGTACAATGTACACATATTTGCTTTAAATGTCCTGGGAAAGTCCACTGATCACAGCTGCTGCACCATTTTCTTGTGCTCTTATTCCTTGCTCGTCTACAAATATGACAACGCCCAGGACCGAAGACCGAGTAGAAACTTCTTTAGGAGTTTCCTTATTTATTTAAAAAAAAAATTAATTTTTTCTCTTATTTCTGTTGATGTGTGAGTGTTGTCTAGTCGCCTTAACATCAGTGGTTTTATTAACTCAAACGAAATGTCCTGAAGAAAAGTGCTGCTTGGGAGTGATGAAGTGACATTATTAGCCTTATATAGGGAAAATGCATTAATTCCTGATATATTTTATAATAAATCAAAGAACACGGTGAGTGACCAACGCCGAGAGTTTCGGGAAACATCATATTGTGCACACAATTGGTCAACCAGATCCACACCTAATTTTGTTTTGTTGTAATCCGTTATTATTTCCGGTTTGTTCTTGTTTTTTGTTTCAGGATCAAGACTGTCATTATGGTGTATGGTTGAAAGAGCTAATACGACCTTTTTTTTTGGAACGTACGTTACTAAGGTACATTTTTCTTGGAGGAATTCGAATAGTGAAGAATGTATGTCTCTGTTTTTAGATGTTATAAATTCTTGTGGTAGCTCCCTCTTATTTTTACGAATTGTACCAACAATAGTTAATCGCTTTTGAAGCAAGTCCATGGCCAAAGGTATACTGGTAAACCAGTTATCCATGGTTACATTTCTGCCCGTTCTTTCTATGGGTTCAACCACTCTTTTAACAACCTCTGCGCTACTCCAATCAGTTTCAAAAGGACCAGTTGGTTGTGTTCCACAGTAAATCTCCCTATTATAGGTATATGCAATTATTTTTATACCATATTTGGATAGTTTACTGGGGATGTATTGACGGAATTGACATTTTCCCCTAAAAGCAAGTAATTGCTCGTCAACTGTTAAATAATCTGAAGGTGTAAAATTTTTTTGAAAATTTTCAATAAAAAGTCCAAAAATGTCTTGTATAAGCGTAAGTTTATCCAGCTCTCTCCTTTGTTGTCTAGAATTAAAGTCGTCAAACCTCAAACATCTCAGTAGAAATCGGAAACTAAGAAAATAGCTTCAACACCAGTACCTTTTTTATTATCCCACATTTGCAAAACAATTAGTCTTACAGATTTTAGAACGCCTGCTAAAAAGAGTATACCAATAAGTCCCCAAATCTCTTCGACGTCGATCATTTTAGCATCTCTGTAGCGTTGAAAATTTGCTCTTACCTTCTCGATATAAATGTTGGTACAACGAGTAATTTGTTTGACGATATTATCATCTAGCATACATTTGAAGTATTCAAACTGTGTTTTTGCGTTTTTAGCTTCTCTTAATGGTCCTGGTAACTTTAAAACAATATTTGTTGCACGAGTTCTTAAAGTAGGCGCAGGACACATCGTAGTCCACTTTATTTGTCTTTGCCAAGATAGTATTTTGAAATTATTTTTTCTTCATCTTCCCTTGAACCTCTTCATCACAGTCTTGTTACGATTCTTGTTCAGACATGGTACATTCTTGCTCTAGCATATAATCAGATACATATTGCTCAACATTATAGTCAGTTAAGCCGCATAATTCCATTCCATCAGCATTTTTTCAAAATTAGAGTCGCCGAATCTTACTTTTTTTGGTCGGGAAATTGCTGATAACTAAAACAAAAATAAAAAATAAATATTTGTAAAACTTACCTTAATCGTCGAATACAAAATATAATTTTTAGTTAGGGTTACGTAAGTACACGCGTGGATTACAATGGTAACAGAACACAATCTATTTCTTACACATACACACATCAAGCGACAGTCGCATACTAAAACAGTTCCTTATTCCTTATACTACGCCCTGAAGGTATAAGGAGATAGGCAACTTTATATACAGTATAGTCTGAATGGCAATATTATAAAATTCAATGGATTACGTATGTAATCCGTGCATGTACTGGAGGGTTAATAACATGTTTTATACTGCTACGATAGTTACGCAAGATTTATTCCATATAGAAAAAGTACCTTGACGAAAAGAAGGAGTAATAAAAATCTAGAATGTTCGAGATCATCTAAATCATCTAAAAAACCGTCATCGTCATCTAAAAAACCCGAAATGTCTCGTAAAGTTTGGAACGTCAGAAAATGTATATGAATACAGGAAGTTGACAGTTCGAATAACAGTAGTATTTGAGTTTTTGAATAGTTATTGAGTTAAAGTTATATTATGTATCGTAATGTTGTTGATGTTTGAATAAAGTAATTTTAAAAAAGTGTAACATTGGTGACAGCTGGGACATGTGACAAAAAAGTGTAACATGGGATTTAAGAAATTTTTTAATGGTTAATACAAGATCTACTGAATTTGATAAAGAAATGAATACGTTTATGGAAGATGAGAAGCGTAGGCAAGAAGAAAAAAAGCGTAGACTATAAGAGAACGAAGAGATGTCTTCACAAGAAGAGGATAGGCGTAAACAATAAGACTAAGAGAAAGAAAAAGGGTTTATACAAGAAAAGTAAGAGGAAGAGAAGCGTAGAAAAGTAGAGGTAGAAATAATAAATAGTTTATCCAAAATTCACGAAATTTTTAAGTTAAAAATAAGTAAAATTGCTAATAAAATAGACAATAACAGAACAATTTGAAAAATACAATAGAACAACAACATAACTATTTAGAAAATAAAATAGCAAAACAGCAAAACGATCCAAATCTAATTTAGAAAGCCAAATAGCTGAGTTAGAAAGAAACATTAGTACCCAAGCTTCTATTTCTAATATTGTTTCCGGAACTAATTTCGAATCGACTCACAAACGACCTCATCATCTTCCATAGTTAAGCCAGGCTCAATTGGAACTAGCAAAATTTAAAACCACCCACTTTTGATGGTCAGACAGCATGGGAAACTTTGCTTTCAATTCGAAGCTGTGGCTAGAGCAAATGGATGGATTGAGAACGAAATGGCAGCTTCCGTAGTAGTACTGCTTCAAAAACATGCAGAAACTATCTTGCAACTTCTTCCTCATGATTCACCCAGTTATAATTCTTTCGTTCGAGCTTTAGAGACAAGATATTGCCAGCAGCATCTAAAGCAGGTCTTCCAAAGTCAGCTGAAAGTTTAATGATCAAAAACGTAACGAAAGTCTACAAGAATTTGAAGCCGATATTAAAAGATTATTGCATTTGGCGTAACTTCAGGCACCTGAAAGGCACCCAAAAATTTTGTGGAACAAATTGGTATACAGGCATTCATAAATAAACTACAGGATGTTGAAATGCAACAAGCTTTTTGATTACACCACAAAACTCTATGGAGCACTAATCTCAGCCCTCGAGTATAAAAATACGAAAAGAATTTTCAGATCTCGCCCAAAATTAAAAGATATAAGATTTCGCGAAAATGAAGAAGTCACATCCACAAATAATGAACGATCTATTTTATCCCAAATTTTAAGCATACAGCAAAATCTTAAAAAAAAAACTGGAAATGAAAACAGAAGATGTTTTGATTCCGGAAGAATTGCAGAAGCAGATCCTAAATAAGGAAAGAATAATCGAAGAATGAGGTCAGAAGGTTGCCTAGTCGGTCACATAGTCCTATAGTCCTACTATAGATACTAATAGATATAGATCTAAGAATCGATTTTCCACAACTGACCACAGAAAGGAAAAATATACTCTGGAATCTGGTTTCTCATTTGAAGATGCAACTAGCGATTAGTAAAAATGAAATAGAAAAGTTAAGAGAACAAGTGTCAATCTTGCTGAATGTGATAAATGAATAATTACAAGATTTCCAAGAGGCTTTAAATAAGTTACAGGTTCAAAGCCAGTGTCAGCTTAAAGAAAAAGAGAATATTAACAAAGAAGTAAGTCTCCGGATGACTACTTTTAATAGTAACAAGATAATGATCAAACTTCAGATGATTTAGCAATAGTACCAAAAGACGAACATACACTAAAAGAATGAGCGGAAAAAGTGGGCGAAAATTATCCTTCGAAAAAACTAAATTTATTAGCAATAGGATATAAACTATAATCGAAAAAAAAAACAGTTGAAAAATCTCGAACATAAAAATTGACAACAGGAAAAGATGTATTGAAATTTTTCGGACATCTAAAAAGACTACCAGTAAATAGGCAACCAAAAAAAAAATGCTGGAGTACTGGACTATTTGAGTGTTCTTTCTAGTTAGTTTTAGTTTGTTAATTTACTTTCTTTAATTTATATAAGCCTTTGGTTTTTGAAGGTTGATTGTCAGTGTCCAAATTTTTATGTACGACCATATGATCATACGTACAAACAATCCATGTTAGAATAATTGGAAACAGAAATGTTACAATAATAAACAAACAAATACTAAATGTTAATAACATTTAGTAAAAAACACATTACACGATTTGTTATCATATTTTTTTACGATAGCAACACTTTAAACGCACCATGAATTATTTTTTACAGAACTCTTAAAAGTAGTCCATCCTGGTTAATCTAGAGTAATAAGGGCGCACCTTAAGACGTCAATTTCAGTTCTTGACAATAATTGTTCCAGTCTATCAGCCTATCACTTTTATCTTTTCAAGAGATAATGTTTGGTCCATCTTGTACTTAATTGCTTTTCGGTCATTTTAAAATAAAATACCTTGCCCATCGAAACACAAGGGTCAAAAACCAAAAATTATACTCTACGGCAGTCAACCGAAATAAATAAGATTCCATGCCAGAGGCGCACATTTTGGGCCAATTAAGATAACCTTTCGCAGCGGTCAGTTGATTGTGAAAAGATAAATAAGGTTTTTTAGGTGAAACACTTATCTGATCTGTCGTAACATGAGGGTTTAGGTCCAGATTTACTAATATAGAATTCGAATAATAAAGTCTTTGCATTTCATATTTGACTTCTTATATTTAGAATCTGGCACCATATATGTGGATTAATTTGGTTCATTAGCAGGTCATTATTATTATAAATTATATTTGATAGCAATAGTGACGATACCATTTGACGTCTTTCTTTAAGAGTACAAGTAGTTTAAGCATAATTTTTTGACACTTTTGTTGAGATAAGATAAGTATTTATTTTATATTTTGATTTCGTTATTACTAGTATTCATTCATTCATTCAGTAATAAAAAACCGATTATTAAGATCGTCAAATCAAATTTGTTGTGTGTTTAAAAGCCAATGACCATAGGAAAATAATGAAAAAGGATTTGACGTTATTGTAGTATCCTTTTGTTTCACCCTGTACAGTACAGTACATTAAATAAAGTTACCGCAATACTCTCTTTTTCCAATAACAATGCACACAATATTCTCATCAAACCCATACCTCAATTAATTACTTCAGTACATAAAATATTGATATCCGTCTGGCTAGTTCATTCCCTCTATCTTCATTTGCCCCATGGGCTAAACATCTTTCTTCAATAGACATCTCACTCAGCATCATTAACAAACATCAATCTTCTTAAATTCTTATAAAGAAAACATTCTTAGCAATTATACAAAAAAACCACGAAGCATAGCCTTGTAAGATCATTTCGGTTATTTTTAACAAGCAGCATTTACACAGTACTATATAGTATTCTGTTGGCTTTTTAATTCACCTCCTATCACAACACACATATTGCCATTTGTACAGATTTCCTTTCATCTATCACTGACCATTCATTGGTTCAAAACATTCATGATATATATGAAAGTCTCTCTGCTCACGGTGTAATATTCCCTCTCATATGGATGAGTTGTCATACTGGCATTACTGGTCATAAAACAGCAGGTTATTTTGTCTAAGAAGCTACCAACCATAGTACTAGAATAACCATAATTTAACTAGCTAACGATCTTAAACTCGTTTTCAAAAAGTCAGTAAAGGATCCATGGCAAAACTTGTAGCAAAAAAGCAAAACAACTATTCATGAACTA
Organism: Diabrotica undecimpunctata; assembly: GCF_040954645.1. Taxonomy (NCBI): domain Eukaryota; kingdom Metazoa; phylum Arthropoda; class Insecta; order Coleoptera; family Chrysomelidae; genus Diabrotica; species Diabrotica undecimpunctata. Next base: position 51,423,512 of record NC_092812.1, on the reverse strand, counting down.
TCTAACTAGAAGAGAAGCATCGATTATTAGAATACTCTGAATTAACCACACCAAATTTACCCACGGTTTTTGATGTTCTCAGGAACTCATCCAACTTCCACCATTGCAATGTTTACCTAACTGTGAAACATATTATTACCGACTACAAATTATTCAACAACCTGTATAAAGCACTGGATTTAAAATCTACTTTTAAGGAAATGTTTAACAACCCTACAGAGATTATAAAAGCTATATAGTTTCTAAAATCTGCTCAGATCTACCGCAAGTATAATTATTGTTTATTTTCGTTATTTAATGTCATGTCTAATCAAATCAGCAATCATCTGAGTAGACAGCATCCCAAAAAATCCGTCCAAAGTGGTCAAAGACGCAACAAACAGCCGGAAAGGTTATGGCCTATTTGGGGACCCGCAAAGAATTACATATTTTCATTGACCATTTAAAACATGGAGAGTTTAGTGTTTGAAGATCGAATTCGCAAAGTAAAGACCTCATTTGTTGAAGAAAATATTTTTGTTCCACCAAGACAATGCACCTGTCACAAGTCGTTGAAAACTATGGCAAAAATGCACAAAAACGTACAGTCTAAAACTGGCCTCCAGAGACAAGAGGCAAGAGATATCGCTCCGATGAAGAAGTAATCGCCGAAACTGACACCTTTTTAGAAAAGCATAGGAATATTGTTTTTTAGACCCGCGATTTATTGACCGACATAATACATAATACAACATGTGATTCATATGCACTTATTTAAAATATGAAACAACTACTACTTCATATATATAAAAAAATGGATTATAATTAAATGAATTACAAGATATTTACATAATTTTTAATCGTGGCAAAACAATACAATATGTAGCTAAAAGTCATTTCAACCGTATTATTTATTAAACGTAAAAAATACATATCAATTTCATCAAGTATGACTAAAACTATAATTGCAGTGAATCACGTTATTCTGGGAAATTTTATTTCACTATAAAAAAATGAAAACGGTGCGTCTATGTTTGATAAAAACGCGTAGGATGCGAGGTGAAACATTTTACGCGGGTGATTATGTTTAAAACGTTATACATAATCCGTAGATGCAGAAGCTGAAGCCATTAACAAAATCATTTGCATAAATAAGTTAGCTCTGGCTGTGGAACTTTGATGCGCCAATTAAGTGGAATGCATTTTTCGGTCGGATGTATATCTAGTTGATTAATCTTGAAAAATAATTATTACTTCTATCAGTAATTATTACAAAAATTCATATAAGCAAAAGGGTTCTGAATACTTTATGGTGGTTGCTACAAGATTTATACACCGAGGAACTTTGTCTCGACATTGACGGTTGCATATATTCGATGACGCAGCTTTCATTTGTTTTGACTGAATATCTTCTTTCATCGAAACTTCGTACAGTTGAAAAAAAGTACAGTTTTAAAAGATTATTTTACAAACATTTTTATTAATTATTTTTTTATGTGGAGACTTTGCTTTGCCAAACTTGCCAATATTTCTTATCTCCATCCCTCTTGTGTTCTCATCTACTCAATCTGTGCCACTAACATCTTATATATGTTTGCGTTACCTTTTCTTTCGAATGCTTTAGTTGTTCTTTCTCTTTGTTTGAAAGTAGTTTGAACTGACATTAAAATTTTTAATATTAACCTAAAACAACTGCCATATCTATTTAATATAACCTCATCATTTGATGTTATTTTGCGTCTTACGCGATTCCACGCTTCTTAAAATTATATGAGTTTCAAACAAGTCTTATATATTCTCATCTACAGCTTTAATTATTACTTAACATTTTAATTTATCCCCAGTATTAATACCCCAGTCTATACCTATGTGAAAAATCATTGATTTCATTTAAAAATCTTATACAGGTTTTTGAAGGTTTTAAAAGGTATATACTGGATAACAAACCCTTGAAGACATACAGCTGATTTTGCTTTGTTTTTTTAAACAATCATAAAAAGTGAAAAAATAATTTTTTGGCTATAAAACGTTTTTTATATATTTTAAATATGTGAGAAAATGGTTCAAATAAAAATTGAAGATCTTAAAAAGTTCTTTAAAATACATAGACAATTGACCGTGATAATTGTAAAAACCCATATTTTTACAGTAATTTATAAATGTTAATAACTGTTTTTTGAATAATCAGCTTAGCTGATTTTTATAGGCAAAAAATGATTTTTTTTCACTTCTTATGATTGTTTAATAAAAACAAAGCAAAATCAGCTGTACCTCTTCAGGGATTTTTCATTAACTTATCCCTCATGTACGTTTTAGAACCTTCAAAAACCTGTATAAGAGTTAAAAACATCGATGTTTTTTTCACAGATTGACTGGGGTACTAAGAGAATTTTGGATGCCGTCGACATATAAATTAACTACTATGTATTTTCGTGTTGTACAATAAAGGGCTATTGGATAAGACTTGGATAGTATTTTCAACGACAGCAATTCCAAAAAGCTAAACTATCCATAAAATTTAAAAAGTAATAGAAATTAGAAGTTATACAGAATTATAAAAAGAAATTAGAAAAGACTAGGTACTTCTTTAGTGCCGGCCGTATGGAAATGAAGTGTTACCTTCCTGCCAATCATCCCACCAACTAGGCTTTATTACATCTGTTATATTTTCGAATTTATATTATTTTTGTTATTTTCGTCAAGAGTACCTGTAACTAAAAAATAAAAGCTTAAAATCGAACAACAATTTATTGAAAGTTACACTGGACAAGAAAACTTTAAGGTCTCATGCGTCTGCATGTCTTAGCCCAGTCAAACATATGAAACATACAGTACAGCAATCACCAGTAACATAAAAAAAAATTCTGACTATAGTTATATATTATTATTGGATGGATCGTTTATTGATAAGAAACTTACCCTATAATAAATTTGATAATGATATAGGTACAAAAGCACAAGCACAAAATATTATATTCCAGATCTTATTTAGTGTAAAAGAAACTCTTTGTTGGTGCAAATGCCGAAATATCTGTGGATGACCTTGGAAGATCGTATGCGCTGCGTGTCACTGGTTTTATAACTACATATGAGACAGTAATAGCACTTTAAAAAAAATTGTGTTGTGTAAAAGCACAAAATCTAGATATTTCACGTATTTATTGCATACACTCCTACCTTAAATTGTTTAGTCTTATTTTATATTCCACGGCAGTAATTTAGACCGGGCCGATGAGAGATAAACATCACCTCTGTTTATACGCAGTGTCCAAAATGTAACAGATATATCCATTAGTATTAGTTGCTTTTATACGTTTCTTTTTTGTTGTTTTAGAGATACTGTACACTATCAATAATGATTTTTCTTTAAATGGCTTTCAAAGATATTTCGACAAATAGGAAATCATCCAATAACCAGCAGAAAGCAAATATTTGAAAGAAACTGAGAAAGACGTCTGGACGTTAGATTAGGATATATTAAAACGTTTAGGCTAGCTATTAGTCATTTTTAAAAAGTCGGGATCATTATTTGTGCTATATTGTAACACCTGGACTAACATCCTTGTTAGTCCAGGTGTTGTCTATTCTAAAACATCCTCATTTGGGTAAATCGTATGTGATCCTATTTTGTTGCGCTAATCGCTTCGAAATATTATTAGAAATGATAATTTCCAATAATAAAAAAATAAAAAATTTAAAAAAAATAAATTTTTTTCCTTTTGATTACTATATCTCGACAACTATGCATTTTAGGAAAATTTCGTAAATACAAAAAAGTTCCTACCATTTCCTACAAGATATACTTGATTGCAAATTAAGCAAAATTAGCAAAAACCACAAAAAAGTATCAAAAATCACTGATTTTCAATAATATTTTTCAGATATTTAAAAGCCACATAAAACATTCAAAATTTACCCAGAAAATATTTTTAATATAGAAAGCACTACACATACACGTGTTATAAACTGTTTTACACTATACAAAAAACAGACAAATTTCTGCAAAAATGATTAAGTATTTTTTGCAAAATAATTTTGAAATCTAAATTTTTAAAAAAATTATTAATTTTCAAAATTACGCAGAGAAAACAAAAAAAGTTTTAAATACTTGAAAATTTGTCTACATATAAAAAGATTTTCAAGCTTTCAAATAAAATTCGAGTCATTGAAATCCGCTACATAGAATAACCTATTACAATTTTTAAAAGGTTGTAAAACGAAAAATTTCTAGTTGATCTGCAGCAATATAGAGTTTACCACCAGATACAACAGTTGATAGGCTTTATATCCATGGGACTGACGTTGAGAGCTTAAAAAAATGAATCAGAACCAGTTCAAACAACAGAACAATAATTACTTCAGGAAAATTTACTAAAGTCCATTAGATGCAACTGCAGAAAAAATTCTTAAATAATTGCAGTTGCGTTAAGAATGGGATGAAATGTTCCGATTATTGCACTGCTTTTCTGGGACAATTAAGACAAATAAAATTATATGAATACAAAATTTTTTTCATCGACCTAGAGTCGAATTAGAATTTAAATTTTTAAACATGTAAAACCACATATTGATGTCACCGCTACTATTTTAGTTTTAGCTTCAAGTACAAAAAGAAGGCACTGAGGATGATCTGAAATAGATCGAAAACGTCACGCTATGCACCCGTAAATTTTGGACGACACTTTTAAAAAGTTTTAAATTAAATGTTTTATACCAAGATACAAATTTTAAGTGTTTTACTTCTGTATAAGTTTTTAAACTATGGTATATAGCGAACTATTGGGATTCTCCCATTCATTTTTGAATATATTTAGATTAATTAATAAAAATCCTACAGTTGCCATTGATATTGTAATATTAACGAATGAAAAAAGGAAAAATTGACGTAATTTTGAAAGTGAATATTCATTTATAAGTAAAAACATGAAAAATAAATAATTATACGCTTTTAAAAGTATCACATTTAAAATTTTTAACTCACGGGACCCCAGTTTAAAAAAAATCTAACAAAATTAGCTCTTATCTATATATATATATATATATATATATATATATATATATATATATATATATATGTATATATATATATATAAGATAAGACTATATATACTATTCTAGATAAGAGATATAGATAAAATTTACTAGAAGCTGAGATAATTGAAATTTTTAAGCACGTCGCTATTTTAAACGCCTGATTTCATTTTTGCGACGTTTGAAATTGTTATCCTCACCACTGCCTCTCGTCGATTTTTTATATATTTATAGTTTTAAATTAACATTTTAACCAAGTTGCACAAATAAAAGAAGGTGAAAATCTATATCTACTAAGTAGGACTTGGCACAACAAGGGAATTTGTTTAAAAACTTTGTTTTGGCCCTTCTGTTTCTCTTCACAAAATACCCAGTAATTTTACCCAGCCCAAAACAGATAGCGCCTGGTCTATATATGCCAATATTTCTTAAACCTAATAATTTCTAAAAAATTATACAAAAACTGGATAAAATTGAACTTAAAAAAAAGGGTTTATTTGATCAGATGGCACTAATTTCATCAAGTACTATAAATCCAGTTATTAAGAAATATTAGTACGACATGTTCTAAAATAATTAAAGAAGAGTCGACTAAACCAACCATTTTAAACATGCATTCATAAACTTATTTTATAAATTGTCAAGTAATCATACCTCATCGCTAGGGTATACTAAACAAACAGTCACTAAATCTACTAATGCATATACATCATTAATTATTTTTTATTTTTTTGGGACCTTTTTACCTGCTGTGTAAATAGATATCCCCTTAATTTCACGTTTCTGATGGCCTGAACAGGCAAACCCAAAATCATGAACGTTCTCTCAGGTCAAAAAACAGCAATTTTATACTCGTCTGTATCAGATAAAAAATGACTGTCTTTAAGTGTAAGATTATTTTCTATGTCTACAATAAGACTATTTAAATTTTTAATCACACGGTTAAAATTAAACTAGATAAGAAAAAAAAGTACACTCGGAAATAAAAGAAAAGCAAGTAAAAACAGTAAGAATATCATTAAAATAGAAGGTCAATGTTCAATAATTATAAGAGATAAATCTAAGAATACTAAAAAAAATACTAGGACGAAGCACAGTGTGCAGGTTGAAAAGGTAGTATCAAAAAGAGCGCGATCAACTTCAGAAATAAAAATTGCAAGGCTAAAATCGTTAAAAATCATACAAAACAAGGGGGACATATTATAGTATTATTATATGAGGTTTGGGAGCTGAGATCTAGGACCTACAATATCACTTTAATAACAGGCTATTTCCGAAAGATTTCGGCGGTCAGAAACACTTTAGTACGCTACTAAATGGAAAAAGTAGAGCTAAAGGTAAAGATGATTTAGAACTATAACAGGACTAAACTGACCTACCAACTTTGGACGAAATAAATAGAGCAATTCAGTTTATAGCTAGAAACAAGTCGCCTAGAGCATACTGCCTAACCGCAGGAATATTAAAATGTGGCGGTCAAACATTTGTAAACCTCTTTCACAAACTATTAATACAGGTACGGCAAGAATACGCTTTACCAGAAGATTGGAATAGTAGAATTATATATATGCTCTATGTATTGAAAAGGAAACGTGCTTGACTGTTCCAACTTTAGAGGGATTATTGTGGAAGAATTTTGCTACTTAGGGTCACTGATGGACTGCAAAAACACATCCAAATCCAAAGAAATAAGAAAAAAAATATGCGTGGCTAACCGCTGTTATTTTGGCCTAGAGTGAGAAATATGTATGTCAAGAACAACAAAGTGCAAACTTTATACAACAATAATACGCCCACTGCTCACTTGCGGATCGGAAACATGGGCAATGACGACTCGAGATGAAAAGTTACAACGAATCATTGAAAGAAGTATTGAGGACCATATATGGTGGAGTTAGCGAAGAGGGTATGTGGACAAGGCTATATAATTTAGAACTGTATAAATAAGCCAGTCAGAATAAGATAACGCCCTAAACTCAGACATATGAACGATGTGCAGGAAGATTTAAGGAAGATTGAAGTAAAGGAATGGGGGAGACAATCACTCGACAGGGAGGGATGACCAAGGCTCACAAAGGGCTCAAGCGCCAACTGATGAAACTTCTATTCCACCCATTTTCGAAACAAACAATAGAAAGAATCTAAGAAATTAATTAGTCTATATGTGTCTACTAGCTATAAGTATCTGACAACACTGAACTATTCATTTAAATAATTCGTTAATGTTCGATTATTGATCAATAACAATTAACACATTTAATCGCTCATATTGAATATTTCAGGAAACTGTTACCACATTGAATAAATAGATATTCACAGAAAAATTTAAATACACATTTCGTCATCAACCTTGACCTAAAACAATGTTAACTTCCTCTATATTTTCATTGAGACTGTTTTTTGCTGAAATCGTATTCTTCTATTGCATATAAATATAAATTTTAAAATAATTTTTTTAATTCGAGCTTTTGTCTACACTGTTAACTGCTGATAATTACGACTTTATTATTCGTATATTTTTAATTAGAGAATACAAATTGTATATCACTACTGCGTTTATGCCTCAAATTCCACAATAATTATGTGAAAATGTTGAGTTTAGAGATAATGCTATCTTTGTGTGCATCTCTTTGATGTGATTATTAAATGAGCTCTGTGTGGTAATATCCCCCTTCAGGATGGTTAATTTGCTTGATGTATATTATGCAATTAAAATAGATTTTAATAGAAAAATGAAGACTATAAATAATAAAACTAGATAAACGTGGTGTGCCTGCTCAAAAAACAAGGCACATGAAGAAAATAAAAATCTGATCATATTTATTTGAATCTAATTCTAAAGCTCTGAATTATAAATAAATACTTTATTTTCTTTTTGACAAACATAGTCTGTAGAATTCGTTAGACAAGTTAGTTAGACAAGCATAATAACAACAAAAAGAGTAGCATTTAAAATTGGAGAATCAATCAACTGAATAAAAACTGCGTGCACTAAAAAATTCCTTTAAATTTAGTTTAAAGCTTGTCATGCTCTTATAATATAATTTTATATGCATTGGTAATCTATTAAAAAGTCTTTCTCCAATTACACTAAAAGACTTATTTTCGAGGTTACTAAATAAAATATATGTGTCTAGACTATAAGGCAGTATTTTGAATTTTTTTAAATATTTTCTGTGACTAGTATTATGGAGGATACCAGTATTAATAAATACCGTATTATTGTTTTTTGTGCAATAAAACTTCATTAATATGGATACTTGTTCTCCAAAAACTTAAAATATGGAAAAAGAAAATTTGATTTTTAACTACGGCAAAATTTATTACTAGATTTTATTGATTAGCCTGAACCACTTTCTAATTAAATTGTTTGGCTTTAAAAGGAGAAAAAGGTTTGGCTTTCCTTGTTTTAATAGGAATATCATCTTTTGTGATTAGCACCCAAATTAGATCCCAGAAAGGAAGTGAATTGTTGTTTTCTTTTACCATGGTGAATTTGATTGTTTCTTCTTTATTGTTGATGTCCATTGGGAATTTATTTAATGCTTCTGGCCCATGAGGCCAAATAGATTTCTGTAAACCAAAGTTTACAGAAAACCAACCAAAATTTTTTAGCTTTTGACAATTTTACCTATAAAAAAGATAATATTTAAAAATATAAAAATACAAAAGCTTTTAAGAATAATATACGTTATTTTCAGACATAATACATACTCTAAAAGAGTAAAAATAAAAGCAAAAACAGAATGAGACAAGGCTACTTGTTATCAAAGGTGTTGTTGATTGCATAGACAAAGACGCAAAATAATAAAATTCTCCTGTTTACGTAAAATAATTTTCAAATGAAAGAAACATAGCTTTTACGAAAGCGTATAGCTTGTAATTATCACTATATGTATTTTCAGTCATGTTTCGTCCTATGGATTCAGTATGTACTGTTGTGTAATTTTTCTTTTCCATTATCAGATAGAGAACACTTAAGAAGTGATATCAACGATGGTTATATAATGATATATTCTATGGGAATTACTATACACCTTCATAATTTTCTTGAAATTCTCATAGAAGTATCTTTTATAACCGAATAAGTTCTGCTAACGCCCGTATTTTATTTGAGTTTGCAGCGAACTATCTACCATGGTTTAATCTTCAACAGGATAGCAGTAAGTGCACACCCACAGAATAGATGAAAATGAATAAATTTCACATATTTACATGGTAATGTGGTTCTGGAACCTAATTTATGTTTAAATGAATTGATAATTGAAAGTAAGCCGTATCTATAACTGCATTTTGAAAAATACTTATATAACTCGTTGAATGGGAGTGCCGTTACAGACGGGCGGATCTACAAACCGCAGACCTGCCTGATAAGCTAAGTGTTGTTTTATGCACGAATTTTAGAATGAATAGATCTTAAACTGGATTAATAATTATAATTAAAAAATAGGATAAAAATGAAAAACTAGGCTACTTTAACTATTTGAGATGGTCCAACAAGTAAGTTTTTTCAAGAATGGAAAGTTTGACTACACCAGCAGTGAGACCAGTGCGGAAATTCTATGAGCTAAAAAAGACACTTAATGCATATTTTGTTTTTGGAAATTTAATTTAATTTTATTGGAAATTTTAGAAAATTATGAACGAAAGTTAACAAGTGAATAATGAATTTTGCGACGTATGTTTAAAAAGCACAACTACGTACTTGGTTTAGTCCAGTCGTCAGAGACGAAAATGCAACTGTACCTCTAAAAATCATACGAACAAGCTAAATTTTGGCGAGAAGGCCAAAAACTGGCAAAACATCGATTTACCAAGAATTTGTACGCCGTAGAAAAAAAATGTGTCAAAGAATAAAATTAGCTGAGATAATTTTGAATACAAATGTTTATTCGTACCTACTTTTTGTTTAAAATGACCCAAAATGAGACCGGCGATTTTAAATGTTATGCGCGTGAAACCAATTTTTTAAATAAAGTTTTTACCAACTCGATGGTAAAAATTCGATATCTTTTGATCAAAGTGTCCTATCGACACAAATAAAAATGTGTTTTAAAGGCGAAGAGTGCAGCTTTCGTAAACAATTTTTATATTTTTATATAAAGCTGTTAAATAAATAAACGTTGCGCGATTTTTGCCATTTTACGATTCTCATGGGATCAATAAAATTGATTACTTCCATTTTTCGGTTGCTATGGAATTTCCATTGTTAGAGCCTAATCTCAAAAAGCGTGAAAAAAAAAATGAAAATTCATGAAATTTCATGAAAAAACATGAAATTTCGCTATTTAGTTTTGGTAACAAATATGAGGCTTTTGAAATATGCTCAAACACCCTGAATTTAAACTTTCAAATAACAAAATATCGAAAACGTTTAAAACTGCTTCTTTTTGATTGTACAAGTACATTTATCAAAACTACACAACTTCAGCTACAAATTTCACCCAATTCCGTCTTCGTGGAGGCTTTGCCCGTTAAGTGAGATCGTTTGTAATGTAAAAGTTTAAATTTAGCGTTTTTTAGGCATATTTCAATTGCCTCACATATTTTGGCAAAACTCAGAATTGAAAATTTTATGTTACAGGCTTTGAAGATTAAGCAAATGGATCTAGCCATGGAAATTCTACAGCGACTAGTCATTGGAAAAGATAAATTGGATTGATTACCCCCAACTAGGGAGTTTTAGGAAGAAGCTCACGGGTAGGAGTGGCAAACATTTTTGCATCTTTTTTGGGATTCCAAAATTGACATTGACAGCAAAGTTCAGCTTCTTTGTCTCCAAATTTCTGACGACTGGACTAGGTTATGACTAATATCAGTTTTAGTTCTAATCATGCCAGTTTTAGATTTATACGTAACGATTGTAATTTACATTGTAATTGGTAATATTTGCGTCAATTTGGTTTTTTCTTGATTGCCATTTGATGATGAAAGTTGGTCTAACGAATTGCTGATAGTAGAATTATGTTTTTGTAAAGTGCTTGAACTACCAAAAACTGCGGAGAATTTCCATACTTATAGACGGTTTCCACGAAAACATGACATCTCCACTCCATAAAAGCCCCTTAGAACAATTAAATCCAGAAGAATTCCAAAGAACAAAATAACTGTAGAAAATCAAGGAGTTTATAGCATATCCTGTGGCACTTGTGAACAAAAATACATGGGACAGACCAAACGACGAATATCCGCTCGAGTAAAAGAACACTCAGTGAAGAAACCAGCAAACCACATCAGTGCTGTTTCAACATCAACACAACACAGAAGACAAAATTGACCTACAATCATGTCAAGAAATAGCGGATATTCAACACTATAAAATAAAGATGTGTATCAAATATTCTTTATTTTAGTAAAGTCGCTGGTAGCTGAAATTCGACCAATGGAAGAATTTTAGTCACTATTGTATATTTTATGAAAACAGCTGAGAAGACCGAAATAAACCATAATTGCGGGAACGGATTTTTAAAATGCGAGAAGTGGATCTTTAGTTTAAAGGAAGGTGAAACAAGTATTGACCAAATTGGGTTTCATTCAGGAAAGTAGACAATTATGAGTTTTATAATTAATTTAATTTAAAATAAATTTCGTTATTTGATAATTAAGATTGTAAATATTTATCTCAAACTTATGCCTCATACTTCAAACAAGTGAAAACTTGATGAGCTGAAAATAAACAATTTAAATATAAAACATCAAAAAAGGACGGTAGTAAAAATCAAATGAGAACAAATAAGGAATAAAGATATCAGAAGAAGACAACAATAAACCTAACTAGAGAAAAAACGACAGAAACCATTGAGCTGATATACAAACATAGAAAAACGAAACTTTTCAAACAAACAGCAATCTATGAAAAATCTAAAATCCCAAGCCAACTATCGAAAACACGAGAAATTGAGAAGAAAAAAAACATTTGCGACAAATATCAGGCTAAGAAATCATTAATTGGTTGCGACGTATCCATTATAAAGTTGAAATATTCCTTATAAATTTTATTATACTCGTAGTTACATCTAATATTGACATTCATTATTTATACATCGTTCGTCGATCCTCAATTCATTTGTCCTTCTTAATGGACAATATTAGCACCAACGAAAGTAAACAATTCGAAAATCTTTTTTTACCTTTTGGTAGTTTACTGTTAGTCATTGAATTTGATTTATAAATTAAAAACCAGTTAAGTCAATACACAAGGATTATTCTAACTAAAAATAGTTATCTTTTTAGCATTTTAACGATCTTTCAGTATTTGCTATTTTGTTGGTTCCCTGATCAGTTTTGTGTTAATGAAAATTTTTATTTACAGCGTTAGTATATAAAAATTTGTGTAGTCATTTATGGCAGTATAATTTAAATCTAAAACAAATTAATTATAACTTACCCTGTATATTGAGACGTGGTTTTCAGTCGTGATTAATTGTTTTTAAAAAACTTTTTATTAGAAATATGTTTTTCCTAAAATTAATAATAAAAAACTTGTCCATATATATATATGATGTAATAACAAACAAATGAGATGACATTTGTACGAACCCTTCAGATCGTATTTTCTGACCATACCGCCTGGTACCATTAATTGGTGTTCACTCTTATTTATTTACTGGGTTGTTGAAGATAAATGAATATATTGGGTGTGGCTATCTGTATCAGTGAAATAATTTAAGGTCATTGATTGAGTACCAACTAAAAGCTAAAGGAGGTACGATGTATTTATATATCCTCTTGCATTATCATCATGGAAAATGGGTCTTGTAGGACGATAACTTAGTTCTTCGCGATAGTTTTATTCAGAGATCGATTCATACCAACTTTAGACGATGAAAGTTTGATTTACTTTTTTGAACACTTCTTCTTCTTCAAGTGCCATCTTCGTTCCGAAGGTTGGCGATCATCAGGGCTATACGTATTTTCGAAACTGCTGACCGAAACAATTCGTTGCTGCTACAGCTATACCATTCCCGTAGATTCTTTAGCCAGGAGTTTCGTCTTCTTCCTATGGACCTTTTTCCTGCTATTTTTCCTTGCATAATTATTCGAAGCAGTTCATATCTTTCGCCTCTTGTAATGTGTCCCAAGTATTGCAGTTTTCGTTTTTTGATCGTAAATATGACTTCCTTTTCTTTATTCATTCTTCTCAAGACCTCGACATTTGTGACTCTCTCGGTCCATGATATTCTCAGGATTCTGCGATACATCCACAGTTCAAATGCCTCTAATTTTTTGGTATCAATCTTTTTCAATGTCCATGACTCCATTCCGTAGAACAGCACAGAAAGTACGTAACATCTCATCAGGCGAAGTTTCATTTCAAGGCTCAAATCTCTTCCGCAGAACACTCTCTTCATTTTAGTGAATATGGATCTGGCTTTTTCTATTCTTATTTTGATTTCTGCTGAGCTATCGTTGTCTTCATTTATAAAAGTGCCTAAATATTTGTATTTGCTAACTCGATCGATAATTTCATTGTGTAAATATAAATTTTGGACATTTTGTGTTGATTTCGATATTACCATAAATTTAGTTTTCTTTATGTTCAAAGATAGTCCATATTCTTCGCTGCAGTCTGCTATCTTATTCACCAATGTCTGTAGCTCTTCAAGTGTTTCTGCGATCAGAACGGTGTCGTCGGCAAATCTCAGATTGTTTAATCTAACACCATTTATTTTAATACCTACGGATTGCTCAGAAAGTGTTCTATTCATTACGTCTTCGGAATAGAGATTAAACAGGGTTGGTGACAGTATACACCCTTGTCTCACACCTCGCTTTATTTCAATTTCTTCAGTGGTATTATTCTTTACTCTCACTACTGCTTTCTGATTGTAGTACATATTTGCTATTAGTCGGATGTCTCGTTTATCTAAATTCTTTTCTGTCAGGAGTCTGATTAGGTGATCATGCCGCACTTTATCAAAGGCCTTGTTGTAATCTATGAAACACATGAATACATCTTGATTTATGTCAAGACATCTTTGAGACATAACGTTCAGTGCAAACAACGCCTCTCTTGTTCCAAGTCCATTTCGGAATCCAAACTGGGTATTATCGATGTCCATTTCCAGTTTTCTGTGTACTCTAGAGTGTATAATTTTCAGAAATATTTTCAGTACATGGCTCATCAGACTGATTGTACGGTAATCACTACATTGTTTGGCATTTATCTTTTTTGGTATAGTAACAAAGGTGGATAAAAGCCATTCTTGTGGTATTTTTCCTGATGTATAAATGCTATTGAAAAGTTCAACTAAAATGTGAATCGAGTCTTTTTCTATTAGTTTAAGGATTTCCGTTGGTATTTCATCTGGACCTGGGGCTTTACCATTTTTCATTCTTTTTAGTGCGTACATTACTTCTTCTTCCGTTATTTCTGGACCTTCGTCTCCTTGTATGTTACTTAGCTCAGATTGTTGTCTATCATCTGCAAAGAGTTCTTCAATATAGTTTTTCCATGTCTTCAACTGTTCTTCTAGTTCTGTTATTATGATTCCGTTGACATTATACAGGGTATTTGGCTGCTTACGTTTTTGTGTACCTGCAAGTTCTTTCACTTTTTTATGTACATTAAAAATATCATGTTTTGCCTGCAATTGCTCTATTTCTTCACATTTTCTTTTATAAAAATCTTCTTTTGCTATTCTGATTTCTATTTTGATTTCTTTCTGTATTTGTTTATACCTTTGTTCGTTTTTTCCTTTCATTATTCTCCGATTGTCCATGAGAAGAAGGATCTTATCAGTCATCCACCTTTTGAACACTGCAGACGATCAAAGTAAAGAAAAATATGCTAAGAGTATAGATAACAAGAGCAATATATAAATGATAATGCAATAATTAAGGTAGGTACCTGTACTATACAATATTTTAAATTATAAATATACATTAGTGGCAATAGCAGTAACAAGTACTTCTAAATAATTTAGTAAAATTTGCTTATTTGCACTGAAAGAAGAAGGAAATAAAAATATGTTGGAAACTTTGACACATTAGTAAATATTGAAACAGTAATATTGCAGTGTTGTGGATACAATATTTATTATAAGAGGAATCGTTTTTTGTTTGAAATATACATTTAACTAGAACCTACTACTGATATTACTGCAACATATAAAGAATAATAAACCTTAATAATTACGAGACAGCAGTCTGATAAGATTTTCTTGATTTTTCTAATGATTTGCGATACAGTTACTAACAGGACAGCTGTATAGTCGCTGTAATATATATTGTAGAAAGCTTTAAATGCGATCTGACGTTTGATCCCTTCTTTTTTACAACCGACCGGATGCCTCTGCCGAAGTTCACCAGAAGCGTTTTAGTTGGAAAGCAGTTCGTTATTAGAGTGTAGAGTTTTATTTGTAGGGCAATGTGGTTAAAAATATTGCGTAGTCATTTGTAATTAAAAATGCTTTAAAATAGTGTGCAACTTAAACATGCACCAATATTGCAATAATTTCAGACTCAAAGTCAACATTACAAGCTATTAGCGGTCACCCACTAAATCAATTCCGAAATGCCTTAATTTTGAACATGAAAAAAATTAATTATTTATTTTAATTATTGCGCAGTCTTGGGAGTCGAAGGTAATGAAATTACGGATATGGTCGCAAAAATTACTCACAGTTGCCACTATATTGACAAAGTATTTAATTTAAAAGATTTGAATAATGCTCTCAAACCTAATGCATGTTGTAAATGAAAAGCTAATTACAAAAAAATGCAAAAAAATCCATGTACAAATCATTATTTTAGCATTCACCCTAAACTTCCAGAAAACATTCTACATTTCACCTATAATTATACTATAGCACAAGTACTAATATTGACTCATTTAAAATTGAACCATGATCGATTTCCATCCCACTGATATAAAATTGGAAAACTTAACTCTCCTGTGGGGTGTAGAGTTGTGTTATAGAGGTGGCACCTTTTATCAGAACGATTACATCGAGCGTCATAGGCGGGAGATGGTTCTTGATAACTGGGGTTCATAAGACAACTAACTCTCACTTATGGCTCCACGTGCCACACCCCGGGTAACTGCGTTGGTCTGCAGGTTAACTAAGTGAGGGTAGCCAGATATGGCGAAAATTCCACCAAGCGATTGCCGGTATAAGCAATCTCCCGTTTACTGGCCAACAGCTTCGGGTGGAGGAGCTAGTAAATGGTAGGGCACCCCTTTGTCCTGGAGTTAGGATACTGGCTTCAAATTCGGAAGAACCGTGGAAGCGGCCAAGAACATATAGATGGAGAAGAGAGATTGGGACAAGACACCTCATTTAAGATCCGGATTGGATAAGTCCTAGTAGAATCAAATGGCTATGCTTGCAGCGAAATTCAATTCCTGAGTAAGCTCATAAATCGAGTAAGCTCCTTAATCGGATCTCGGGGAAGAGCAGTTGTATAACAAAAAGATTAAAATGCAAAGAAGACATCAGAGTAGGCACATGGAACGTGAAAACCATGGCACAGGAAGGTAAAATTCATAATGCAATACAAGAAATGGCACACATGAAATTAAATATTCTGGGAATAAGCGAAATGCATTGGCCAGGTTTAGGAACCGCAAATATAAGGGCCTGCGTAGCGCAAGCGGTAGGATGCTTGCCTCGCACGCCGGTGGTCCGGAGTTCGAATCCTACCGCCGGCAAGAACAACTATACATTTTTAAAAATGTCTATAGGCCCCAGGTCGACTCAGCCTGAATAAAATGAGTACCTTGGGTAAAACTAGGGGTAATAATAGGCGGTTGAAGCGTAGCACTGGCCATGTTACCTTTCTTGTATACCGTAGGCCCTAGATATAGCAGACTACCCTGCTATACTCCCAAAGCCGCGAGCGGTATAAAACGGGAGACTATTAAATATCGGGGAACACTGCGTTTACTATTCTGAAACAGATAACGGTAAATATGAATTACGCTCGGCATTATATTGACAAGCCTGACAAGCCAGGTCGACTCAGCCTGAATAAAAATGAGTACCTTGGGTAAAACCAGGGGTAATAATAGACGGTTGAAGCGTAGCACTGGCCATGTTACCTTCCTTGTATACCGTAGGCCCTAGATATAGCAGACTACCCTGCTATACTCCCAAAGCCGCGACAGCGGTATAAAACGGGAGACTATTATATATTATTATATTGACAAAAGAAGTAGCAAAATCTATTGACAACTTCATCCCAATCTCAGCAAGAGTGATGCTCATACAATTAAAAGCAAGACCAATCGACATCAATATAATCCAAGTGTATGCACCTACAACAGAAGAAACAGAAGAAGAGATAGAAGAACTATACCATAGCATTAATCAAGTCGTGAAAAGGTTGAAAAAGCAAGATCTAACAATTGTCATGGGTGACTTCAACTTTAAAGTTGGGGCCAGCAAAACTTCATCTGCAGTTGGACCATTTAATCTAGGAAACCGGAACGATCGGAGAGATACATTGGAGATTTTTGCGGAAGCAAATCAATTAGTAATAATGAACACCTGGTTTAAGCTACACCCAAGAAAACTGTATACCTGGAAATCTCCACAGGATTATGTGGGAAGGATTGTAAGAAATCAGATTGATTACATGCTAGTAAATAAGAGGTATAGGGACAGCTGTACATCTGTCAAAACATACCCGGGGGCAGATATAAATTCTGATCATGTACCAGTTGTAGGTAATTTCAAAGTCAGAATGAAGAAGGTTACAAGTAAGTCGATGAAGAAGTATGCTGTTAGAAAACTGAAAACTGAAGGTGAGTGAAAACCTCAATATAAAGGTGCTAAAGTGCAGAAATGCAGGATTTATAGATGAAAGTCTGACCATCATACAAGAAACAGTAAGAGAAATAAAAGACAACACCTGAAGAAAGATACAGAGAAACGGAAGTAGTGGATGACTGATGAAATACTTGAACTTAAGGGTCAGAGAAAAAAAACAAAGAAAATTTCCAAAAATATAAGAGAATACATACCATCGTCAGAAGAAAAATTAGAGAAGCAAAAGAGAAACAAAAAACAGAACAATGTCAGGAAATAGAGGAGTATCTGAGTCGATATGATAATTTCAATGTTCATCGAAAAGTGAAGGAAATAGCTGGAAAGTACCGAAAATGCAACAGCGAAAAAATAACAGATGATGAAGGCAATCTTGCCATAACCAAAGAAGATAAAAATAAAGTATGGGAAGAATACTTGGAGAAACTTTTCCATGACCTTAGAACAATACAAAAGCCCACCTCTGAAGAAACTTCAGGTCCCGAAATCCTTCCAGAAGAAATAACGGCAGCCGTCAGACAAATGAAGGATGGAAAGGCACCGGGACTTGATGAAATACCTGCAAAACTGCTGAAGCTATTAGATGCAGAACAAATAAATATAATAACTGGAATATTTAATGAAATATACAAGGCAGGAAGCAGGAAGCAGCAAAAAAACCAGGAGCAGAAGTTTGTGAAGACTATAGGACCATAAGCCTAATGAGCCATCTGCTAAAGCTGTTTTTAAAAGTCATCCACAAAAGAATTTACCTGAAATGCGAGGAACAAATTGCGACCAATCAGTTTGGATTTGTAAATGCCGTTGGTACGAGGGAAGCTTTATTTAGCGCGCAGGTATTGTTTCAGAAATGTCAGCTGTAATGTTTTTGCATGCCTGATTGACTACAAGAAGGCCTTCGATAGAGTCAGGCATGAACAAATGATGGAAGTGCTGAAGAGGACAGGGATTTATGGAACAGACTTAAAAATAATAGCTAACCTGTATTGGAATCAATTAGCGGTGCTCCGAATATATGGAGAATATACAGGTCAGGTCAAAATCTTAAGCGGAGTGAGACAGGGGTGCATAATTTCACCACTGATATTCAATCTGTACTGGGAGCACATTTTTGAAGAGGCTCTAAAAGATATTGATGAAGGCATCTCAATAAATGGAGGCTGAATAACCTACGGTATGCAGATAATACAACAGTGTTTTCCAATACCATAGAAGGACCGCGGATTTGGTCAACATCGTGAAGGGTCGTAAGCTGCAGTACTTGGGACATATAATGAGAAATCAAGGCAGATACGAATTACTCCAATGCATTTTGCAAGGTAAAATTGAAGGGAAAAGGGCCCCAAGACAAAAAAGAATATCCTGGCTTGAGAGCATGGTATAGAAAGACCTCAACATAGCTATTCCGTATAGCAACCAACAAAGTCATCATAACCAGAATGATCGACAACGTTCGGAACGGACAGGCAACCTAAGAAGAAGAACTATCCTGTCTGCATTTGTGATAATGTATCTACTGGTGATCTAAATCACATATTCCTCGAATGTTCTCTGAACTGTCAGTTCTCTTCAATTCTGTATCAAGAACTAATTCACAATGAGTTTCCTTTGCTGCTAAATATTACAGCTCCCCTGTCAAACAGACAATGTGAAACGTTTCAAATAATTAATAATTTTCATGTTTTGAGTTTTATTTATACGGTAGTGGACTAGTAAGATTATTTAAAACTTATATTGTGACGGCAAATTCCAAATATGAAGTGAAAATGAGAAAAAATAGTTTCTTGTGGCTCTTACCGAAAAATCTATAGAAACAGATGACACAAACACATTTTTCGAACAACCTTTAGCCAGCACCTCTTGACTTTGCAGATTTAAGATAATATTGGCAGCTCAGAATCTGCTACTATTATAAAGAAGACGTTTATATTAAAAATATAATCCGTATCCTGAATTTATGTGAAGAAGGTGCATTATATGATCTGGTTAAAATGTTAAAAGAGTACCGCCTATGGATTAGATTCATCTTACGAATGCAACCGTGTTCTATCATAATTAAGACAGTTGCACAAATGTTTGCGAAGATTTATTGTTATTGAGCCATATTTTAAACGTAACTGATAATGAATACTTCTCCGCGGACAGCATATATCAAATTTATTAAAACCCACGCTCGAATCTAACGAGCTTCCTCTTGTATCTAAAGATGTATACGCCTTATTTGATAAAAATGGCAGAACGGCATCTTCGACCACACCTATTTACACATTTATATTTATGTATATATATATATATATATATATATATATATATATATATATATATATATATATAAAGTGATGGATTCGACCGTTACTTGATGGAAATTCATTTTATATAACAATAAAACACTGAAAACTTTGTTTTCAAAACTTCCACAAAATTTATTATAATATTTTATCACTACAGCTGTTTCGGCAAAGTGCCTTCCTCAAGTGATCTATTTTTTGATGTGTTTACAATTTAAACTCTTTAACGAAATAGGTTGAGGACTAAAGAACTGTTTGTCTCAAGTTGGTCATTCAAAATTATTTCTGTGTTTTTTAATTTGTTAATTTCCATAGATTCTAATAAAGTTAGCTTAAGGTCTTTATTTTGGATGTGAAGAATTTGAAATTCGTCATTAAAAGAATGATTATGATCTAGAAGGTGAAGTGCGTATGTAGAATCTGTTTCCCTATTATTGAAAGCCCTTTTATGTTCTGCTATATGTTTGTTAAAGGTTCTACCAGTTTGACTGATGTAAGTTTTTGGGCAGTCGCCACATTTAAATTTGTATACACCACTGTGTAAGTGCTTTTTATTTTGGCTCTTGTTATTTTTAATATATTTGCCTAAGTTGTTGTTTGTTCTAAAAGCTGGTGTTATTCCTTTCATTTTTATGTGTTTGGCTATTTTTAATCGCCCAATAAGACCTGTAGTTTCTTTTTATACAGCTCCGTCATATAAACTTTCAAAAAAACTGTAAGAAAAAACTAAATTTTCACCTAAATTTACCGTAAAAAATACAATAGAACTAGTTAATACAATACAATATTTTCAATTACCTAACAACTCTAGATTAATTTCATTTAACATAAAAAATCTTTTTCCTAGTATTCCTCCAACAGAACCTTTTGTTCTAGTAAAAAACCTTTTAGACCATAATAGTACAAATCCAATCATTACATCTGAAATTTTACATCTTCTCGAAATTTGCATAAACCAGGACTACTTTGAATTTAATAATCAAATACATACAAATAGCAGTGCAGGACGTATAATGGGTAGTCCTCTAAGCCCGTTGCTAGCAGACATTTTGATGGATCATCTAGAGACAAAGATTTCAAAATATCCCGTATTCAAACAGTTTTTATATTGGTAGAGATACGGTTTTCAGTGTTTTATTGTTATATATATATATATATATATATATATATATATATATATATATATATATATATATATATAATATATGTATATACATATATGTATATATATATATTTACAAATTTGTTTTAATTTTTTTTCGAGTTTAGCTAAAAATAAACACGATTTAGTATAATACCCATGACTCATGAAAAAAGAAGGGCAATCACTTGTAAATAAGAGTATGTTTCACGAATTTGCGACTGTTTTGGATTATCGCTAGACACTGGACAGCCATGGGTCCACTCTACTGTATAGCATGAGAAGTACGAAAGTAAATTGCTCTAGTAATGAAAATATGAAACAAGTAATTTCTAAATCGAAATAAAAAAGTCCTTTTATAATCTTTTTTACAGTAGACGTTATTTACAGTAAATTCATTTGATATAATTCTTGTGCACTGCAGTTTATGCACAAATGTTTGCTTGCCTAGCATGTTTTGCCAAACATTAAGAACAGTGTCATGTTAATTAACAAGGTTATGAAAAGATTTAGATATTTGAAACTTATTTTTATTTTATATTTACCTGCAAAATATTTGTTACAACCAGTACTTATTACCTAGAATTTTATGTGGTTCTAATCAGTGACGTCTAAGAGATTAACATAAGCGTAGATATTTATAAATAAAAACAATTTTTTTTATTTATAAATATAACAATTATAAAGTTGTTATTTTTTAGAATAATTTTTAATTCATGCCGTTAGGAATATGTTATTATATGAGATTTTTTTTTTAAATTAATGTGTTTCGGCTGCAATGACCATTGACAAAAACAATATTGTGTACAATAATTACAATAAGCACATGTTACTAATTGCTACAGTTAATCTATAAGCATAGAACCTATGACTAAATAATGCAACAGTTTTATCACTAAGTTATAAGTTAAAGGTAAAGTACATGGAAAACAAGGGGTCATATTCTATTGAACAACTGAATGTCTTTCAAGAAACCAATTAGGTTAAAGACTTGATTGGGTGAGTTTAAAACGTCTTTAATATTTGACTTAAGTTTATGTTGCACTCTGGGTTTTGCGTACCGGGGACACTCGATCAGAATGTGTTTCACAGTTAATACACTTGAGCAGATTTGACAATTGGGCTTCGGCTCGGACTTCATTAAATAGTCTTGTGTGAATCGGGTATGTCCTATTCTTAATCTTCGGATGACAGCTTTTTCTTTTCTAGATATTGTTGGAAGTTTAAATTTTTTAACAGTCTGCCGGATCTCATGTACTGCACTCTTGATTGTGTTCCAATGGGTTTGCCAAGTATTATACTGTTGTTGCTTGAAAATTTGCTTTAGGTCATTACGGATTTGAATATGTTGGGCTTTTGAGGATTGACTGTTTACACAAGAAGCTTGCTTGGCTAATTGGTCTGCTTTTTCATTACCGGGGATGCCGATATGAGATGGTAGCTAGATGACCGTGACATTTACAACTTGAAAAGCGAGTGCACTATAAGTCCTATGGATTTCTTGAACTAAGGGATGCCGATTGTATAGACTTTTTATCGAGTGTAGTGCCGACAGGGAGTCTGTGCATATTGCTTGGTTTTTATCATCTGTTTTTAGTTTTTTAAAGAGCTTCTAGTATCGCATAAAGTTCTCCGGTGTATACGCTGCATAAATTCGGTAAAAAAAGATGATTTTATTATTTCATCATATGTGGTAACGGTACATCCAACGCCTGCTTCGCTTTTGGAGGCATCTGTATACAGAATTTTTTGGAATTGGTTTTTGTTTATGATTTCTTCGAAGTGTTGCCTTATGAGAAGGCTTGAGGTTTCATGTTTACTGTATTCTAATAGAGAAGTGATTGAATGTGGGATTGGTCTATTCCAAGGTATCCGGGAGTATCCGGGATTGGAAAGGGATGTGTTTTAGCAAGGTCGATGGTTTTTCTTAGAGTTAATTTCTGGATGTCTATTATTGATTGATCCTTTGCGGGGTCTCCGGAGGCGATGTTGAAGTAATTAAATGGTAGACTGAATTGGATGAGTTTGCGGATACGGAAGCAAAGTAAGATTGAAGAAGATACTCTCGTCGAATCCAGAGAGGTGGTTCAATAGCCTCGCAGTAAAGGCTGTCTATGGGACTAGGTTTGAAAGTGCCTAAGCAAAGACGAATAAAAGTAGTATGCACAGAGTTCAGTAGCTTTAAGTCAGATTTTGATGCAGACATGTATATGAAGCTGCCGTAGTCCAGTTTTGAGCGGATTAAAGCTCTATATATTAAGTAAGATGGTTTCGTCCGCACCCACGTGTAGTTGATAGTGCCTTGATGATATTGAGTCTCTTCATTACATTGACCTTTAATACCCTAATATGCTGTTTCCAAGTTAGCCTACTATCAAACGTTAAACCAAGTATTTTATGATGAGTAACTAGTTGCAATTAAGTTCCATTAAGGGTGATAATTGGACTTTGCCTGCAGGGTCTTCTGCTAAACCGTATTAATTTCGATTTAGTCGTTGAAAGAGCTAATCCAGCTTTTTTGGACCATTTTACATCAAATAGTTGTGTGAATTCATCAAACAGTTTTCGGAGGTTCCGAGTTTCGAACAGTCTAGGAACGTTCCAAGTATATATGTTTCATGTTGTCAAAGATAATTGTAAACTCTTCAGGAATATTTCAGGTTACTTGTTAGTTAATTTTTAATTTTCTATGTATTTTAAGTAGTTCTAGAGAAGACCTCCTACCATAAATATTAAAGATCAATATTACTGCCTTTGTTTGAAACAACGAGCGTTATTTTGATGACATGTTTTCTTCTCACGACAAAATCTTTTTTTGTTTGGCATGAGTTTGTTAAATCAAAGCGGCTAAATACAAAACGCTAATGCCCTCATCGATGCCCATAAGTGTTCTTCAATGATTTCAAAATTACTTACCAAACACATAAATTAATTAACCAAACTCCTTAAATATATTCGAAAGCGAATCACTAAAAGAAAATGTAAGCGTGTAGACTTACAATCGATTACATCCTAAAATAGCTAGTTTCTCATTTTTCTTATGAAACACCATCGGTTAAGTTACAGACATATTTTTTACTGTCTGGTTCAGTACTGTATTGTATTATTTGAAGATTTTTTACGTTTATTTCAATACATTAATGTACACCTGGTAGGACCTACTTTTTCTTAATTGCAAAACTATCTATCTAAACAACAACAAACATTTCTTATTGACTTTTTTTACAACATTTTCAAAGTTGGTTAACCTATTTACAGGAGAACGGATAATTGCTGTCATTTATGAAACCGCTCGACAGTTTACATATGTCAATGCCAATGACAGTCATGCTAAATGGTTACAAAGTAAGAAAACTCAGAAAAATGAAGCTGCTCAAAGGAAAAATTCAGAGAACACTTCGATAATTATTTAAAGATATTTACCAATGTTAGGTCGTGTGAAGAAATTAAAGTTTCCCACGAAAATATAATTTGCTACGTGATTCAACTAGATGCAGAGATTAGCAAGAGAGATACCTATAGCAATAATCAAAAGATCGAAAATATCTACGAAAACAACACAATAAAAGTAAAAGTAGAAGAAGAACTAACTGACCCTATTGAAGCTGGCAATGGGATAAAACAGGGAGATTCCTTGAGTTGATGAAATAATAAAAGAAGTAACAACTAAGAAAAGTGTAAGAAAAACAACTTAAAATAATCTGCTATGTAGACAATGCAATACTACTTACCCTCTCAACGTTAACATGATTTACAACGTAAGCTGCACGTTTTTTTAATTTAACATGTTAATTTCCCCAAAAAAGACAAAATGCATGGTTATAACAGCAAATTTACATGTTTCCATAAAAAACAGAACTAGAAGAAGAAGAAGAAGTGATTCAACTAAACTATATATCGATGATAATACAAAAACGCACACTACTATAGTACAATCTGACGGGTTATAATTTTTTAATAAAAAAATCAACCTAGATATGTGTTATTGTGTCCAAAGTTGGTTATTGTGGTCATTATAAAACCCTCAAAATTTCAGATAGATCCATGAATTAGTTTGAAAGTTATTCTATTATTTGTTTTTCCCAGAGACCTTTTTTTACCATAATAGTAGTCAGAAAATAATGAAGATGCGGCATCTACGCATACCAATTAAAACTTTAAGAGTTAAACTATCAATATGTATCAAAAAAAGTCGTTGTGGTTTAGCGCAAAGCTTCATACTATGTTTTCTGTATTTTTAAAATTTAAATAATACTTTTAACATTGAATAAAGTAATTTTATTATTTATTTTTATTTTTTTTATACATTTTTAATAGATTTTAATAAAATTGAAAAATTAACTGAAATATTAAAATTGAAAAAGTTAACACATATAACGGACCTCCCTCGTCTCGTATACGAACTCTTCCAACTGCTTACTGTGATTGCGAACCACAAACCGCTATTATATGAGAAAAAAGTCATACAACGCCAGTATAGAAGCAACAATATTCTATAATATCAATATTAAACTATATATGTAGCTAGGGAGAGTATTCTAATAACGGTTCGCCATAATTTGGTTCGATGTAGTTTTTCTTAAAAGCGAAGTGATTTCATCATTCTATATCGGACAAAACTTTTTCAAAGCTTAAGTATCGAAAAAAAGCTGCCCACAAATGTAAGAAAATTCAAACATTGCACGAATTTACTGTATAATTTTTTAAGATAATTATCAGAAAGAAAATAGCTTCAGAACAATATTAAGAAGTTCAATTAATTCAAGCAAAAGCTCTGGTTTTACTGTTCACAGTCTACATTACAAGGCATACGAAAAATATCATTTTTTTTTAATTTGCTCAAATCATCTTCATAACTACTAAGTGAGAGTGAAATTAACCTTCTGAAATTATACGACATTTTAAGCAATTTGATTGGTACATAGAATAAGTTATTGTTTGAAATCTTCCAGATGGTCCTAGATAACAATAATAAAATGATTTTTACCTGTATTGTAATACTTAAAATATTCCTACGACAGAGAAGATCTTCCAAAATGCAAAATCCAAGAGCCATGCTAAATCTCCAATCATTGTGCAGACCAATTTTTCTCATCGAAAAAGACACTATTTTGTTTCCAGTTGTCAAATTCTGTTTGAAATTGTCTTCATGATAAAAAAGATAGAAGAAGAATTTGAAAGGTGCTGTTTGGAAATAAACTATGATAAAACGCAATAAATGATCATTGGAAACACCAATGAGGATCTGGAGATAGATAAGAAATTAGTAAAAGACGTAAATCAATATAAATATTTAGAGGTTATTTTAAAAACATAGGATCAAATGAAAGTAATATAATAAATAAATTAAAGAAAGGAAAGACAACAACAAGGAAATTAAACAAGATTATATGAAGCGACGATATTACAAGCAAAACTAAACACCAACGCGAGATAGAAAAACGAAAATTACTCTGTTATGGTCATATGCGAAGGATGGATGAGACAAAAATATGGATGAGAACTTGGAAATGGAAACCAAACAGAAAGCGGAAAAGATGTTTTAGATTAGAGTGGAATGGACGAATAAAAACAGTAATGGAAAAAAGACACCTCACTGAAGAAGATATATATGACAAGAAAAAATGGCGATTGGGATGTAGTAAACGTCAAACATAATATGCTGTGTAAAGCCACGGATAAGTAAGTAAGTAAAACATAGAATAGAGGGAAATCTTATAAATTTAATCAGAAAAGTAATATATTTTCAATAAACAGAAACATTATGTTGATTTTGAATTTTACTTTAGGATGAATGTTAAAAACGTTGATAAGGCGGGTAATAATTTTTTTAAATTTACTATTTACCAAAGCACCACAGGCGATCTACGCGTCGAAATGGAAATAACACTATAAGGGTAACCTAAAAACATCGTACGAATATATTTTCATACCACATCAACACAAAAATTAGGTGGGCAAGCGAGAAGAGAAGTACTTCTCCAATTATTGGATAATTAAAATAATATATATATATATATATATATATGTATGTATAAAGTTATTTCTGATATATAACCGCTATTGATGATATTGTGTCAAAGGGAATTTTAATGCGGTTAGTTTTTACACTGGAGGCTCACGTTATAAAACGCCAGCACTGATGCCAACATATATTTTTATACCATAATAACTTTTTAGAAAGTAGCCAAATTTTAACTGTCATGTTTGGACTGTCTACAAGTTCACAATTGATTTTATCAATTAAATTGGTATGAAACTTTCTTTAGCGATTTTTGTTTCTTTTCTGCTTCATTAAAATTTACGTAAGTCGATACGATTTTTAAAAATTTAACAAATTATGGAATCTGGGTCAAAGCAATGTTTTGTTTTGGATATTACGTTTAATTTGCATGTCTCAGCCTCAATTGCGTCATTTTCTTTTATTTTTAAGACTTTCTCCCTTGAATTCGGATGTTCGCTGCAACTTAGTATGCACATTGATTGATATCGATAATCCAGTTTTTAAGACGGTTTTATACGTCATTAAAGTGATTACGTAATTCAGTTTAATGCATCAATTACAATTATTCTCGAATATCGGCGTTATCATTTAATATATTACCGAACAATTTATTCGCAACTACAGGGTGTGCATACCAATTCAAATTTTTCGTTTATATAAAACTACATGCAAGGTGATCAATATTTATTTACACAGTCAATTACCAGTAACTTTTAGGAGAGACATTTTTTATCTGGTGAGGCTATACCTATTCCTGGTACTTATGGAGTTGGAAAACAATTGCCCTGCAATTACAGACATGCATGTTTCGCCGGTTCTACTGGTTTTCTTAAGTTCCAAGAGTATTTTTGCGTAGCGAGCAGAAGCTTGTTATAACCTTTGCTTGCCTTTAGTCTGAAATATTTTTGCAGTAGACGGCCCTAAATTATTTTTCCGGCCATCCTCACTATGCGGGTGTTTGGTCTACAGTAGAATGACCGTAATCCAAGAAAAGAGTATTTATTCCTTCTTTGACAAGGCTCTCAGCAATCTCATCAGAAATAATTTGTTCATGCTCTGGTATCCATAGCAATGTTACTCTGTTGCACACTGCAAGTTGCCTAAGAGATTTTTTGTAGTTCCAAGCTGTTATCGACGTATCAAGTTGCGGACTTCAGTGCAGGTTGAATGTTTGAGGTAGTAAATATTTTGACTAAATTGTGGCGCTTTTTCAGATACTCCTACTCCTGGGCACAAAAAATCGATCGAGAAATATGTCCGAGGGCTATTGGCAGTCTGCTGCCAATTGACAGTGTTAGTAATCCCTATACAAAAACCGATACAAAGACTTCAAAATGAGTTGTGCGAATCAACCTTTATCCATATCCATAAAAAATTATCACTAAACGCATGCAGCAATTACAGAACCATTGCTCAAGCAAGCAAATCCTGCTATATATAACCAATGAAAGGCTAAATAACTTTCGGCTTCCAGAGATAGCTGAAGAATAATGCGGATTCGTATCAGGAAAAGGAAGGCGTGAGCAGATATTGAACACCAGACAGATAATAAAAAATATCGAGGGAATACAATATACCAATGCTGCTCTGTTGCGTACAATATACAAAAATTTTCGACAATTTTCGATCCAGTAAATGAGATACTCTCTGGAGTATAATGAAAAATATGAAAGTGACTAACCACGTAATCTGTATGATAAAAATTAAAAGCCAAACTTAAAACGGAATATATTTTTAACAGCAGAAAAACAAAAGTAATAATCTACCACACATACACCAACTGGCGAATTTCGAAGTAGTAGACAGATTTGTATACTTGACTTCCTGATAACCAACAACAGCGATTGCTCCTCAGAAATCAAGCGTAGACTAACAATGGCCCGAACCGCAACAGCTAAATTAATTAAAATATGGGAAGACTGAACAATAACAAGGAAAACTAAGTTAGTGTTGGTCACTACTTATATTTCCCATTGCTACATACGCAGTTGAAACATGGACTATTAAAAATATCGATAAAAGTAGCATCGAAGCCTTCGAAATGTGCTTCCACAGAAGAATTCTACGCGTGTCTTGAACATTAGACAGAGCCAACCTGTCAATTCTGGAAGAGCTTCATATAAAAGACAGGCTATTAAAAAAAGTAAACCGAGCATACGTAAATTACTTCGCCCACGTAGCCAGAAGAGCGGGGACCATGGCACTATTAGTAGTACAAGAAAAGGTCCGACAGAAAGGCCAAAGACCAAAAGGAAGATCTCCAACACGATAAGCAAACCACATCAACTTTGGCGGGAAAACCGACACATGAAGCTGTCCATCTGGCACAGGATCACAGACAATGAAGACAGCTAGCTAATAATATTTAGAGTGTCACCACGTCCTGAAAAATGCTCAAGAGTGAGGAGGAGGAAGATTTGTTACTATTATTTTTACCAATTCTTTTATCATTGTCGAAGTGAGATTTAGATCATTGCGAAAGATTTGCGCTTAAATATACTTTAATTATTTTCTGGAGCACTTACGTCTAGTAAAATATTTTAAACGTAGTTTTTTGTGATAGTGAATTTCTAGACATATCTAGATCTCACGATCTAAATTGAAATTAAGTTCAGGAGAATGTTGTTGGAAGACTCGCTCACAAAGTTATTTGCAAAGGTGTTAGCTTTCTGTTAGTTATTATTCAATAACAGAGAAATATTGTTTGGTGTGTATTTTATGATTGATATGATTGTTTCAACTTTTTCTTTTGTAGGCATAGATTTGCAACTTATAATAAAACGATTGAACGTTTAATTTATTGAGACCAATTAATTGCAGTTTTATGTAGGCTGAAATTGATACGTCTCCGCTTTATATCGAAGACGGATTAATAAAGTCTAAGTGTGAACATTATTGGTAATTTAGAACATAAATTTATTTGAAACCAACTATGGAAAAAAGACTGTCTGATTACATTATTACATCATATAATAATAAAGAAAATGATTAATTATACCTAACATAAACACATTTATTATCCAGCCATTTAGTTTTTTTTTTAATATAACTTGCACTGTAATTAGAAGGTAGAAGTCCACGTTGAAATATCCACTTTGACTTAGGTCATTAAAATCCAGGAAGAAGTCCTGCAGTCAAAATGTAAATAATCACGTAATCCCTTTTTAGGGGAAAATTAGTGCTTTAAGAATTGGAGTACATGCATGCAAACTTAAATTTATTTTCGTATACAGTATTGACCAATAAATGTAATAGACTAAAAGCTTGTGGGACATTTTAAGGGGTCATTTAACCCAGCATGAAGCACATATAAATCAATACTATAATATGTAGTAACAACTTTAGAAACTATGCCGTCAATTTTTATCGGTACAGGTGGCTACACAGCTATGGTAAACTTACCACCCAAGGGGGTGCGGTATTTTGGTCAAACATTTTTGTACAGAATTTATAACTTAGGTAGATAATACAAAAATAATGGCCTGCGACCTAATCATCATCATTCTGGTTTTACAACCCTGCGTGGGTCCTAGCCTCCTCAATAATTCTCCAAAAATCTCTCCATTCGTCCCTATCCATCGCCTTTCTGCGCCAAGCACGTATTCCCATATTTCTTATGTCTTCATCGATGTTATCAAGGAACCTTGTTCTGGGTCTTTCTCTTCCTCTCTGACCAATGGGTCTATCAAGCAGCGTTTTTCTAGCTGGGTCATTTTGTTCCATCAAGGGTATTACACGCCCTATCCACCTCAGACGTCCTATGTTAATATATTTTACGATATCTGCTGGTATATTTAATAAAGTTCGAAGTTGTATTGTCTTCTCCACACTCCATTGTCATTCACTGCTTCATTGACTTGCCTCAGTACTTTTCTTTCGAAACATCCTAACATGTTTTCAATTATTTTTTGTTAGAGTCCAGGTCTCTGAACCATATGTTTATAATACGCCTAGTTCTATTTTTGTATTTCTCGATTTAATTGTGAATTTAAGGAGATTGAGCCCAAAATAGCATCTGTTGGCTGTGCAAATTCATCCTTCACTGCTTCGATGACGTCGTATTCTATAACAAGTGATCGTAGGATTTGTGGTTTCGTGCTTATTTTCATATACCGTTTGTTGGTGTTTATTATTAAACCCATTTTTGAAGCTGATTCTTTTAATGCTACATACGCCTCTCGCACAGTGTTTCCGTTCTCCCAACAATATTGATATCATAAGCATAGTCCAGGATTTGCACTGATTTATTATCCCCTGCGACATAATGCCGTACAAAAATATTGGTAACAGTAGCAGGGAAAATCTTCGATTTTGGAAAATTTTGACCCGATTTTCGGTGATTTGATACAGTACGGCATTTATACACATAGTTTCAGATTTAACCCCCGTTCGTTGAAATCATTGAAAAATGTACAGCATCCATTCCAAATGATTATTTGATGCGAAAAAGAATTTTTTGCAATTATGCCGTCTAAAAGTTGTGGTTCTTGCAAATGTTTATACAGTTTCTGTATTTGAAAAAGGGGTGCAAAGGATTTTCGCGTTGTATCTCGTAAACTAAAAACCCTACGGAAAACTATATAGAATATTATTTGTAGCCAATTAAATTGTCTACAACTTTATTTCTATTACTTTTTATCATAAATGCAAAATAAATAAGTTATAAACAAAAATAACTAAAAATTTTGGAACAAATTTTCTTTTGGGCCTTAACTTTTTTTGTGATAATTTTACAAAAACATGTCATCATAGCAATATGATAGAGGGTTGGTTTTTTTAAGAATAATTTTCACTACAAATTTGTTCAATTTCATTAATTTCTCTGGATTTCACAGTGCTCCGAAATTGGCCGAGTTCTTAAATACTCGCCATCTTGGAATAAGGGGTGCAATGGATTTTCACGCTGTATCTCGTAAACTAGCAACCCTATAGAAAATTTTATTTACTATTGGAAAAAAAAAATTAAAAAAGGTATTAACAAAAATAACTAAAAATTTTTGATAAAAATCTTCTTTTGGGCCTTTTGGATCTTAAGATAAATTTCTTGGTAATGAAAAGAACAAAACAAAATTAATCGACCTTCTCAAAACTGCTCTTCAATTTAGGCACTTGACAATCTGAAAAATAATAATTTTTATATGAGTTTTCCAACCACGAAAGTGCCTATTTTCGCTTTTTTGACATTTTAAATTGTTCATAAAGTCGAAAACTATTAACTTTAGAGAAAAATCACAGAGATTTTTTTTGTTTAAAATGGCCCAAGAAATCTAAAAAATGTTTTTCGGTGCAAAAACCGGTTATTTTTGGAATTTGTTAAAAAAAATGTTCAAACAATTTCTGCCCAAAAATTTTGCCCGGCACCCTTCTGATTCGTTTCGTTCGGGACATTTTTTAACAGGAATCCGTAAAGAAACCGAATCAGAAACATTTTTTTCTACGGGAGCGGCCTCGCAACCTGGATTATAATACTTTTAAAGTCATTTCGAACCATTTGTTTACATACGGCATTTTGTTTTTGTTGATAATTGATGTCAATATTAACGAAATATATTAATTGCATACAGACATTTTTGATGGTAATATCCCACTTATCAGAGGGAAATTAATTTTCCTCTCATAAGCACATGTACCGTGAAAAATATTGGCTATGTCAAAAAATGTTATTACTTTATGCAACTAAATTAAAATTAGTGAGTTTCATATTAGCTCAAATAACCTCATTTGTAATTCTTAAAAATCAAGGGTTGCGCTCTATATTTCTCATACCTAAACCAGTCGATATGTACGGCACTGCAAAAATAATCTAAATAACGATACGAAACTATGCATATGAATGCCGTACTTTATCAAATTACCGACAATGGGGTCAAAATTTTCCGAAAATCAAAGATTGCCCCTGCTACTGGTACTAATATTTTTGTACGGGCGTACGGTCGCAGGTCATTATTTTTATATTACCTACCTAAGTTATAAATGCCGTACAAAAATGTTTGACCAAAATACCCCACCCCCTTGAGTGGTACGTTTACCTTATCTGTGTAGCCACCTGTACCGATAAAAATTGACGGCATAGTTTCTAAAGTTGTTATTCCATATTGTAGTATTGATTTATATATGATTCATGTTGGGTCAAATGACCCCTTAAAAATGTCCTATGGGCTTGTAGTCTATAACAGTAATTATGAGTTTACTTGTACAACTTGAAAAAGTAGGAGCTTTAACGTTACAAAAAGTTATTCGTTTGCAAATAACAATGTGCCAAGCCTCAGATTCCTATTTAATGGAGTTTAAAAAATATTTACCTGTTTCCTTATGGGTGAAGGTTTATTTTTATGCTTACCTGAAAAAAAAAAATAAAATTTCTTAAATTAAATCCTAAAAGTTTGAAATAAATGTTAGTTATGAGTAATTTCTAGTGGTAATAAAAAGGGTAATAATGAATAAAATAAATCTATATTCTGTTTATTCTATAGCAGTCCGTTCTCCCGGGCTAGTGTGCATCAACAATAGTTAACTGAAACAGGGTTGAAGATGCAATTGGCGCCGCAACAATACGAAAAGATTTTCGCGGCAAAAATTATTATTATTATTAATCTGTCTACTGGATTGAATGTATGCATAATGATTGATGCTTTAAGGATTTTGGAGACAATAGTTTTGCACATATCTTAATTTTTTTTCCGTAATATCTTATATTGCATGACAGTATCTTAACATGGAAAGGAGTATAAAATGATTTTCTCACACATGTATTTCTCGTTTGGCAGAATATCTTGTTGTAAAACTTAATCCACTGTTTTTTTCCTGTTTTCATAAAAAGATAAATTTTGAAGATCGAAAAATATGAGTTGGAGAATTGACTATATTGAGAGAAAGTAGAAAGCAAGTTGAAAAATTTTAATAGAAATGTGAAAGCCATATTAATAGGAAAAAATGATGAGAGGTGGAATATAGAGATAATATATCTGTGAACATGATAATAAAAGAAAGGAGATAAAGAGAAAGATAGTCAAATGAGTCAGAGCAAAGGCTATTTGACACCAAAATAGGCCTTAAAGTGTTTAAAAACAATTCCTGTAACCGGGACAAAAAAAAGATGAAATCAATTGGAAGAGAACTACATCCAGTAGTGAATAGATAAAGGTCGTCGAAAAAAGAGAAGCCGAATAAGTTTAAAAGTACATAAAGACAATTCCTGGAATTGGAAAAAAACATAAAAATGATTCTGTAAGTTTTGAAAAAGAGATGGAAGCGATAGAAAAGTGTTACATTGTTAAGAAGTTAACAAAGATGAATGTTTTTGGATTATACGAACGTAACTATGAGAGCCATAGTAAAGATATTGTAGAAGTCATAAAAACTCCGTTTAAACCAGAATAACATAGAGATCTTCTTCTTCTTCTTAGCCGTCTCTCGTCCAATTTTGGACATAGGTCTCTCCTAACTCCTTACATCGATTTCTATCCTGAGCAACATACTTCCAATTTGTTCCGGCTATTCTTTATGTAATAAACCCATCTCATCTGTCGTCCTACTCTTAGTCGTCTACCTTTGTAAGGTCTTTAGTGTTATATTGTGGCGTTTCAACGTTGGTCTTTTTGTCTAGTGGTGTTACCTGAAAAGCTCCATTTGAGTTTGGCAATTTTTGTTGTGATATTCTCAACTTTTGTTTTTGATCTTATTCAGTCATTCCTCTTTTTATCTGACAGTCGTATACCTAACATTGCTCTTTCCATTGCTCTTTCTGTTGTGGATAGTTTATTCATATTTTCCGCCTTGGTTAGCGTCCAGGTTTGATATCCATATGTCATGATAGGAAAGATGCATTATAGGTGGTTGAATACGTTGCTCCTCAAGTATTGAGGTATTTTGCGGTTCTTCAATATCCAACTGAGTTTTCCAAATCCTGCCCATGCCAGTCTTGCACTTCTAGTGATTTCGGTACTTTGCTTTTCTTTGTTAAGTTTCAGAATTTGGCCTAGGTAGATATATTCCTGGACTTGTTCTATTTCACTGCCATTTATAATTGGTTATACGTATGGAATCGTCTGTGTTGGACATTGTTCTTATTTTTGTCATATTAATTTTAAGGCTAACGTATTGAGAGCTATCTGCGAGTTTCTTTATCATAATTTGCAATTCCTCGAATTTTCTCGCTAGAATCACGATGTAGTCAGCGAATCTGAGGTGGTCTAAATTGTTTTTATTAATGTTGATGTCATATGTTGACCAATTTGTAGTTTGAAGACGTCTTCTATGGCTAGATTAAACAGGTTTGGAGATATTAGTCGCCTTGTCTAATTACTCTCTTAATGGGGATGGAATTTGTATTTTCGTCTAGTTGTGCTATCATAGTTGCGTTTTCATATATATTATATATTAGTTACCTATATCTCGAATCTCTAAAATTATTAATAGTTTGTTCTTTAGCCCAAATCTGGATACTATCAAATGCCTTTTCATAGTCTATGAAGGCAAAAAATACGGGTAGTTGGTACTCATTTGCCTCCTCTGTCAGTGTTCTCATTGTCAGCAGATGGTCTGATGAGATAGGAGACCAGAAAACATATCTAATGAAAGTAACTTGCATAGCCTATGAAGAATATTAAGCCGAACAGGGAAAATTTTTAGGAGGAAGATAAGGTAAGGCAGGTAAAAGAATAAAAAGGTGATCAAAATCGTAGAGAAACAAAATAACATAGAGACATTTTTGGAGTGTACATATAACTACATGTACAGAAAATAATACTACGTTTTCGTGAAATACATACTTGAATTTGCAAAACTAATATGAAAGTAACCATGACATTAAAAATCTAATCTAACCTTTTGAAAAGGTATATTCTTCGATAATTTTATTGTTACTGGAATAAATTTATTAAATAAACTAACAGCATACTCATGTCCGTAGATTAGATATCCTTGAAGAAAAACAGCAAAATTCATTTCAGATATCAAGTTGCATGAAATTATTTAGCACATTTTACTTAGTATATAAGTACCTGTAGCAATGTAGCAATACCCGGCAAGTAAATAGATATATAATTATTCTAATACGTTCGTCTAGTTGAGAAATGCGGGTTTTATTTTTAGTGGGTTATTTGCACAAAGAAAAAATTATTTGTTTTTACTTATAGTCCAGTCGTCAGAGACGAAAATATGTACCAATGAATTTTGCTGAGAATGTCAATTTTGGGACACCAAAAATGACTCAAGAAAGATTAAAAAATGATAGACTTTTACTTTTACTGGATACTTTTACCTTCTTTTGTTGTATGTATATACATCCTATGTATGTACATCCTATACAAGTATCAAATATGGAACGGGAAACATCTTTACAGCTTTAGATAGAAATATTGGCTCAGTAGTGAGTACTACCAACAAAACAAGCGAAAAAATTAAAGACGAAGTTTAATTTATTATTTATTAATTAAATCTTGCCCAAGTACTTCTCTCTCCTGATGCCAATCAATATGTAGCTTCGCCGTTTTTTTTAAAAAGTTTTAAACTGTTTGTCCTTGTGTCGTGTAGTGTAATGTACAATTTTATGTTTATGACATTCTCAACAGATTGTTGGATAGGCCAAATTTGACGAAATTCCCCTGAATATGCTCTAGAAAGTGAAAGTACTTGGGCAAGATTTAATTAATAAACTGTGCTCGATATCTGCCTTTCATTTGATCAAAGTTCATTTATTCGTGCATTCAATCTTAAATCAAATTAATTCATAAAATGACTACATATATAAACAACACTACTCTGGCCGGTCAACATGTATGGGGCAGAAGCATGGACTCACACAGAAGAAGGAAAGACTTTTGGGAATATTCGAGGTTAAAATACGCAAAATATTTGGAGCTATAAACGAGTAAAGGCATTGACGCAAAAGATATAATTTCGAATTATACCAACTCTTTAAGAAACTAGACGTTGTAACGTTCATTAAAACACAGCGACTTCGATGGGCTGGACACATAATACGGATGCCAAGCAACACGATTCTTAAAAAACTAACCACCTCTAGGAAGAAGAAGCAGACGCCTATCGCGAAATAGGTGGTTAGATAAAGTTGAGACCGACTAGGGATACTAAAAATCAGAAGATGGCAACACGTCGCCAGATACCGAACAGAATGACGACGAATCTTGAGAGCAGGCCAGGATCCACAAAAAATTGTCGAACCAAAGATGATGATGATGATTATCGATCTTAAATAGTTCCTATAAAATTCAATTTTACTATAATTACTAAAGACTAGAAAATACAAATTAAAATCGTGCAATATTTAAACTAAATATCATTCAGTCAACATGGACTTGACAATAATGTGTCAAAGATTGACAGTTACTCGATGACTAATCACAAAATAATTAGTTATGATATAAAATATCATTACATATTTATAGGTGTGACGATCACTATGTAATTGAAATAATATAAAATAATAAAGCTTGTTGGGGAGATACATATTGCCTGTTATGTCTTATAATTGAAAGACAAATTAAAGGCGAAAGTAAATTAAATGAGAGACAACGCTATTTTTTGAAGTTAAAAGGTAGATAAGCATGAATATATATTACTTAGAATAGCACAAGACAGTGATTAATTTACCAGAATTATAACCAAGACTTAGTAAATGTTAGAAAAACCATCTAAGAAAAAGAAGGCTTGATTACAAACCATCTGCTTACTTATCTGCTAGTGCCGTAGATTACGTTTATTGAAAATATAAATTATTAAAAATTCCATTTTTATACTTTTTACATATTTTTATATTTAATAATGTTTTTTTATAAATTTCTTATAATGGACTAGCGAGAAGTTGCTACCGTGCAATAATCTTTCTTTAATAATATTAATAGTATGGGATTATTGTGTAATTATTGGTGTTTTTAATGTAAAATGTTGTTTTATGATAGTAAGTAACCAGTTAATTTCTATTCAATATATTAATCACATGAGAAAAAACAATTAACACAACTGGTAATATTCAGAAGCTAATATACTCAATCATTAAAGGCAAATGAAAATCGTTAGTGGCTGATTGTCTAAAGTATATTTCACGAATTTGCGAATGTTTTGGATTATTGCTAGACACTCGACAGCAACTGGTACACTACAAGTACAAAAGTAAATTGCTCTAGTAATGAAAATATTGACTGCCTAGCAGTTCTAACATTTTTGCTCAAAACCAAAGACAGTTCCTTGTTAATTAACAAGGTTATGAAAAGATTTAGATATTTGAAACATTTTTATTTTATATTTACGTGCCAAATATTTGTTATAGCCAGAGCAGCTATTACCTAGAATTTAATGTGGTTCTAATCAGTGAGCTTATAAGAGATGAACATAAGCGTAGATATTTATTGAATTCTTCATAGCCTGTACTTGATATTTTGACCATTCGCAGAAACTGATATCTTACTTTAGCGATATTCCTTAACCCGGTTACAAATTAATGGTACCCTAATAAGTTTGTCATAGTAGTACTTGTGATTGGAAAGATAATAATATTTCATTTGCACGCTTATTTTACTGCTGAAAAAGCTAATGGAGGCCCTTTGCGACCAGTGCAATCCGTACTTTAACGTGTGTGTCTGTGTACGTGTGTGTGTATATGTGTGATGCATTGTGTATTAGTGAGACAAAACTCAAGGCTGTTGTGAAAAACAAAAAGTGTAAATAGTAAAGTAGAAGTAGCATAATATAAACTTAGATTACACCCTAGAGCTAAAGATCCTCCTGAGGATTGTAAGTTTGAAATTATAGACTTTATCTATCAAATCTGTGAAAAGAAAGAACTTGTTTCTGTAGATACGATGTTAAAAAAATTAAAAGAGAGAAATACATTCGGAATTTCTATGATAAGTCTCTAGATAATTTTCAAACAATTTGGGTTTAGGTTCAAAATGGAAGACAGTAACAAAGCCTTCTGTGTTTTGTACGACGAGACTATAAAATTCATAAAACACACCGATACTGAGGGAAAGGGACATATTATATTGTATCAGAGTAAAAAAAGGTTTTATTCATGAATCGAATCTTATGTTTTCGTCAAAATCAAAATCGGCTGATTATCACTATAACATGAATACGGATATGTTTGGAAATGGTTAAAAGACAACCAAGTTTACATGAACCATCCACTAGACTTTGGATAAAGCCACGTACCATTCGGAAATTTTAATTAAGCAACCAACAAATTCCTGGATAGTACATTAAATCAAAGAATTGTTAACGAATGAAAATATTTAATTTCCTTAGGGTTCTTTCAAGTCGGAATTACTACAGTTAGCCAAAAGGTATAAAAAACCAAAAATATTTATGGTAGACGAGATTATACATAGTTTTGTACATAATGTGTTAAGACTGCCCCCTTACCATTGTGAATTCAATCCCATTGAACATATTTGGGAAATATGCACAACTTAGTACAATAACTGTTACAGTGACGCAGCAGTTATATGTTCTCAATTTCTCATTAAGAAAAATGTTAAGTGTTTTAAATATTCAGAGAATACAGCAGATCGGTTAGGTCACAGATTTCTTCCTTACTTCAAAATAGTCTCAATTTAGAATTTTTTTTTTGAACCTATTCTCTATCCTTCCATTTTTGGATGTAGGTCTCGCCCAGTTCTCTCCATCTTTCCCTATCTTGAGCTGTTCTCTGCCATGTGGGACCTCCTTGTTCCCTTATGTCATCTTTCCACCTCATCTGTGGTCTGCCTCTTGATCTCTTTGCATTGTATGGACGCCACTTTCCGATGACATTGTTCCATCGTCCGTCTTGGAGACGTTCATTGTGTCCAACCCATTTCCATTTCAGTTTTGCTGCTTGTTCTAATTTAATAGATAATATGTATATATCATAGATAGATGATATATATATATATATATATATATATATATATATATATATATATATATATATATATAGAGAAAAGGAGTACGACCGTCAATCCAATATAAACTAAGGTACACTCGAAGAGTGGTGGGTTTTTCGGTCAAAGTGGAGAAATAAAAGACAAAGACGATGGCTACTTCATCTATTTATTGAAGACGTTTCGCTTTCTGCTCAGAAAGCATCATCAGTTCATCTAAAAAGAACAATATGAAACCAAACCACTCTTCGAGTGTACCTTAGTTTATATATATATATATATATATATATATATATATATATATATATATATATATATATGTATTTTAAATATAAGAAAAAGTTATCAATTCGATAATAATCCACATTAAGAAATTGATTTTGTACTTATAAACTCCTAATAGGGATTTGCACTTTTATCCATCTAAAATTGTTATGATAGTTATTCGTTATGCTTTGCAATATTTATCTTTGTGCCATTTTTTTTATCGTAATATTTATCACCAGCTTATGTACTACCTCAATTATTGTTGATGTATTATTCTGTTTAGCATTTTAGAGTATTGATACAATGCGTGGTATATCTAAACGTTTACGATTTTCGGTGGAATAGATTCATAATCAAGACTACCGAGCATAACATTTGGTCGGGAAAGAAAATAACTTGGAAGCAACGAAGCCTGACAACTCGATGCTAGACTGTTTTTTAAGTGGAAGACTAGGTCAGACTTTAATTGTTTTTAGGATTGTTATTACGGTAAACATTTTATACATAATGGTAATTTTATCGTACTTCTGAAGGTTGAATCTTTAAATATCACTTTTCTGACCTGTTCCCGTCCGAAGTATTAAAAAAAAATAAGTGAGATGTTCATACTGAACGTAGAGTTAATTATATATAGTAAAATAGTTTCTTTGGGGTATCTCAGACGTTTTTAAATATTTTTTGGGGTTAAATCACAAATTATAGATTACATTCTTTTATTTATGGATATTAGGGAAATAATTTATCTACTTACAATCCGTAATAGGTTTTATTGTTGATGATTAAGTTGAAAAAGGAATGGGCTACCGGTATCGCTTGTATTTTACTAATATCCGTAGTTTCTTGATTGACAAGGCGAAAAACTCGGGTTCGTTTGGAAAGCATTCTCATTAGACTTTTTTACATCATCACTTTC
Source organism: Diabrotica undecimpunctata (assembly GCF_040954645.1). NCBI lineage: Eukaryota > Metazoa > Arthropoda > Insecta > Coleoptera > Chrysomelidae > Diabrotica > Diabrotica undecimpunctata. The sequence continues at coordinate 51,382,235 of NC_092812.1, read as the reverse complement.
ATGAGATACCCCAAAATAAAATTCAAGAGGTCGCCCAGGACGATTTTCAAAGCTCAAAAACACAAGTAAAAAACATTATTTTTGAATTCAAAAAGGACCTAAAATTTAAGTTCAAACCTTGTTCTATCATTTCCCGATAAGTACTTTTGGCCTATTTTATTTTAAAACATTTTTTATTCGTTCATAAAGCTCTTATCACACGAGGAGCGCCCGGGTTGCAGCGTGTATAGGAATGAAATAATATCTAGGGCACACATTTTTGCTGGTTTAAACTTTCATTGTACAAATGAGCGCCCCATCCTGCCATACGCGCTTCATTATAAATTAAAAAACAATGGTTTAATAGTTATTTATGCACCAAGGGTGTTATTAAAGATGATTATGCCCAGAGAGCAACATAATCCAAGCAGAGGGCCTCTGGCCTGAGGAATGGATGGTACTCGATGGGCGTAATCGTCCGGTAACACCAGTGGTACATACGTTTTATTTTTTACTTCACATAATATAAAAACTACACCTAAAAAAAATATATGCATATTCTGTGTGTACTAGTGGTGTTAACGGATGATTATGCACATCGAGCAACATCCATCCCTCGGGCCAGAGGTCCTCTGGCTGGATTATGTTGCTCTCCGGGCTTAATCATCTTAACAATACCATTGGTGCATAAATAATTATTAAACCATTGTTTTTTAATTGATAATGAAGAGCGTATGGCATAGCGGTCGTTCATTTGTACAATAAGAATTTAAACCAGCAAACATTTGTGCCCTAGATCTTGTTTCTCTTTTATACACGCCGCAGCCCGAACGCCCGTCTTGTCATAAGCGCTTCATTAACGATTAAAAAACAGTTTTAAAATGAAATAGGCCCAAAATACTTACGGAAAATAATAAAACATAGTTTTAACTTCAATTTAGGTCTTTGGTTAATTCAAAAATAATATTTTTTTGTTGTGTTTTTGAGCCTTGAAAATGGTTTTTATTTCAGTTTTAAATTGTTTATAACTCAAAACAGATCAAGTTTACAGAAAAATTTAAATATATAAAAGAAATAAAACAAAAAAGGAATAAAAAAAAATTGTCCGGTCTGGAAAAATTAATTGTTACAATTTGTTAAAAAAATTTAAGAAATTTGAACAACTTTTCACCTGGGCAACCTCATGAACTGTATTATGGTGTATCTCATGAAAGTGGTTATGCAAAACAATCTTGTGGGAATATTTTTCCGAACGAACCCGAGCTTTTCACCTTGTCTATGAGGGCCTGAAGATGCTGTAAAAGTTTGTAAATAGCGAAACCGGTAACCTATTTTTTATCAACTTTAATAAAACCTATTACGAATTATTAGTAGAAGACTTATTTCCCTAATATTCATGAATATATGATCCCACCAGTAACCGTTTCGTCATCTTTTTTTTTATTCCACTTTCAAATAATGATCTAAATACAAGTTTAAGATAACAAATGAATTTTCATGCTTCAATTAGTTTTTTGTTATGGAATAAAATCAATTTCACGACATTTTAGCTTTATTTACACACGAACCTTGTTTAAAAACAGTTTAACAAATTATTAGGAAAAAATGTAGGTATACCTAGTTACAGAAGAGCTTCTGATTTATATGAATTACTCAAAATAAATAAAACAATGTTTATTCTGATTTTTCAGCCTTTTAATCTTTATTGTTGAACAAAAACTGCTAGGTAAACAAACATTTCCGCGTAAAATGTACAGTGCACATAAACTACATCAAAAGGATTGACTGTAGGTAAATAACTTGTTAGTAATACTGTAAAAAAAGACTATAAAAGAATTTCTTTAATTGAATTTAGAAATTACTTGTTTCAATATTTTCATTACTAAAGCTATTTACTTTTGTACTTCTTATGAGTATGCTGGACAGTAGAGTGGATCATTAGCTGTCGAGTGTCTAGCGATAATCCAAAACCGTCGCAAATTCGTGAAATACAGTATAAAATAGCTTAGCATGTATCACTGCATCATTGAATAATTTACAATGGTTAAATCGCGAGTCAAGCTCGTTAATCCAAAATTGAAACATACAGTTCATATGAGTTAGATGTCACTAGTAAGTTTTAATAAATCTTACTACTTAATATTTAACTAACCAACTTAATCTTAATATATTATTTACTTTATAAAAAACAATTAATACATACACTTTGTTATTAGTCCTTGTTCGCATATATCTAACTATATAACCAATAACCATTCACTTAAAGTACCAAGATACTAATCGATTATGATTTATTTTGTTGATATTTTCTGTATCTCAATAGTTAAATAACGCTGCAAAATCCATTTTCTTCGCCTGAAGTTATACATACGGAAGATATATTACGTTTGAAGTTTAAATAATATGTAATTTATTACAATTCAGCATTCTCTAGAGTTTAGAAGAAAAATAAAGTATTCCATCATATAAAATTTATTATTAGGAATAGTTCGTATATTCCATTATTTTAATATCAATAAATTTTAGAAAAGATATAGCCTATCTTTAATCTTTTTTTTTAAGAGTTATTCATAGAGTATCTTCTCCTATTCGAGATTGAAAATCATTATGGTGATTCTAACTTTATTCCCGTCTTATCAGCCTTGAATAATTGAGTGGAATTCATATCTAAGAAGCAGATGACCTTATAAAATATCTTTACTTGGGTTCTAATATAATTCTAATATTCAAATATGATATCTTTTTGTACAAATGATGTCATTTGGATGATAAATGATAACGGTTAGAAGCGCTTTAAGTTTTGATTGTTCCTCTTTATATTGTTTTTTTACAGATCTTGATAATCGTAGCTCAACTACCTTTTCCATACGCTTCTGGTGGGGCAGTTTCTGTAGTTAGTGAAGAGCTATTTCACGTTACAAGAGCTTTAAGACTACTGGAATATCTTCTCCATCCCTCATCACCCTCTAAAATAGGTAGCAAATCGTCATCATTTTCTATTTTTGAATCATCCACAGTAGGTACTTGAGTTGGTTCATGTTTTGGTGATAGAGGATCGTCTTCAATCTCTGACTGCTCATTCTGTTCTGGTTCTTCCTTAGGCTTTTTATCTAAAGCAATCAATATACAATCAATATATAAATACACGTCGTATCAAGACATGGAGTTATTTTAGAGTTACATTCTGATTAATGGAGAAATTGTGAATCAGAATAATGGCAAGAAATAATGAAAATCTTGGGTATTAAAAAAACTCGCACTACGTCTCTCCATCCCCAATCAGATGGAATGCCCGAAAGACATAATAGAATTGTTTGTCAATACCTTTCTATGTTTTTCGTTGATGATGATTACCGTAAGAGAAATGAAGCTTCCTCAAGACCTTATTTTTGGAAGATTATCTCCCTGCGAAGAAGAACGTTCATCCATGACATAACATTGAAAGTAAGAAAAGTTGGAAAAAGTCTACGAGTTTGCCCGTAAGCTTCAAAGTGGTAAAGCCAAGGCCAGGCTCGACATGCATGCCATAGGTATAACTTTCGAAAGAGGTAACCTAGTATGGTTATACAATCGCACACGTAAGAAAGGACTTTGTCCGAAACTTCAACGAAACTAGGAAGGTCCATACACCGTCTTGCAGAAAGTAAACGATCTAATCTACCGTATCCAATTTTCAGCTAAAAGTAAACCCAATAGTTCATATCGAGAGACTAGCTCCAACATTTAAGATGACATCAAAAATTCATGAAATTTCTAGTAAAGTTGGAACGACAGAAAATATATATAAACAGATGATGTTGACATTTTGCAACAGTTGTATTATTTTGAGTTTTGAAGTTTATAGTTATCATTGTATTAAAGACTTGTAATATTGTTGGTGTTCCGAATAAAGTTGATTTAAAAGAAGTGTAACACTGGTGACAGCGGTGGGATAAATCTTACGGAACTTTCATAAAAATACCAAGTAAAAGTAAAACAAAATTGTTTGTTTTGTTATATGTTGAATATCATTTTTTAAATTTAATTTTTTTAACTAATGTTCTAAAAACTTTAACACAAACGTTCATTTTTAACTTCAAGGAAATTAAAATCTGTGTTTTTTATACGATAATTTTCTTAACAGAACAGAGATTCACTTAAATTGTATTCAGCATAGTGGTGAATGCAAGCCTAATATAATATTTATTTTATTCTTGAATTTTTTTTATTGTGAAAGTAATTTGATCTTTCGCATAAATAAAAGAAGAGAAGTCAAGTAGAAATTAAAAAATAGGAGAGCCGTCACTGGTAACACTGTAGTTATACACAACAATTTTTATCTATGAGAAACTGTCCAGCGCCATCAGACGAAGTTGGTTCAAGGTAAAATATAACCATTTTACGTTAATTACGATAGATAAATGGAACTTAAAATTACACCACTCGAACACCTGTAAATTGGGCATGCGCAAACGACGATCTTCAAAAAGTGTGGGCTTAATATGAGATTCTTCTCGGAGTGGCTTGTCTGTTGTCTGGTTCAGGGTGCTTTTAAGCCGCAGTTTTTTAGAGTTTCTGTTTCAAGCTGTTACCATTACAAGTGAAAACGTATATTCGTTATGTCCCCCGATATTCATCAAATTCTCACAGACCATATGAAATAGCTCAAAAATTTTCTTTATAAAAATAAAATATATAACACAAACCTTCAAAATATAAATTTGTTATTTGGATGTACAGAAAATTTTAAAAAATTTTATGTTATTTAAGATATATTTTTTATTACAAAAATCTTCATATGCATTAATAAAAGGAGTTTTTTCGAAAGTACAATTCGTATAGAATGATAGAGCAACGATGTATAATACTGTGTAAAAATGTTTAAGAGTATTATTATTTCTTATTATATTTTGTGTTTGTGCCTAAGTATGCCCAGCAGGAATATGACAGAGGAAATGTTGCTTTGGGACGCGTGATATCGTAGTCGGTTATTTAAGTATCTGTGAGAAACAAAACTTTTTCATTTTTATCCTTAGTGTGCTTGTCTTTTCGAGTTCTTTACTTTCTATACCTAACATCTTGCACAATTTTTATCAACAACCTCTTCTTGGTTTACCTTTTTTGGTCCTTGGTCATTCACTTTAAATGGTCCAGTCGGTATTCGTCTTAACTTAATTGTTTCGGAAATTATTATGAAAATTTCATTAATTCTCATAGATAAGAAATAGAACAGAAAAAAAAGAAAAAAACCTTTTATGAAATAAAAAGAATGGTTGATTGTTTAAAATCTATTTTCCTTAAAATTTTCAAATTACAGCTTAAAGAATATATGAATTCTAACGTAGTTTCCTGATTCTTTTTTTTACTTTAGAGTCTAAACACACAAGTTTATTGAGTTATGTGTTACTAAATTATATCTATTTAGATCTTAGCGTGGTCAGATATCATAGTCATCTTTAGGTTTTCCACTTCTTGTAATATTGCACATGTCTTTTTCACGCTTTCTCTGGTTTAATTTTATGTTTTTTATGTCGTTTCAATTTCCATAATTTGCGTTTGCCCAATTTCATCAAATGTTTCTGGCAATCTTTATTTTCCTTTGGCTTTTTTAGAAAATGTCTGGTACACTGCAACCTTCAGTTAGTCTTTCGTGTTTGTTTGGCCCTAATCTATGTGTGCTCTGTCGCTTTCGGAATAACCTAGCGATTTGACCTAATACGCTGCCAATATGTGAAAAAATCTAATACAGTTCTAATACACTTTACAGAAAAATGGATCAAATAAAACTTGTAGATCTTAAAAAGTTCTTTAATATGCTAAGTTATTCTAGGTATTTAGCAGATTTCAATCTATTCTTTGAGAATTCAATTTTAGAATATATTAAAAAAAATTAACATTTTATTAAAATTATCACGTTAAAGTAAAGGAGCCCGTTTTCCGAGCTCCGTTTTTTTACTTCAAATTCAACTTAAAATTGAAGTACGCTGGAAAAATTGCCTTGTATGGCAAGCAGAATAATATTTTTTTTTAAACTAGAGTAGCTCTAGAAGAAGAAGAACTGGCCTACTTTCACCTACTGGAAAAATTTGAAAATTCCGGAAAACTAAATTAAAGTGTATCTTCTTGCAACTGACAGTTCATTTCAAATGCAAATCTTCAAATAGAAGTTAAGGCCATAAATGATTGCCGTACGGATTTAGTTGAAACCCATAAGCTGTTTTTGAAAAATTACGAGTTGTGAATAATTTGTTTAATTACATATACTTAAAGGCGACTACCATAACGACCACTAGTCAGCTCTATCGGATCACCATTACAATCACTGGCAAAATTTCTAGCTGATCAGTTACAACCCTACGCAGAGAAAGCGAACTCTTACGTCATCAACCGTATAAAGAACGTTATTATCAAACCTGGACACTTGTTAGTCAGCATTGATGTAGTTTCATTATTCACCAATGTTCCAGTAAAAGAATCATTAGAAATTATACGCAGAAAAGATCCAATACCACAGGATACACTAAACTTGACGAGGCATTGCTTAAACAACACCTATTTCATCTACACGGACCAGAGATATAAACAAGTTGAAGGAGCACCAATGGATTCACCACTGTCACCCATAAGAGCCAACATTTTTATTCAAGATATGGAATCAAAAGCAATACAAACAATAGAGCATAAATCCAAATTGCAGCTTAGGTATGTTGACGACACAATTATTATCTGGACACATGGGGAAGAAACACTTAATTCATTCTTGCAACACATCAACAATATCCACTCAAAAATACAGTTTACCATAGAACGGGAGATAACCAACAACTTCCACCCTTAGATGTGTTGGTTATAAAGAGAGAAGACGGAAGCATAGCAAATTGAATAACTTAAAAAATATTTGGTCGATTTAGCTGAGATTTAGCACACTTTAATAACTCATTAATTGCAATAATTGCAGGTATATTACATGTTATTATACAAAAACCAAAGTTATTAACATTTATAGATTACAGCAAAATAAGGTTTTTTTTGCAAATATCTCGGTTAATTGTTAATGTATTTTAATTTAGAGAGTGGCAAATTAAAGAATGTATAAGAAACGTTTTATAGACATCATTTTTTATGATTGTTAAAAAAAACAAAGCAAAATCAGCTGTACGTCTTCAAAGATTTGTCATCAGATATCCCTAATATACATTTTAGAACCTTCAAAAACCTGTAATATTCAGATTGAATATTATACTATTTGGAAAAAAAATAATTAGTTTAGTTTTTCAAAAACTTTTATTTTGAAAACGATTTCAAATAAAATTCCCAATGTTGCAATTGTGGTTAATTTCGAGAATATATTAGTTAGAGAATCCTTGGGATTTTATTTTAATCGAAAAATATTATTTAATCTCATTTTTCTTCCAGGAACATCTGAGATTATCTGCTTAATATTAATTAAAGCAATTTGCGTAAATTCAAGGATACATTTATTAAACCAATAAAATAAAATTGATGTATAGCAGATATTAAAATATTTCTTCAACTTCAAACTTGAGTTTTATTCTTTTATTGGGCTGTTAAATCCGTGAACTGTAAATCAGTTGGCAACAGCGCCTATAAAAAATATTTGTCATTCTCTTAGTCACCAAAACACTAAAAGCAATCATAGTTAAAATGTCCTTCTACATGGGACAGTGTTGTCTTCATAAATTTTGTTAAATTTCTTTTGACCGCAAAAGGTTGGTTCAAGGTTGTAGTAATATTTGTCAGTCCATCCAATGTTATTTAAGATTTTTAACTAATGCTATCAAAACTTTTTAACACAATTTTCAAGTATACATTTAAAACTTCGACCAGAAAAATAAAAATATGCTTTTTATTTGTCTAGTGTCGTTAAAGGATTGCCAAAAAGTTTGTTCTGAAATTTCTACTCTCCTTCGACGTCTAATGGTAAATCCATCGTGGATTGATTTCGTTTACAAAAGTAATTTTTTTTAATTATTCCGTTCAAAGGTATTGCCTTATGAAAATACTAAAGTTTCAAATTCACCATGGAAAAATAAATCAACAATCCACTTATGTACTAATCACAAAATAAGATACTGGAGATGAAACAAAGTTTACAAAAAGCCAACTCACACCTACAGATATTTAAATTACCACTCCAAAAACAACGTAAATATCAAAAATGAAATTATCGAATCAATATATATATATATATATATATATATATATATATATATATATATATATATATATATATATATATATATATATATATATATACACTCGCGATCATAAAATCCGGGTCACTTGGAAAATTTCAAGTTTCTGGAATATTTTTGCCTCTGGTTTAGTAATAACCTTTTTTTTAAGTTAACGTATTTTTTATTTGTCATCGATGTTTGTTTTGAAAGAAAAAAAAAACGGTTTTTTATTGTCTTTATTGAAAAAGCTGAAAACAAACCAAATTGTTGATAAAACAGGCATACGAAAAAAATGGAAAATACAGAACGTGGTAAAATGTCAGTGAAATTTCAATGACTAATATCGTGTATTGCCTCCACTTGCTCTAATGACCTCTTGCAGACGACGGGGCACACTCTCAATTTTTCTCCGGATATACATGTTGTGGTATGTTATTCCACTCTCTCACTAACAGATCCTTAAGCTCCTGTCCGTTGTTAGGAGATGTTAGGGGTTAAATACGTTTTTTCAAATCGTCCCAGATATGTTCGATGGGATTCAGGTCCGGAGACCTAGCTGGATAGGGTAACCTCGTAATTCCAACCTCGTCCAAGTATTGCATACTGATCGTGGCAACGTGCTTTCGCGCGTTGTTCTGCATAAAAACGACGTTTTCTCCAAGCCTTGCCATGGTATGCATAACATGTTCTTCCAGAATCTCCGTAATGTCCCTTCGTGCAGTTAAGGACCCATTTTCGATGAAGGGTAATTCTGTGCGGAAGTCGGAAGATACACCTCCCCAGGCCATGACCGAGCCTCCACCAAATGGCATTCTTGGAGCAATGCAAGCTTGTGAAAATCATTCACCAGTTCTCCTCCAAACTCTTACACGTCCATCGGATCCAGTTAGGCAGAAACGGAATTCATCTGAGAATAACTCTTTGCTCCAATCGTTAATTCCCCAATGCGCGTATTGTCGAGCAAAAGCTAGTCGTGCAACTCGATGCGCCAGGCGAAGTGGCGGTCCTGTAGCCATTACCCAAGAAGATAGTCCAAAAGAACGAAGTCTTCTCCTGACTGTTGTAACGCTAACATTGCCATTTCGTACTTCCTGTAGACGATTTCGATGCATAATCGCAGTTGAGGTCTGGTTTCGTAAAGCCTGAAACACAAGAAAACAATCATCTCGTACCGTGGTCATTCTTCTTCGTCCAGAGCCAGGTCATCTGGATAGCAAACCCTTCTCCTGAAAGCGTTGAAGCACTCGTTGAACCGTAGAAAGACTTACGCCAACAGTTCTTGCGACTTGCCGTTGAGTGTGACCGTCTTTCACAAGAGCAACAATTTATGCCGTTTCAACAACAGTCAAGGGTATTTTTGGCAAAAAATAAACAATAATAAACACTAATAATGGCACTAATAAACACTAATGGTGGCAATAATAAACGTTTGTTCGTTGCGTTTGAACAGAAAGTCGAAGCACAAATGAGACATTTAAAACAAGCGGCAGTTACAGGTACCGTCCATTTTGGGAAGTGTGCGCTTTCCCGCGAAATCGGCACTATTGAAATTCTTTGTTGCAAAGGAAACCGCTAAGACTACAACAATTCTCAGAAACATGCATTAGTTTGTATTTGTGTTATTATTAATTACGATAAAGTTCGTTAAAAATGAAATGTCGGTGATTTTCAAGGTGACCCGGATTTTATGATCGCGAGTGTATATATATGGTAGAGCCTAAAACACTTCCTCCTTATTATGATACATTTCATCATAATAATTTCATCATACTCAATTAAAATAGATTTCAGAAAGAAAAAAACCTGCTAACAAAAGTTTTAACATAAATGATTATCTATTGTCATTTATAAACAAGAATTTTCACAACCAGAAAGGAATAGAAGAAAGGAAACAAAAAAATACCACAAGCAATCCAGAGTCACCGACAAGAAGGGTTTTAAAGCTAACAAAAATACCATAATGTAAAGGGTTTATTAGAAAAATTAAAAACGATAGAAAATAAGTACACAATTACAACAACATTTAAAACAACCAATACACTGAGATCTATCCTGCACAAAATCAAACATAACAATATACAGAAGAGATCAAAGAACTGCAACTTTATGTGGATGTAACAATTTCCATGCGGGAGAAACTGCAAAACCACTAAGTGTCAGAACAAACGAACATCAAACATACATAAAAACACAGACTTCGACAGATCACAGATATGCAAACATGCCTGGGATAATAAACACAGAGTACAATGGAAAGATGCATTAATAATCATGAAAGAAACATACATGAGAAAGAGAAAAATCAAAAAAGCAGCTCTCATCCTACTTAATGAAGTGAAATATGTACTAAACCTATCAGCTTTTAAGTCTAGGCTTCACTGTATTAGAACCTCTAGACTGAATACTATCTCACTCGTTCCCAATACATTTTAAAATCCAAACTGACTACGACGTACTTCTTAAATATTATGTTTATATAGGATTAAGCCACAATTGATATTAATGGAAATTACAGTTTTAACTAACGTTTAAATGTTTGTGAAATAGTTGAAAGAAAAACAGCTACCAGTTTCAGATAATGAATGCCCCATTTCATTAGGAAATTTTAAATAAGCAACCAACAAATCCCTGGACAGTACATAAAATAAAAGAATGGTTAATGAATGAAAATATTTCATTTTCTCAGGATTCTTTCAAGTCTGAATTACTATAGTTATCCAAAAGGAATGACCAAAAAATATTTATAGTAGACGAGATTATACATAGTTTTGGATATAATGTGTTAAGAATGCCCCTTACCATTATGAATTCTATCTCATTTAACATATTTGGGGAATATGCAAAACTTACTACGATAACTATAGTGGACTTAACGGTTACAGTAACGCTGTAGTTTTGGAATCATGGCAAGAAGCATTAAATACTGCTACTCTTGCATTTAAAAAAAATGTGTGGAAATTTAAAAAGGTAATACAAGAATGTTGGTGCGTGAAAATCGCATGGAATTCAAATGTAGATACGGACGACAGTGGTTATGAGTATGGATCTAATTATTGATTAAACTGTAAGGTAATATGTTTTCATTTTCTTATTAAGAATAATTTTGAATGTTAATAGAAGTTTTGATTTTCTTCTATTTTTGCCCTAATAATTGTATATTTCTCTAAATGAATATCAAATACATTATCAGTTAAAACCGTATTTTGGCTTGTCTTCGACAGCACCCACTTCAAGTATTGGGAGAATTTGCTATTAATATTCACCACAGCGGACCTTTTAAGTCAAAGCTTTCCTCCCTAGTCCAAAATAGTCGCAAATTCGTAAAATATATTTTATAGCATTTCCACTTGCTTACAGGAGATGCAGAAAATTTCAACAAAAATATTTTTTAATCCGTTGTCAATGTTTCTTTGTTGTCAATGAGTTTCTTTGTTATCATCCAACATTCGTATAGAGACACCCTATATAAAACATAATAAAATGCTTATCTTCGATTTATTTGCAATTTGTAATTCTGTAATTCCTATTCAAAGAAAAACATTTTTAGTGCAAAAACCAACGCAATACATTTTAGACGTAAATCGGTAGAGTTTTTCTTACCAGAAATAACAGGTACACACTTTTGCAATAATAAGCAAAACTGTTTTATTTTACAAAAATGGTAGCACTGCCAACTCTAATTGTATATAACAGTTTTGAGTAATAGACACGCGAGGCTACTTTTATACGACCAGTCTCCAAGAATCAAAGGCAATATAGCTCGTTTGAACAACAGTTATACAAGCATTTAAGTGTAGTTTTTCTTGACACAATACATTTCTTGGATTTCTGTCTAGAGATTGAGGTAAAAAAGGTACGAATGAGATTTAAACGTTTAGAAATAGATGCAACATTTTAATAACTAAATTGTAATCATTATCATCAAATAGTTTTTACAAAAAATATTCTCATAAAGAATGTATAAGAGAAGAAAGACAAATATGACTGGAATCTCATTGGGTCTAATAAAAGAACCGTTTCTGCTCATAACTTTAATCTAAATGTTTAGTGACAAAAATAAAAATATGTATTCTGCGCTTTATTGGTAACAAAAAAGCGTTCAATAAAGTAAACTCTACTGTAATTGGGACCATTTTAATATTAAAAAAGGAACAATATGTGTTGTATACTATGAAAATTAGGCTTGCCAATGCTCAGAAAAGAATGATAAAAGTTTTTTGTTTTCATATAAGTTATTATTTACATATGAGATTGTACAAACTATGGTTTTCACTTGATATTCTTATGTTCTCCATATTATATTTTCTATTGTTTGGTCTTGTAATTTTATATTATTTTTAATGTTACAATTTATTTCTTTATTATTATATCCTATTCTTTCGTAAGATCTTTTCTTGTAATTGATTGCTTTATATACGTATCAAACCAATATTGGTGCGGGCAATATTAAATATATATATTAAGTATAAAAAAAATGCGTTGTATATAATTCCGAAGAAGTATTTACCTTGACATCGTTTTTTATAAATGTCTAATTTTCGATTCAGTTCGTTTACGATATGAGAAAATTAATTCGATATAGTCGGTACTTACGAAGGTAGTTTTGTAACAATTATTTCATCTCTGATATAATTCACACAATGTTTTTCACCACGAAATGTCTGCAGAAATTAATATATGAATAAAAGAAAGTCTTCTTCAGAAAACTGAAGAATATTTGATAAAAGATCATTAACAGTTAATTAACAAATCTGACTACTTGATCAGACCAATCGTTATTATTGTAAAGCTCTATTTTATTATATTTCCAAAAAACTATTTTATATTTAAACCAAATATTGACCCAAAACAACGTTCCTTAATAACATCAATGAAGACATGAGAAATATGGGAATACGTGTATTGAGAAGGAAGGAGATGGATAGAGACGACAGGAGAGAAATTCTTGACGAAGCAAGAACCCACAAGAACCCAAAAAAACTGAAAAAAAATATGTAATAATATCAATCACAGTATGGTGAATTAAGGTAGAAGATGTTTTCTCCATTTGGCCTCAAGGACCATAAGCACTAAATAAATTTCTGAAGGGCATTAACAGTAAAAAATATGCAAAATATGCAAAAGATATGCAACCAAAGTCTACAGAAAACCAATCTACACCAACAGATATTTATATTAACTAAAACATAAATATCAATGACAGAATTATCAAATCATTATATGCTAGAGCTGAAAACTCTTAACTGAGTCCCTACCTGTTTAATCTTGTTATGAATGTACTGAGAGAGAAGGGAAGGGAGGAGGCTCTCTGATCTATACTTTTTGCTGATGATATCTTGTTAATGGAGGAGAGCAAAGAAATCTTAAAGAAGTTGGAGGTTTGAAGAAACGCTATTAAAGAAGGAGGACTTAAGGTAAGCAGGTCGAAAAAACAAGCTAAGAAAATTTTGGAAAGCTTCAACATTCTCTCGAAATATATCCATCCAGTAAAGCAACGATGAACTTAACAATAGCAAGGATCCCGATATAAAATGAAGTCACTGAAAGCTTTGAAATAGTCCAAGGTCCAAAACGAGAGTATGAGCGACCTTCAATAATGTTCATTCTAGCTCTAGAATATATAGTAAGACAGCTAAATGTCAGATTCAATTTCCTAACAAACAAATTAGTAAAATTTGCAAAAAAAAATTCTTAGAAAATTCTTTAAACTATAAGCATTTTTTTCTTTCACTGTATATGAAGTTTAAATTTGTGATTTAAATTTGTCTTATAAATATTCGAAAAAAAAACACAAGAGTTTTGAACAAGAAAGCATGTCCAAATGTTTATTTGCGCAGCAATCGCTGCCTGTCTTGTAATTTTCTTTTAAACCGACTGGGAACATCTTACCGGTGAAAGATTGAGGATGCGTGACAATAAGGAATTCAGTCTTAGTCTGGCATTTCGCCAGTCAATTAGTAATGGGATATTATGCCGATACTAAAGATTATTTCCGCTTAGCCCGTCTGGAAGTCAAGTAAACATTTTGCTAACAAAAAACATGAGAGACAAAACCCTTGTCATTCCCCTTTTCTACCCAACCAGGTTTAATTTTCGTTACAAATTGATTACCGAAAATGTGATGTAGAGATCTAGATATAATCAAGAACTTTACCAACTGTTAAAAGGCAGGCCACCTTAAACATGGGAGAGTCATAACTTGGAGGCGAGTGGTGCGGGTCCGATTACATTTATTTGACAAAATTTTAGAATTAGTTTAAAATAATTGCATTATATAACGAAAGTGAAAATAAAAATTGAACTTAATTATAATGAACATAACTTGGATTATAAAAATCATTCAATGAAACGCTAAAGCGCTTTAAAATCATTAAACAGCTATTTTGATAATAAAACAGGAAGGAATAAAAACAATAATGAAACATACAGCGCTTAAAACATTGGAAGACATAGAATTAATGACTACACTAAGAAATTACTGTTTTGATGCTATTGGTTGGTGACGATGTATTTTGGGTAACATTGCATACACCAATTCATTGTAATTGGAAAGTGAAAGTCAACAATCTTATATATTTATTTTAACATGCTACTCGATTAATTAAGAATTAAGGAGAAATAAGAAACGCACCAAAAATAGTAGTTAATAAAAATATCGAAATTTAAATGGTCAACGTAAATGTAGTCGTACAGAAACCACAGAGTATTCTATTGTGTCATCAATCGTTTACTGGAGGCGCCAGACTGCACGTCCATGTATTTTATAAACAATAAATCTGCCAATATGCCCGCTCAGCAATTTAATAAACGAGATCAAGATAAACATATCAGTAGGAAGTATATTTTGGAGTTAGAAAAAAAAAATTCAGCAAACTGGGAATGTAGGTAATAAAAACGAGAAACTGAATTGCCTACAGTTAACGAAGCTAGTCAAGTTGCAGTGTTAGGACCTGTTCACCTAGATCTCATGTTAAGTACGAGACAACTAGCAGCTGTATCTGGAATCACATGCGGTAGCGTCCAAAACATTTTGAAGAAGAACAAATTCCATCCATATAAAATAGGCTTAGTGCAGGAACTTAATGAGGATGATTATGACCGCCGTTTACAAGTTTGTGAAATAATAAGTGAGCAAGCCGTGACAGATCCTAAGTTTCTCTCCTTCTATGTGCTTCTCCGATGAATGCACTTTTTCATAAACGGAACTGTAAATCGTCACAATTGCTATTATTGGTCTGATACCAATATTTTGATATTGGACCACAGGATTTTCCACGAGGTGCATACACAGCAACCGCAAAAATTAAATGTATGGGCTGGCATTTTTGTGATTAACTTTAACTGGCGAAGTGTATTTACAATTATTGTAGAAGTGATTACTCTTGCCTTGACTGAAATTATTGACTTTACTTGTTCGTTAATATTTAGACAAACATTTTCAACGGCATTGGACTGGGAGGAGAGGCAGCACCAAATGGCCTCCTCGGTCACCAGATTTGTCTCCCCTGGATTTTTTTTGTGGGGATACCTAAAAAGTGAAATCTATAGAACACCACCCGCATCTTCAGAATATTTACGTCAACGAACTGTCAACGAACGGCGAAGAATCACTCCACAAATGCTTCGGAAAATGCGAAGTCAGTGACCACCTCTGTACGCTAACCACTGCAGTGGTCAAGTTTTAGGAGACATTCGTTGGACTTTCCAAGTTTGAATTTGTATCAGCCCAAGTATCTGATGAGGCTGGGGTAGGTTGAAATGATTCGTAACACTTTATTGATACCGATTCGAGCACGGAAGTTTAACGAATTTGTTTAACGAATATTATCAAAATAATCATAAAATAAAAAATACTATAGTCAACAAGGCTATTAACTAACGTATTAATCATTTTAGCTGCCTTGTCTATTAATAAATACTGTTTATTGCATGAAATACAAACAACAAATAATATTTTTAACAAGTCAGAATAAACTTGAATTTACCTTGAACTTAACCTTACATATAATAAAACCCCTATAATCACATCAATATCATGCTTGGAGTCATTCATCTCGATCGTACATAAGAAACGAGTACTATTAGTAGATGAGAAAATACTTAACTTTTTTATTGTAAATGCACTAAAACATTGTATTATGTAAATATAGTAGTCAGGAAATAGATACACATGTCTCTAATAAAGGAATATATACGAGGAGAATTCGATATATACCATTTTTCTCCTTTCCTCAAAGTTTTTAATTATATTTGATTATCAGATTTTGACAATTATTGACAAATATTGACGCAATATATTACCGTGTAATACTAAGGGCCGGTTACCAGACCAGGGAATTAACGATTTTCTCATGACCCTTGTTGGTACAGGTATCTAACAACTGCTTCTAACACCGTATATTTAATATAAATTTTTTAATCGTTAAATGGTTTAATTTGTGAAAATAAGACTTTTACTTCAGGTTGGTGCTTCCAGAATTTATGTAGAGCTTAGTTTATGCATAATAACGTTGTAGATAAAAGCCTTTTGGGATAAACAATTTCAATTTTGCCATAATTATTAATTGACACTTCTTGAAAATTTTAAAGCTGAATATTTGTAATATTATGCTTATTCTCACGCGAAATCAAAGTTTTCTGTGCATTTTTAAAAAAGTTATTTTAAATAACTTAAGAAATAATTTAAAAAAATGTTGTTTCAAACAACAATTATGTTGAGAAATATCGAATTCCTGAATGTTGTTCTATTTTTACAGCCGAGGCTGCTGCTATACAGAAAGCACTAACTTGGTGTGTCACTAATTATTGTAAGAACATCGTAATAGTATCAGATTCTCAGGCAGTATTACAAGCTATTCGTAGCCATCCATTGGATAGTTTTCAAAACTCCATTATACTTGATATCAAAAAATTATTACATGATCTAAAATTCACAAAAAAAACAGTTACTTTACTCTGGGTTAAAGGACATAATGGAGTAATTGGAAACGAATTAGTGGATGGTATGGCAAAAAATACATCTGAGATATCAGAAATTACAAATTTTTACTACTTTAAAGATCTTTTTTCTATTATCAGAAGTATTGGCAGGGAAAGATGGATGTCAAAATATAAAGAGGTTCAGAAGACTTCAAGAAACCATTACTTTTCTATTCATCCATGCTTCCCAAAAAATATTCCCCATTTTAATTTTAACTATAATAAAGTACATTCTTCGTTAATAACCCGGTTAAAACTTAACCATGGCCTCTTTCCAGAGCATCTGCATAGGATTGGAATCTATGAAACCCCTTTCTGTCCTTGTAATGGTAAATCTGTCGGAGATTTGAACCACTTATTTTTCGATTGTCCTAATCATAGGGAACAGACTCGAAGCCTATATCTAGATTTAATTGATCTCAATATTAGCCTACCAGTTAACATCAGCAATCTGTTATCTTATTCTGACAAATCTATATATAATATTCTAATCAAGTTTATAAACGATTCTAAAATAAAAATTTAAACATCCTTATAACAATTTTCTGTGGCAAAAAGATTTTTGTCTAATGTCATCTCTCTCTCTCACACACACACACACACAATTTTAAAAAATAGACTTTTGAAGCTATTTTTGCAATAATTAAGTAAAAAATTAACAAAAAGAGCTTTACCCCTCATTTTAAAGAATTTTCTATGCTTTTTCAGCAAAATTCTGTGACTTTTCTTTATAATCTATCTGTCTGCAGCAGCTTTAGTATTTAAAATTAAATAGCGATCTTACATTGTTTAAATATTGTTTATAAGTGAAAATGACGTTTAATCTTTTGCATATTTTGTTTATTACATCCCAAATTTATCGATATCGAATGTAGTCAGCATTTTAGTATTCACAAGGTATGAAAACATATTTCTAGAATACAGATATCACAAAATCATATAATTTCAGGTTAACTGTTTTAAGACAGCTTACTAACAAGAATGTGACAAGTATATAAAACAAAAAAAAATGAGAAAATCAATATAACAGACGTTGCGGAACTTGTTAAAAATGCCCTTAATAGGGCTGCGTCTGTTGAGAAGGCTGTAAATGGTTTTCGAACCACAGGGATCTTTAATCCCGATGTTTTTTGTAAAGCTATTAATTAGAATTAATATCTATACCAGTAGTTGAACAATATCAAGATAATGTGTCTTCCCTGCCAATACACATCAAACACCATTGCCAACACAACTTCTCCTAGATGAACTACCAGGGCCACGTGGAGTCCAAAATAAAAAACTGAGAACAAAAGCAGCACTATCATCAGAAGATTCTTTATCTGAATCAGAATTAGAGGAAGTTTCAGACATTGATCTGAGCGACGATAAGGATAAATCTGTGCATCTAAAAAATGAACGCTTATCTCGTATATCTTTCAGTGAACTATGCCCTCTACCGGCACTACCAGTCAGTAGTTATATAAAAACTAGAAGCAGGAGAACTTAACACTCGACCATTTTAACATCAAGACCATTAAAAGAACAATTAGAAAATAAAGAACAAAAAAAACCAAAAAAGACTTATGGCACTAAACACCAGAAAGCAAACTATGTGCAGTATGTTCGGTGTTTGAATCAAATGAATTATGGTGAAGATGTCGTCTCTGTGGTTTCTGGGCTCATGCAGACGCACGGAAGCAGATACTGCTACTTTTTGTATTTGCTTAAACTGTAAATGTAAATAAAGAAATATGTAATTTCTACTTTAACCTAAGTAAACTTAACCATTAAACTTGTCCATCTGTGATCGATATTTTTCATCCTTGATCGATAGTACCCCTCCATTGTCGATATTACCCAATTGATCGATATTACCAGAATTTTTTGAGTTTTAAAAAATATGTATTTTTAAAATATTTGTAATTACTTTATAATATTTTTGAAGCAGTAATTGGTTAACTGAATGAACTAAATGTCCATACTATAAGTTTCAAATTCGTAAAAACTATAGCAAACAATCTGGGTCCTACAGGCGAATCTTGAGCACATTAAGGCAGCTTTTGCATAACTTACTGTTGCTATGAAACGATCTATCGGGTACAAACTAAGATCTTACATAAAACAGATCTGCTAGAGTCCTGAGGACTTATATAATAGTGAATAAAAGATGTATGCAAAGATTGAAGTCAGAAATAGTTAGAAAACATGTGTGCAAAGTGATATTAATAGTATTACAGGTAAATTAAAAATTCTTAGAGAACGGTAAACTGACATACAATCTTAGATCAAAACATATATCACATCAATTTTAAATCAATTTCTTTTCTTGCGTCTCAAGGTAAAGGTCATCGATTTTACCCGTTTGGAATCACGTGTATTTATACGTCTCTAAGTTTGGTATTTCATCTCAAATTTACTTTTTATGACTTTGTCGTAAAAGTGTTCTAATGTTACGAGAGGCCGAAATTCTGCGAAAATTATCGCATTATATTTTATTACGTTTTTATGAATTGCCCGGTTATATGATATTTTCCATTCCATACCCCATTTAAGTATTTAGTCAATATGTTTGTTGATACCTATAAACTTTATCATTGCCGTAGTAATTTTTATTCATGCACTGTTTAAGAATTTACACATGCGTTTTATCTTTTGTTCTTTACTTTAATTTGAGAGGCTAATAAACAGAAATAATGTCGAACTAGTGGAAAAATATTCATATCTTGGAACAATGATTAACTTTACACCTGATTTATTCAAGGAAATCAAAATCAGAATTGAAAATAACATATATACACAGTTGCGTTTGGATTTAATCCAAGTCTCATACCATTCTCCTACACGTGTTTCAGGGACTACGCATCATCAGAGAGACTTGTAAGAAGACTTGAACTAAATCGCAACGCACCGGCTAGTATGGCAATTATAGCAAAATAATAAAGTATGCATTTGGCATTTAAAATATAAATGGCTAGATTTTAACCAAACGAGAAGAATGCTCTGCACAAGAGATTTAAATTTAGAGCTAAAAGTTAGGTTGGCGAGGGGATACCTTTTCTCGACTTTTTTTTATGGAATGGAAGTTTGGAGCTTGAATGCGACATCAATTAAAAAACTGGAAGCATTCGAGTTGTGGATGTATTGAAGAATTCTGAAAATATCTTGGACAGAACACGTCACAAAGAAAATGGTTCTGAGAAAGATGAATAAGGAAATTTTAAATACAATCAAAACAAGAAAATTTGAATATTTCGGACATATTTCACATTGAGAGATACAACTAACTCCAACTGATTAGCAAGAAAAGATCCAAGGAAAGAGAAGCATAATGAGACGTACAATATCATGGCGACGCAACCTTACAGAATGGTATGGATTTACATCAAATGAACTTTTCAGACCAGCCGTCTCTATAGTGCATTTCACAAATTTACGACTATTTTGGAAGCTTTGACTTAAATGGTCAGCTATGCTGCGAAAGTTAATAGCAAATTCTTCCAATATTTGTAGCACCATAAAAAAAGAAGAATAAATACTTGAAAAAGAAAATATTGCATGAGAGCGGACAAAAAATGAAACAAATTCAAAGAAAAACTTAATTGAATGGTTCGCTGGCAGTTATATCCAAGTAACTTATAGAGGGAAGACTCGCTCCATAAATGGCCAGCATCAAATGTTGAATTATCATCGATATTTATCTGATAAGACCGAAAGCGTTTTGAAATTTTGTTAATCCTTTTAAATATTTTTATTTTAAATTAAATTATACCAATTAAATAATACGTTTTACACTTCCTTGTGAGTTTTTTATATCCAAGTGTTCCCAGAGCAACATCTAGAATTAAAATTTCCGATAATTGCTAACTTTGTAGCAGAGACTGTAAGAAGAAGAAAAAAGAAGAATAGAGGATATATACTGGAAGAATTGTCGTGAAGCAAATTTTCTACTGAAGAAACAAAACTTATAAGAATGGGGTAATATTCCTCGAAACATCATTGAAATTATGAGCACTAGCAAGTCAAATAATACTCCAGCAAATATTGCTTTTGATTGTTTGAAGATATTTTATTTTGATTATTGTTTAATGTTTATACCGCCTTAATAACAAAAGAATTGTTGGATAATCTGTCCCAAATTCCAAGTTTTCATTATAATTTGGTTTCATTCTATTTCCGTTATTGAAATTATTTAAGTTATACTATTTATGTCATATTTAAATTAAGCGTCACAATATTAATTTCTATAATACTGAATCACTGTTCTGTTAAAAAAATAATTTTTAATAAATCGGGCCATTGTTTAAAGGTATTATAAAGCCATTGGCAACGTAACTATGAAAATGGAAAAATAAAAATATTTTAAGTTATTTGAAGTTACTATACTTTGTAAAAACATTGGAGAGCGCCTTCAGACACGAAGTTCGAAAAATAATCATTCCGTTTTTGGTGTGTCTGCCCTTGAGCAATCTGAAAGAGTCTATAATATGCGCTCAATGGCGCACTAAAACGTACATTCGGGAGGCTCAGTTAATGAAAAAGACTTTAAACTTTATACGACGCCTTCTCATAAATTACATTATAAATATGAGAAAGAAAATATTAATAATACATTGAGTAAACGAATAATATTAAATAAATCAGTTATAATCTAAGTATTGCCTTTATGCACAAAAAATAGTTATTTAGTTAAATAATAGTTTTTAGGAAAAAAATTATTTTAGCAATTTTTTTGCTTCAATTATTGCAGATTCTAGACTCCTCGAGAGACATCTAGAGGCTTCAGTACGAATTACATTGCACTCAGTTCTAAGCTAGCCTGTAGTACTAGCTAGCATATATAATTTTGTGTACAGAAGGCCATTTCTGGGAAAGGTTTTGTTTTAGATTCTGGAAAAAGCACCCTGAAAAGTTCTTTCAGGATCACCATTCTAAGTGTATTCACCTCACTCCTTTTGGACTGAGGGAATATTTACATGTGAGTCCTTTGATAGAACTTTATGGAAGTCTTGACATTTTTGCAGTCTGTTCTATTTCGTCGACATGCCTTCTCCACGATTTAGTTTTTGCCCCTCTCAGTCCCTTATTTTATTCAGTCAGGGCTTCGCCAAAATCACATCACCTGTGATGAAGTAGATTTTATCAATAGTTTGGTTATACCGATATGTTGTGTGTGCAGTACTTGTTATTAAGAATATGAACAATTATCTTTGTCCGTCGTTGTGAAAAGTTCTTGCTGTTCTTATCCTACTTTGCCCCCTATATGGTCAAAGCAGGACAACACATTTAAATATTTTATTTAAAAGTTCAACATGTAACAAGTTTGGCACATGGTGTTAATCAAATTGCAGAAGAAATTAAAAAATATTTTTTTCTTATTAATGAACTTATATCCAACATACAAGAAGTTTTTCTTAAAGCAGCTTTAAGAATTCAGTATTATAAGATAAAACCCACTATCTTCCTCTTCCTTCCCAAACAGTAAGAGCAAGATGGGATACCTGGTTGGAAGTAACATTTTATTGTACCCATTTTACTGATCTAAAATAGTTAATTACTAAGTTAATTGATGAAAATTGTCAAGCTCTTGTTGATGCAAAATAAACTGCTACCTCAATAACTAACATTTATTTAGAGCAATTATGCTTGTGTATTACATGTTGGTTTAAAGTTGCAATCAAATAGGTTGTCTTTAGTACAATCTGTGAGTTTAATTAATAGCTTGGAAATATCTATTAATAGTGTTAGTAGCACTAACACTATTAGGGCGAAAAATAAAACAAAAAACGTAATACAGAAAAATGAAGAATGTTTCTTTAAAAAAAAATGTGGCTAAAATTCTCTCTGGTAACTTTGTAGAAAATTTTAATATTGATACTCGATCACTACATAGTTTAAAATTTGCTCCAATCGCATTTGTTGATGTAGAATACTGCTTTTCTGTTTACAAGTATATGTACTAAGATCGAAGACAAAGTTTTTGATAGGCAATTTTAAAAAACATTTAATCATTTGTTTTTTCAATAGCAGTGATATCATAAGTTAATAACATCAATAATATAGTCATTCTATGTTTGACCAACAAGCGAGAAAGACGTGTTTTAGACACTCATTTATCGTGCTAGTTAAATAGTAACTATTGAAGTAAATTTTAAAGTAATTAAGTATAAAACTAAGTGAAAGTGATTTGTATACTGAATATTGGAATCGTGAGTAGATAAAATATACTTTTTTCATCTATTTGGATTTAGATATTTAAGTAAATCACTGCAATTAGTTATAAGTATTATCCAATTTCCATGAACTGGTATCACAGCGAAAACTGTAAAACAGCACCGGTTTTAGTCAGATTTTAAATCCATTTAAAAGATGTCATCTTCCAGTCAGCTACCACAAAATTCACCATACTCAAAAACGGTAGAATATGCATATATCTATCATCTAAAAACCTAGTAGATAAATTCTTAGCAGAAACAAAGAAGATAATAGTAAATGGAAATATACTAGAAGCGAGAAGATTAATCTTCTCCATCAGTCCGCTTAATTCTGTCCAATGCATGTCCAAGCATACCTTCTAACTTAATAATGGACGAATCAATAAAACAAGGTTTAAATCCTCTCTCAGACATATCGTACTTACGGATAGGAGCAACCAATCCTGTCTTCAGTTATATTATAAGCTTCCGAAGACAAATTTTCGTTTCACCTTTTCCAGACAAATTTGTACTACCTGAATCTTTTATCATCGAGTTGGAACAAACATCATACCGTATATTTATAGCCCAAAACGAAACATGTTTCAAATGCAAATTCAACTGGACACCAGGCAGCTAATTGTCCAAATATTTCACCTTCTAATCATCCTCACAATGATAGTACAATGCAAACAAATATGAGACAAAATTCATCAATAAATCATACTCAACAAGATAATCTATGAAATACTCCCACAATCTCAAATACCACTCCCTCCACACTTACTATGTCTTCTCAAACCACATTACAAACAGTAGCAATCCCAAATTTATCAATAAACCAAACCCAACAATGATCACTACAAAATACATCTATACATTTGACCACTTCTTCAGTTAACACTACAATCGCAACATCTACATCGTCTGAGTCATCCTCTAATACCCAAAAACATAAATCAACCTCACCCGAAACAAGTCAACACTTACCTCCAAATAAAAATACACATATGAATTCTCACGAACCCCAGACAACTTCGAACAAAGCAACCAGAAAAAGAACCCTAGAAGATGCAATCACGCCACCCGCCGAAGAAAACTTTGAAAAACCTAAGCTCAATTAAAGATAAAAACCAAAATTGATGACAAAAACTTAAGAGATGAGATACCAAATCTTCAAACATTACTAATAACCAATTAGAGAATATGTAGAAAGGGAAAACAAATTGTTAAGCTTCGATCAAGTAGTGGATCTATTCGAAAATATACAAGGATCAAAAGACATAATCAGCGTAACAAAATTGTACTCCGAAGACTCTCATGCACTTATAAAGTTTCTAACGGAATTACATCCATGCTACATCGACAAAAGAATGAAAACCACAAGCACCAAATTAATACAAAAACTTGGCAAACACATAGGTTTTCTCCCTGCAGTAAAAACTTCATTGTCGGAAGAAGATTCCGACTCATCAGTAAATAATTCCTCTAAAGAATAATTACATTCACTTCTCTCCTTCAATGGAATTTAAATGGGTTTTATACCCATTTTGAAAAACTAAAACATATTATCTCTGAAACACACCCATCTATTATCTGTCTACAGGAAACAAATTTCAAAAATTCAAACCATGTATATAACTTTCGTAATTATTCATGTTTCTATAATAACAGATTAAACCAAAACATTGCCAGTGGAGGAGTGCAATTTACGTGGATGAAAAATTCTTAAGCACACAGTTACCAGTGACTTCAAATAATATTGAATTAATAACTATCCCAATAAATATACCTTAAAAGATTTATATATGTAATCTGTATATCCCACCAAATCAAACTATATCACAAGAAGATTTAACAGCTATTTTAGAACAAATTCCTTCGCCTAGAATTATCGTTGGAGATCTTAACTGCCACAATCCGATGTGGGGTTTCATAAAACTCAACCCGAAAGGACGAATTATAGAAGATATTATAACATCCCAAAATCTGAATCTACTTAACGACGGAAGACCAACCAGATTCAACATACAAAATGGCACATCATCGGCATTTGATATTTCACTGTGTGACCCAGTTCTGTCCACTACGTTAACATGGGACGTTCTACCCTACTTATATGGTAGTGACCACTACCCCATTATAATTTCTTTAACTCATCAGAAAACCACAAATATCGAATCGCCTATCTCAAAATGGAATATTAAAAATGCTGATTAGACTAACTTTAACAAACAGATCGAACACGACATTAACCAAACCAACTTCACATCATCAAATGACAAGTTTTTAAGTATATTTTTACAAACCATCAGAGCAGCCGCAGAGACGTATGTAAGAAAAACAAAATTTTTAAAGAAACATAAACCT
The DNA here is from genome assembly GCF_040954645.1 of Diabrotica undecimpunctata. NCBI lineage: Eukaryota > Metazoa > Arthropoda > Insecta > Coleoptera > Chrysomelidae > Diabrotica > Diabrotica undecimpunctata. The sequence goes on along the minus strand of NC_092812.1, from coordinate 51,356,557 downwards.
CTTCCGTGGTGGACACCCAAATGCAGCCAAGCTACAAGAGTGTATAAGAAAGCTTTCAATAGACTAAAGCATCATAAAACAGACGAAAACATAACGGACTACAAAAAACGAAGAGCTAAAGCAAGATACATTCTAAAACAGAATAGAAAAGAATCCTGGAAAAAATTCATTTCATCTCTAAATATCTCTTCAAGCATAAGTACAGTTTGGAGAAACTTAAGGAAAATCTCTGGCAAAAGACAACCATATAAGATTCCTTTTCTAGCAAAAAATAACAAAATAATTAGTGATAGAAAAGAAATCTGATAAAGAAAAAGAAAAAGAAAAAAGATAGAAAAGGTAGATATGTTAGCAGACCAATACGAATTAAATTCCAGTAATGAAAATTACACTGATAATTTTAAAATACATAAAAACAACGTATAAAAAAACATATTTGGATTCGACGGACATGAGATTCACAACCTTAACGTTCCTTTTTCCTTCATAAAACTTGCTGAAGCTTTAAACTCTACCAAAGATTCAAGCCCGGGACCAAACGGTATCCCCTTAGTATTTCTACTACATCTACCAGACAATGGGAAAAATTTATTACTAGACCTTTATAATTTTATCTGGAGTAACCAGGTTTTCCCATCAACTTGGTCCGAAGCAATAATACTACCACTTTTTAAACCTGAGAAATCCCGGACATCACCCGAGTCATATCTACCAATATCTTTAAACAATATTATGTGTAAAGTGTTAGAGAAAATGGTAAATAAAAGGCTGAGATGGTATTTAGAACAACAAAAACTCCTTATTCCACAACAAAGCAGATTTAGGCAAAATCGATCCATTATAGATAACCTAATAGACTTAGTCAGGAATACATGAAGCATTTGCAAATAAGCAAGATTGTATCGCAGTGTTTTTTGATATTAATAAAGCTTATGATACTGTCTGGCGATTCAATATCATATTAAAATTACATAATTGGAATATGAGATACAATATGTTAAAATTTATTTCAAATTTTCTTCAATCTCGCAGCTTCATAGTTCGATCAGACAACGTTAACTCAGATAAAAAAATTCAAGAGAACGGAGTACCACAAGGATCAGTTATAAACTCAACCCCTTTTTTAATAGCCATAAACGACATACTTCAACAATGCTCACCGAATGTTAAAGGAAGATTATACGCTAATGACTTAGTTTTATTTGCCAAAGGAAAAAACTCTACATATATTCAAAAACATTTACAACAAACAATCAATCAATTAGAATCATGGTCTAGAAGGTAGAAGCTATATAATCAAACCCTCAGTTTCACCAATAATATCAGATTTTTAGGTATGGTTTTCGACCAAAAGCTCTCCTGGAAAAAAAACATACAGAAGAACTTAAAAAATCATGCCAAGCAGGATTAAATTTTATGAAAACTATTTCCAGCAAAAACTGGGGAGCAGATCAAAATAACTATTACATGTATATAAATCTTTAGTTAGATCCAAACTCGACTATGGTACGATAGTTTATTCATTAAGCAAAGTATCAGTATTGAAAATCTTAGAAACTGTTCTAAACACAGCTCCACGAATAGCTACAGGAGCATTTCGAACGACATCAGTTGAAAGTTTACAATGCTTAACAGGAGAACCACCCCTAAGTTTACGATGCAAATACCTTTCTCTCTCATATGCTTCTAAAATAGCTAGTAATAAAGAACACCCTACTTATACCAATATGTTCACAGATCGATTTCAAGACACTTTCTCTACAACAAGACTAGATCCACATCCGAAAGAGTTAGAAGAAACCTTCATGACCTACATCTTGAATTTCCTGAAATTTTCCCAACAAATTTCCTAACTTGTCCTCCTTGGTTAATACCAATTCCCAAGATTAACACTAACCTTAGTATATATAAAAAAGTGAGACTATAACAGACCTGATCAAACAATCATTCTTAATAGACATGAAAACATAAAAATCACTATAAGATATACACTGACGCATCCAAATCTTCAGACGGTGTTGGTGCAGCTATCCTCATACTCAATACATCCTTAAAACTTCAATCCAATCCCATTCTTTCGTCATACACTGCAGAGTTGTTTGCAATATTACAAGCACTTACCTACATAAATGAGGCGAAAGTCCCCGTCTCTCATAATAACCGATTCACTAAGCTCACTTCACACTATCAAACGCGTATATACCAATAATCTAATTGCCTCACATATCCAATCAGAAATAGAGATTCTAAATAATAATAGGATCACTGTTGACTTCATGTTTGTTCCATCACATTCAGGTATACAAGGAAATGAAGAAGCAGATGAACTAGCCCGCTTAGCATCCTTCAGCCAGGACTCCATTCTTATTAATGAGGTTTCTTCAGATGACTTCAAGTCAGAAATAAAATATAAAGTGTTAATTGCGTGGCAAAATAAGTGAAGTGCATCACAAAATAAACTCAAGGAAATCAAACAATTAGTAGAACCGTGGCTCCAACGCACAGCGAATAGACACTACCAAGTGAGAATAACACGTTTGCGACTAGGACACAGTAACTTTACACATAAACACCTCTTTACGCGAACTGTGCCGCCAATGTGTGAAAATTATCAAGTAACACTCCGTGAAGCATATATTAACTCAGTGCAAAACATATGAAGCAGCAAGAAAGAAGCACACTATTCCAAATAATATAAAGGAAGCCTTAGGAAAATACATGAACATTGAAAACACAATAAGTTATCTTAAAGACTCAGGACTGTATCAATTATTGTAATTTTTTTCAACTTTACCTGTATTATATTTTTTACGTCGCTAATAACCTTTTGGTTACAGTGTAAATAAAAAAATAATAATAATATAGCCGTAAAATTAATAATTTGTTCATTATTTTTGTAAATACCTCTTTTGTATTTGATAGTGGAGCAGTATTTTTTTAATATATTACTATTATTACTAAATTTACTTTTTTTAATTTTAGAAAAACATGTCATAATGATCTATTTATTTGCATATTTTGGTAAAAATGTTTGCATATATATATATATTGCATATATATAATATGCCCATATTTCCTTAATTTTTTGTGTACATTTGTTCATCTTTAGTGATAACGAATAAAACTCCATGTTAAAATTGGAATTACGACTGGTTCACACATAGTTAGATCGAAAGCTAAATAATTTCGTTTGTGAATGTCAAATCTGATAGGCTTCTATCAGTTAAGATATTACGATTGTGTTAACTAGTTATATTTCGTAAACTAATTTTCGAAACCCAATTCAGATTTTTGCTTTAATCTGTGCCTTTTAAGAATTGCAGGGCAAAACAAACGTTAATAAAGATGTTATTAGAGACATGGGGAATCTAAAAATTGCATTCCACAACATATCTCCTCAACTAAGCAAAAATCCTTAGCGAATTTGGTTTCTAGTACTCGTACAGAGTATATCGGAATAAAAGGAAAAAGACAATTAAGATTTGATTTCACGTATAGTGCGTCTGTGTATCTGCTTATACGTATTTCGCCCTAAAAGGGCTCTTCAGAACGGCTATTCACAGTCGCTCTGAACGTAAAAATAAATCTTTTCTGTCTTAGGTTGCTTTCTAAATACTGACTTCTTCTTCTTCTTCCTGTTTACAAGAAATTCAGCTTGATCAAATACTGAAATAAAATATTTAATTCGTGTACTTTTGTAAATAATACGAGTTTTAAAATCAGTGTAATTAATTATAAAATCCTTCCTGATCATATTTGATAATGATAATGTAATTTCAATTGCAAATGTCATTACCTAATAGTGATTAATAATATTAATAATAATCAAACTTAGAAGCAAAATCGATACTACCGAGAAAAAATTAGTGTATTTCTTGTCGTCGCGCCACTGCTTGAGTGTAGGTTATCAAAATCTAGACTGGCTGGAAAAGAACACATTGTATATTTCTTTGCCACCACAAAACATTGTCTGAGGCCTCCAGGAGTTCACTCACGGTATGAGGCAGTGAATTCAACGAAACTTTCCATTTACGTATATTGATAAAGGTGATTATAGCTTTTACAAGAATTTACTTTTATTTACTTTTACTAAAACTTTTACTAAACCTACAAAACTTTTATTAAAACTCTTAATATGCAATTTTAAATTGAAAAATACGTACAAAGAAAAGAATTTACAATAAACTAAAATAAACTCCTGGACAAAATTAACGCACCACTATAATGCATAATACAATAATCTAAATATTTACAATATGAACACAAAATAAAATTAAGTTGCATTGAAATAATAATAAACACCTACAAATAAGTCCAACATGACTTTATCATGACCTTAATTTGCCTAAATGCGTAAATAAGCTAGCATAACTCCAAATTGCAAAAAGGAAAAAAGTCAGTAAAGTAACACAATAAAATGCATCTGGATCAACACTTATACCGCGTGGGCCCTCCTCTTCTTCTTAGGACTACATTTATGCGTCGAGGCATGTTTGACATCAAATATTCAACAAAAACTTGCGGAATATTCTTCCATTCTTCAATAACGGCCTCAATGAGTTGGTTGTGGTTGGCAATAGGGGGTCTACGATCTTTTTTTTTAAATAGTCCCATAGATGCTCTATAGGATTCATGTCCGGACTGCCAGGTGGCCACTCTAACAATGGAATATCAACATCATTTAGGTAGCCAATAACCTGTCGAGAAACATAAGGACGAGCGTTGTCTTGCATGAATAAAAAATTAGGTCCAAGAAACTGAGCAAAAGGCATTACATGTTCGACAATAATGTTGTCTAAGTAATAATGGGCATTCATAGACCTCGTACGTATGGGGACCAACTCCGTACGAGCTTCAAAACAAATTCCCCCAAAAAATTTTAGAGCGACCACCAAAAGGTACTTTAGGAGAGGTATTGCAGCTGGTAAACCTTTCTCCCCGCCTTCGCCAGACACGCTCACGATCATCTGGAGCTGTTAGGTTTACTTTAGTCTCATCGGAGTAAAGAATTCGTTTTCAATCATCGATGGTCCAATTTTGATGCAATCTTGCAAAATTCAATCTCTGAACCCTGTGTTCTCTGGTAAGCAAGGGTTTTTTGGCCGGTTTTCTGTTGCTCAATTCTGCTTTATATAAACGTCTTCTAACTGTTCGAGAGGATGTCGCGACATTTCGAACATCTGCTAGTTCATTTTTTAGCAAATTGCTGGTGACTCTCCTATCTCTGAGAGCACGTTGTCTCAAAAACCGATCATCAATTTGATTAGTGCAACGTTTTTGCCCTTGACCTGGTCTTCGATGGTACGACCCTGTTTCATTATATCACCTCACCTTGCGACTGATGCTGGAATGATGTCTTCCTAACAAACCTGCAACGTATCTCATTGAATATCCTTCATCTAGGAGAGTCGATGCTCGCATTGCCTCCTTCATTGACAAATTTCTTTGTCGGTTCATTTTTTTTATTTGATTTTTATGCAAATAAACTTCCAAATATGCATGTAATAAAAAATATCACAATAAAAAGCTTGTTTCTCACAAGAGCTTTGCTTCTTTTCGGCACTTGTTATTAAAATTTTAACTCACTTTTAGTCTAAAACGAAGTTTAATACAAATTATTGTTAAATCAAGACTATTATTAGCTTACGTAACAACTGTCACTATCAAACAAGGCCCATAGGCAACTTTTTGCAGAGTAAATTATCAATAAATAAAAAATATTGAGAAAAATATGAGTGGCGCGTTAATTTTGACCAGGAGTTTAGTATTTATAATACAATACTCGGGTTTCATTTAACAAACACATATAGTAATAATTATAACAAAAATATTTGAGAAATCGAACAAACTTAAGAATAACGACTATAGGAAATTCTAAAGTAAGGGGTACACGTAAACTCGTCATAAACTCATCACCAATTTGCATAAATGCACTCGTAGATAGTACAAACCATCGCCGCAATAATACCAGGATCTTAAAATAGAACCGGAGAGATTTGTAAACTGATCACTGGCCTACCTGCACCCCGTGGCAGATAAAGGACATAAAATGCTTGCAAACCACTTCTTCTCTACTACTACTACTAGTTTACTAAGATTCGATAAATCTTGTTGGTCGTCTGTTTCACTGTAATCTAGGGCGTCCTGTTTTCCTCTTTCTATTTGGTTTCCATGTCCGAGATCTCAGTGGTATTCTTATCTCATCCATCCTTCGCACATGTCCATACCAGAGTAATATTCGTTTTTCTATCTCATCATTTAGTATCTCCTTCACATTCATTCGTTCTCTATTTCGTTTATTTCTCACTTTGTCCATTAGTGTTAATCTGCATGGTCTTCTCTAAAACATCATTTTCATTCCATTTATTCTATTTTCCATTCTTCTATTTGTCATCCACGTCTTTGAGTCATACAGTGAGCAGCTTTTCACTATCGTCTTAAATATTTGGTGGTTAGTTTTGCTTGTAATATCGTCGCTCTATATAAACGAGTGTAAGTGTGATATTGTCTTTCCTTTCTTTATTTTATTTTTTATATCCGTTTCGTCTAATCCTGGATTTGTTAAAGTTAACGCCAAGTATTTATATTTATTTGTTTGTTTTATTAAATTATTATTTATCCTCCATTTATCTTCCAAGAAGACACTTTTAGAAGAGTTTTTTTCCTATATAAAATTTTGACACCAGAAAAATCTGCTTGGTGGTTCAAAGTGATAGCATGTTGGGCCAAAGGACAGAAATGCTTAGATTTTTTAATGTCAATTTTATGAAAAAAAAAAAAAAACGACGAAGGAATCGATACCTTCTCACAAGCTACACTTGTGAACTTGTTTTATATTGAAATTGACTGTAATTTTTTCTTGATGCCTTGGGAAAATCAACAATATTGCTGTAACACCTGAAGATTTTCTTCGATAATTCTTTTAAATGCCAATTAAAAGCTGTAATTACAGTCCTCTTGATTTTTTTCCCTATTTGTTGCATTTGAATTCAAGTGGGTTAGACCAGGATAGGTTATAAGGAAATATATTTGGGTTAAGGATCTTATCAAATAATCAAATTTATTAATTCAAAAATAAGTCTACTAATTGAATTTTCCCAAGGCCATTAAAAACTATTAAAAAGAGTTGACGTTAATACTACTTAACGATTGCATCACACTGTGTTGACTGGAAACTTATTCAAAATTACATGCTACAAATCAGCAGACATACAAAATATAATGTGTTATTATAGCTTCTGTTACGAAAAACTAAATGTTCAAGGTTGCATCTAGAAGCCAGAAGAAGGCATAATTGATTTATTTTGTGAATATCTACGAAAACTGTTGCAATTTATAAATATTTATGACGATAAAATTCAAGAGTATGTACGAGGTATTAATCCTTCTAGCATTTTAATGTTATATTTTTAACTGTCTCTTTTTGTGATTATTAAATTCCAATGTTGATTCTAAAAATTAATAATTTGTTTTCGTAGATTAAAATGATGAGGAGTGGCTTCTAATTATGTTTTTTTACAATTTAATCAAATAATTTGCTAATATGACTTTGTTTTTTTTTTGAAGACATCTTTCCCTCTCTTACTCTCCCTTTGCTCTCATTTTAATAAAATGACCCGTCCATTTTATATAAAAAGAGTAACCACATCACTAAAACACTTCTTCATCAACATTCTCTTTGCCTTTATTTTAAGTCCGCTCTCCTAATTATAATTCTCCATAAATATATACATGCTGATAGTAGACCTCTTTACAGACATGTCTCATCTTCAATGAGGTCTTTTTTGTCTTTCTTTTACTCTCTCGAAGAATTAATATTTAACGATTCTTCATATTGGTTAACCCTGTTAACCTGTTATAACACTAAAATTCTCAATAAAAAAAGGTCAAAACCAGAGATATCTTGGTTTAGGATCATACGTGAATGGCTTGGAATTAATTAAACACCTATAAATACAGACTAAAAAACTAGGTGTTTTGTTAGTCCGTATTGTTATTAATCATTTTTAGTTTTCACTAAACAAAAAGTAATTATATAATAATAAAGTCATTAAGGTCCGAATTTTAAAATGTTATATCCACTCTATTCATCTTGCTCTACTCTGCTCTACTCCTCTACTCTATTCTGTGGTGCCGAAGCTTAGACTGTTAATGTTGACTTGATGAGAAAGTTGAAAACTTTTGAGATGCGGCTCTTTGGAAGAATTTTGAAAATACCATCGACTAATCATCACCAAGAAGGGCTAGAATTATCAACTTTGTGTTATTTAGTAATTTGTAATTTAGAAATTTAGTGATTTGCAATTAAGGGCCTTGCTGCAAGAAGGTGCCAGTCTATTTGTGGTTAAATTTTATAATATATGCATATTATGTAAACTGCTATTATGTATTAGCTGAATCAGTGCAGAAAGAGGCAGATCCATTTTAAATGGCATATATATAACTATTTTCCCACCTGCCTCCGAAACTATTTGTTGCAAGAGGGATGCAGATCCGTAGCTACCTCCTTCTTTTGCCAAACATAAAAATGTTTGGTTGCAAGCGCTAACTTGGCGGCGAACGGGATTAGTAAATAACTTCAGCTGCATTAAGTCAACAATGCATGCGACTACCTGCAGCGAACTACACATTTTACCATAAGTATATTTTTACATTTTCTTACTTGTACAGCTTTAGGCAAGATTTACTTTAAAAAGATTTATCTACACCTGAGATACTAGAGTTAGTCAAAGCCAAAACAATTAGCTCCTAACGTGTGTTGGAGTTATATTGTTACAGTGTCTTTGGTAAAGATCTCTTACACTTTTTTCTTGTACCTCCTCTTGTCTAAGTGATATTAAATCTTTGTTTTCTGTCATCCTCAGAAAAGAAATATCAAAATTATCACAGGAGACTGGAATGCCAAAGTTGGAACAAATAACAACGAAAAGGAAAATGTAATGGGAATCCATGGTATAAGGGACAGAAATGATAATGGCATGAGATTGATAGAGTTTTTTCGACAAACAATTTCTTTACAGGAGGAATACTGTTTCCACACAAGGATAATTACAAAATAACATGGATATCACCGGAAGAAAATATTAAGAACCAAATCGACCACATTCTCATTTCGAAAGAATGGACAAACTCTTTGCAAGACGTGAAAGCAATGAGAGGAGCAGATTGTGCATCAGAGCATGAACTAATTAGAGCAAAGATAAGAATCAGCATCAGAACAAACTAACTAACTACAGGACAAATAAAAAAAGGAAAAAGTTTCACACAAGTAAATTAAAAAATATGGACATAATAAGAGAGTATCAAACTAAGCTAGAAAAATATGTAGGAGACTTAACACAAATAGAACAGTTAAATGTTTAGAACTTTTTAGAACTTACGGGGAATATACATATATATATATATATAAGAATGAGAATGAATACTAAGACAAAAATTGAAGAAAGAGGAACAATAAGACAAAATTAATTACAACAAATCCCATAAGACAAAAAGAACTAGAGGTAAAATACAAAGAAAAAACAGGGATGCAAAAAAAACGAGCTAGATTGGACAAAAGGTTGTATTATGAACAAATTGCAGAAGATGCAGAAGTAGTAGCCCAAATACAAAACACAAAGACTCTACACACAAAAACAAAAAGACTAAAATGAGGTACAAACAAACAAATAACAAAAATAAAAGGGAAAGAAGGAGATATATTTACAAGACAAAAAGAAGTAGCAGATAGATGGACTCAATTTTTTTGCGGAATTATACGATGAGGACATGGAACTAAATATATTTGTAGAAAACACAGAAAAAAACAAAGTGTGGAACATAAATGAAGAGAAATTTATGAATGACGAACTCAGACATGCACTAAATCATTTAAAAAACGCATCGGGAGTAGATGGAATACCAGCATAATTAAAGAAGGCGCACTTAAGCTTGTCAGTAGATATGTTTTATCTATAACTGAAAAAAATATGGACTGATGGAAATATACCTGAGGAATGGAACGAATGAATGATAACAAAATTGCCAAAAAAAGGAAACCTTGCAAGAATCATTTTGGAAGAGGTAACGGAAAAACGTTTTATAGACGTTGAAAAAGCTTGTGATTCAATTAAGCGCAACATGATGTGAAATATACTGAAACGCTACGGAATATCAGACAAATATATTAGGGCAATAAGGCTCCTTTACGACTAATGTACTGCAAGAATTGAGCACGAAGGAGAACTATCCGAACAAATAAATATTAAAAAAAGGAGTTAGATAGGGATGCGTTCTGTCACCTACGCTGTTTATAGTAATAATAGATTATATAATGAAGCAGGCCGAACAACATATGCAAAATAAAACAACCAGAATAAAAGACAGCAAAACCTATTGGATTAAAAATAAGTGCAGAGAAAACGAAAATACTTTCAAGCAAAAAAAACAATGACGGATATATATATATACCTGGAGGACAAACAAATAGAAGACGTAGAAGAGTTCTGCTATCTGGGTAGTTTAGTAAATAAAACAGGTGACACGGAAAAAGACATACCAAGGAGAATAGGCTTAGCACAAAGCGCCTTAAACACATTACGTAAAGTATTGGCCTCAACAAGTATTATTAAAAAACATTTTCCAGACAAATGTGAATTTAGTCTTAGTATATGGAGCTAAAACATGGAAATATAACAAAAAACTTTTTCAAAAAATGCAATCCTTTGTGAAAAGATGTCTACGAATAATACTGAAAGTATTTTGGCCAAACAAAATCAAATCACAAACGAAGAACTATGGCGAATAACGAACAAGGAAAAAATAGAAATTACAATAAAAAGGCGGAAATGGAGGTGGATAGGTCACACGTTAAGGAAACTCCTGTCAAATATGACGAGAAAGTTTTACTCTACAGTCTACCAGGTAAAAGAAAACAAGGAAGACCCCTAGCCACATGGTAGAGAACGATAGAAAAAGAACTTAAACAAGTTAATTTAACATGGAACAAAGCAAAAAATAGTGCAGGAACAGAAGAGAGTGGAGAAAATTAATCAATAAAATTGGACGGAACTCAAGCAATGATGCGTGAGGCTAGCAAACTTACCATCAAATCATTTGCTTTTACTATTAAAACACTGATGTGTCCTTTGCTCCACTACTGAGCTATATGATTTATACATTTCTGTCATCCACCCAGTATTCGAATTTTTCCAAATACTACATAGTGGTCGAAATATATGTCACTTACACGGTAAACACGAATATTTTCTACTTGGCTTTGTCATTTTTCTCTAGTAATTTGTAGTATATTATCGATTTCCATCCTCGACCACCGCATGTGTAGTTATGAATATCTTTGTTTTTATAGAACGTTTTCGTTATTTCCAATTTTTTTCGGGAGTGAAGTGTCTTAATTCAGGCCTTGTCATTTAAATCTTGCTCCACTACTCGTAGAATAAGTATGTTTCCTATTCTAGCATTGAAAATGTTTCTGCATTTCTCTCTGAATTTTGAAACAGACCCTCTACAGTATGTATATTATAGTTAGTTCTGTTTTTCAGTATTTAATTATCTTTATAGAACTATAACTTGCATCGTAGGTATTTTGACTAATAAATATTTTCCAGCTTCTGGCTGACACCATAGCGTAATATAAATTAGCTATTTATCATTTTTTTTTGCCAAATGATCTCCACATTTAAATGATGTATTACGTCTTAATTACGGGTAATTTCTTTGAGTTGACTAGAGTATTACCATATACTAGAATTCATTCGTAAACAAGTCAAGGTTCTATTTATTACGATAATGGATACTGTTATATTACTAAAGAATCGTATAATATACGCATGACTCTTAGTTTTTCCATTTACAAATATTTTTTTTTTGTACTTTTTTCTTTTTGTTGATAAACTGCAATAATTTTAATTAAACTTCCTTATTTTTGACGCTTCCATTTTCAGTACAGAAATATAATAATTTGATGATCCCCTATTTAATATTTATGTTGTGAGTTGAATAGTAATTCAATGATAGATACGAATATACATGATACATTCAAAAATAGATTTTTAGTATTTAGAATTTATCTTAGTAAAATGTGATTTTTGATTGCAACCTGAATTTAACAAGAAGGAATTTCCCAAAATAAAAAATATAAACATAAAAACATTAAATAACATTTTGAAACACTGAAAAGTATTTTTGGAATCGATTTCTGGATTGAAAGTCGAAATGTTAAAAACATGTAATTTTAATATTAAGATTATTGTGATGTTTTCCCCTGGACATGTTTTTTAATTGGGTAGCGCTAATGAACTGGATTATAGAATATTATGATTTTACACCGTAATTTCGTTCTTCGTATAACTCCCTTTTCTGATAAATACTTTATTTAAATAGGATACACATCTTTGTTGACTATTACCGTATTTTTTCTGAATTTTTTAATATATGTTTGTACTCTAAGTCAGTAATGTCTTTAGCTAGATATCTCAATTTTTTCGTATCTTTTTTTGTATCTCGGTGTTCAAACCACTTCTTTAAATCCTATAAGACCAGTATTCCGCCACCTGGGCTTTCATTGGCTACCAATAAGTCAAGGAGAGTGCATTCTTGCTTCAAGAATATACAAATCAAGAGCTGTTCAAGGTTCTGCTACATTTCGCCACAGTTACATTTGTCATCCTCTGAATACCCTCAGCGCTTTAAATTTGACATGCATCGTGCCGTACTGGTTCTGAGCCTGTTAAGGGATCTCCATAAATTGTAAGATAAAAGGTAACCTCAAGCCAGTTCTACTTTAGGATCTAGAGCACTAACAGACGACAAAGTTTTCTTCCAAAGCTGAAGGCATTTGATGTCTTTTTTAAGTTAAACATAAGATGGCGCGGGTCATTTTCTAGTTTCTTTTTTTCAATTGAACGGGAGTCGGTTTTAAACAAGCAGATATTCTTCGGCTAGCCTTATTAATATCATTATCAACGTGGCGAGTATGGGCAGAGTGAGATCAACCTGTAGCTAAGTACGCCATTGTAGAGAAACCCAAAACCAAAGCTGATAGCCTTAACGCAGTTGGCTGAGCTCCCAACTTATTTTAATTAACTTCCGAATTATGTTGTTTCTTGTGAAAATTTTGGATTTGATCTTGGCATGGGTTTTTAAATGTAAGAGCTCGATTAAGTTTTACACCAAAATATGTTGGTTCTTTGCAATGACATAATAGCTTACTTCTCCATGTTATGTTCAATTTTGTCCTACCGTGCTTAAAGAGGTAGTTAGGGAGAAAAATATTAAGAGGCTTGCCGGTTCCATCAAGCAGACCGGGAGTCTAAAATTGACGCCCAGTGGCAACCACGAACAGGGAAAACTCTTTATAAGTTTTACTAGGAGGAAACTGATAGAACAATGCTAACAAGACCTGCAACCGTTAAAGAGCAGCTCTTGGAAGAATGAGCATTCTTTTGTGCATGCTTTTTGCACTGTCATTTATGATTTTCAAGTAGCAAACTTCTTTGATTTCTTCCAGTTGTTTATGAAAAATATTGCTGTTTCTTTGTTATATATCGGGTAAGAATTTTAGCTAGTAAGTATGCTTCTTTTTTAAGCCCGACCATAAGAATTAAACTTATTTTTTGTATTTTTCTCTTCAAAGAATTAATTTACAAGTTCTATAATATTATAAAAAGTAGGACACCTTGTAAATATAATGTTGTAAATTTCAATGTTACTCCAATTAAAATAATGAATAAATAAGAGTTTAACGTAGCGATGTTTCAAAAACACTCTTTGCAGTTTTTGTTGCAAAATTAAAGTGATTATTGTACTTTGGGCGACATGCACTTGAATAAATGATCAACATGTCGGCCTTTGGGTAGGCTGAGACTAATTACTTTTTTTTTGGAGCGACATCCAAATGTTACGCACCGACACGATGGAAATACCAGTCGAACCGATTTCTCTTTTAGTTTTAATTAGTAATTTTTTAATCAGGTAATCGATTTTAATCATGGTAATATCAGTAAATAACGTACTGGAAGATTTAACAAAAGTATAAAATATGAAAATGTTCGGGATCTCAAAATTACAAAAAAATACATATTGGGACAAAACCAATAACCTATAAAATAAATTCTTTATATTAACGTTTTCCTGGACACATATATCATAAAAAACATCAATGTTTGGCATTCGCGGATGATGTAGGTAGTAATATTGTATAGAAGCAAGAAAGAATAAAAAAGGTAGTGAAAAAAATATAAAAAGTACCTCGAGAAAAAGGACTCTATTTAAACGAAACAAAAACTAACTACATGGAATGGATACACAAGGAATTTGAACAAGGGCAATATTTAATGATAACAACGGATGAAGGAAAAATGTATAAATTTGAACAGGTAGATAGATTTGAATATTTATGTATAAGGAAATACACAAAAGACTAATGCCAGGAAATCGTTGGATGTATGGATTCAATAGAATACTCAGAAACAAAAACATATCTAAAATAGCTAAATTAAGAACGTATAAAACTGTAACAAGACCAATAGTTACATATACCTCAGAAGCCTTAACCATGACAAAAACTGAGAGATCAATGTTACAAGTATTGTAAAGAAAAATACTTCGAAGCATATTTGGCAGAAATGATAAGCAATCAGTGAACACGAAACACAAACACGAAAGAGTTATAAAAATTAAATAAGGAGCCTAATATAATTTCAGTGGTAAGGGCACAAAAACTTAGATGAATGGGAGATGTCCAAAGAATGACCCAAGTTCGATTGCCAAAATTCTTGTTAACCACTTTAATGAGTGGTCAACAGAAAAAAGGAAGGCCTATGATCAGATAGAGTCTTGAAGTTAATGACGAGCTCAGGCATCGTCATTAAAAGCTCTTTTCCTTTGTAATAACAATTTATTGTTTTAGTTATTTTAAGAGATTCGTTGTTTTTGTTTTAATTAAATTTGAAACGTTTATACACAACCATAATAGTGGATTTTATTAATAATAAAAAATAGGTTTTTTGCCAATGTTTATTTCAGCAAATATAAAATATTTTTTAAACAATTTTTTAAATTACTGACTATCATTTCTCGGACATTTAAACAATATACTGGTGCAATTTGTATTGGGAGAAGATCAAATTATCATGCAAAATTCATGCTCTTAAACGTAACCCCCTACTGTCCCGCATCAACCACCAGTTTTTTTTAAACAGCAAGTGTGCTCGAGTGGCAAATCATTTGAAAGGTATTTTTTTTGCTACACGACACTTTATTACTTTTTTAATTTACGTAATAACTTTGAAGATAATTTTGGATTTAACTAATTTATTGGTTAAACATCAGTACTAACACAAAACATAAAATTGTATCAAATTAACCAACGAAATGTTCGAAATGATCTCATGTGACCTACATAAAATAATAAAGGATATTTTCAAAGCCTCTTCGAAGATTTGCAAATACCTTCGGTGTCAATAATCGGCATTCTGTCACAATTCTTTGTCGCTAACTTGATTTTAGATATCCCCACAAAAAAATCCAAAGGCGAAAGATCCGGTGATCTGGCGGGTCACTCTATTGGACCTCTTCTGCCAATCCAACGCCCTGGAAATCGTTGATTCAAAAAATGTTACTTCCAAGTAAATTCCTTAATAAAACATTCTTCATCTGATCCGAAGCATAGCTCGGAAAATTGACCAATGGATTAATTTGAAAGATCTGTCTCATTATTATAAGTTCCAACAAAAATACTGTTTTTTTTTAACTGTGATCATTTAATGTATTGTATAGAACAATAGATAATGAAGATGATCAAACGATGGATTGTAAACTTTGTACAACATGTTATCCGAAAAGTTCAGAGTCAGGAGTCTTAAATATCTGTTCCTAATCTGGATTGTTTCATTTTTGAAAGAAAACGATCATTTTGTGTAATGATTAAATTAATAGGGCTATTTAGGATTAAATGGCATCCAATATTATGCATGAAAAAAAAAACAAGATAAAGTAGGTACCGTTATACTACAAGAATCCAACCAGAAATCAGCCGACGAACATTAGAAAAGTTTTTGAATCTGTAAGAGTTTAAATTACTGTATTTAATTTGTGTTGTAAATAATATTAGCAATGACGTCTTTGTATATGGTTGCATATATTATAAACAATAAATCCCTGTCTTGAACTTATTCAAATTTCTCGATAGTTAGTTGTGAGGTTTCTCCTTCTGCATCATCAAACAAGCGTCATCGTTTAGTGGAAAAAGTAATAATAAAGAAAAGTTACAGGAAATGTACGATCTTTGTACCATTTTGTAAAACACATAATGTGTTTACACAACGTAAATATTTTGATTAATAAAGATATGTTAACAAGTAATAACAAGTAAGTTATTTTTCAATTATCTTCGCAGACCAATTATTACGACCAACGATGCATTGTTAGTTCTTTATTACTGTCTCTACTGTCAGTTGCCATGAAATAATTTAATTAGGGTTATTAAATAAATTATAGATACAAGAACGATGGTGGTGAAAAATATCCTCAACTTAATTTGATCAAAAAATAAAGTATGCATGAGAGTTTATTTACACATTCGAGATTTAAATGAAAACAATTATATAGCATACATTACTGGACAAAAAAGCAGATACTTTCATATTTGTACCTTTACAGTTTATTTATTTATTTTTTAATTTATATAATTAATTTATTAGTTTCGAAACTAATTTAATTATTTTAAAAGTAGTAAAAAACGCGTCTGAAGAAAATAAATATAAAGAAAACAACAAGGATGGGCTTCAAAAATAAATAAAACGGTTTTAGGAAACAACGACCATATCAAATAGTACAGGTACGTTTCTAGAAATGTTTGGAAATCATTGTCAATGAAAACTGTTAGAACACGCAGCAGGAAATCAGGGTCAAAATAGAACACGCCTCAAATTATTTTTAACGCATTAGAAAAGTAATTTGGTAAAGGTAATACCAACATCAATTGTTTGTAATTGGTCTAGAATACGATTTGGCTATATTCAAAACAAGATGACAAGCAGAATGTGCAAGTGACCGACGATTAATGTTAGAAAAATTCAGGAAAATATGTATATCAACAATGAGGAAATACCCAGGACTAAACAATCTAATACCTTGGGCTACACCTGGACCCAATCCTGTGTTGGAAGAAACACATCAACAAAAAAAGAAAAAAAATACAACTAATACAAAAAGAAATCAATTGGTTAATTGGAAAAAACTCTAAAATGTCAATGTATAATAAAATTTTAATTTATAAAACAGTTATCAAACCAACATGGATATGACATAGAGCTGTGAAGCTGTAGTAGTAAATCCAATATTGCTATAATGGAAAGATGTCAATCAAAAGAGCAATTGTCGGTGCACCTTGGTACGTAACTAACCAAAGAATATATGAGGATCTCAACATCTCAATAGTAAAAGAAATAATTCAGCAAAAGAAATAACAATACATTCAAAAATAAACACACACTCCAATCCATTAATCTCCGCAATACCTCAACATCAAGTTATCGGAAGACTAAAGCGACGTTGACCAACAGACCAGTACTATGGAAACGTGATTCTCTAACTGGAGGGGACCACGCCAGAATCAAGAAATGGTACCTAAACTCATAACATTAGCTGATAGAATACATGTTTTTATTCTGATTGTTAATTTATTAGTTATAATAAAAAAAATACTTTTCACATATGACCAAGTCATTTTTGCAAAAGACAGGAAGGACGTTGACCTTCAATTAACTTACATAGCTCTTACATGAATCTTTTTTGTTCTTTTAGTATTTTAAATTCAAGAATGATTTCTACCGAAAATTTTATTTACCTCTCTATGCATCTCCCTCTGGTATCTCAGGCACAGAAAAAATGTCTGGGATTGCATGATACCCTGTTAAAGAAACAGAGGTTTTCAATTTATTAATAAATTTCTCAATACACGTAAGTAATAGGTGTATAATAATAAAACGGTAGTGTATTAAAAATAATAAAATTAATAGTTTCTCAAGATACGGCAGCGTAGTCCACAATCTGGTAGGTATGAAATAAAATTTCATAAATGTAAGCAACAAAAAGGGTGTGTATAATGTATATCAGTTAAATGATTAATCGATAAATCAATAATATATATTTCTGTTTGCAAATAAGTTGTAAAGACAAACCGTAATTGCCAATTACGGCGAAATTACTATAAAAACAAAGCCGACTGAACATTCGAACAAAATATTATATTTAATAGATTACCGAAGTTATCGACCAAGTAGATCTACACGTGTGTTAGAAAATATTTAACAACTTTGCGACATCGATTGTTCGTGTAGAAGTAACTATAAGAAGATACCATACTAGTTTGAAATCAAAAAAATTCGTGCAGTATATATGAACTTGCTCCATAGACGAGTTATGAAAATCGGGAATTATCCAGCTAAACTTAGAAACAGGGTCTGGGTAAAGGCTGGGCAATCCTGGGCTTCAAACCGGCAAAACGTGGAGTAATTCATTCGAGTTCATAAGAAGTTTCAAGCAGAATAAGCAGGGTACACTGGAAACACTATTAACAACTCCATCGTGCTGGTTTTAAGCAGTTGGATTAAAAGAAATCTACGCAGGCTAGGGATACTAATAAACCAAAGCTTGCGATTATCATTTCTTTGCAAGATACCGAAGGGAAACCGATGCAAACTAAAGAAAAGTTAGGAAGATCATAAACAAAACATTAAAAAGAGTAGTGGACTACATTTTAAAGGATACATACCAGGAAGTAAAATTGTAACTTATGTAGCATGAACAAAATCCCAAAACTTCCCAGAGAAAAATTAGGCCGGCTTTTATCTAGAGCACAAGGTTTCTTAGCGCAGATAAATGAAAGGACAGGTTTTGGTACATTACTACGAAGTTCCTACTACTAACTGCCAGAGACAAGTAGTAGTGTTTCGCCTGAGTTAAGAAGAGAATATATTATTTCAATTTTAATGATGTGTTATACAGTATATTTCACGAATTTCTCACTGTTTAGGGAATTTTCGCTAGACACTCGCAAAGTTATGAAAGTATTTAGCTTTTTGATTAACATATTTTTATTTTATATTTACCTGCAAAACATTTGTTTCAATTAAATTAGTTATTACATAGAATTTAATGTGGTTCTAATGAGTGAGCTCTGAGAGATTAACATAACCGTAGATATTTATCGAATCCTTCATAGCATGTACTTAGTAAGGTTAGTGTTTTGACCACTCGGAGAAACTAATATCTTTGTTGCGATAATCCTCAATCGGTTGCAAATTAATGGTACCCTAATAATATCTTGGTTCCTATTGGTCATAGAAAGTGTTTTTTTTAAGATTGTGTTTTTTCACCATCTCTTTACATAAAACATATCAAGTTATTATAAATGTTTATAAGCTAAAAAAAGTAATCGATGACCTTTCCCATATTGACTGGGGTATTATTATTACTTTCTTAAGTGTAATATTGAGCAGTATGCATGAGAAGGCATCTCACTGTCGTAGTTCGTTTTCACACCTTTTGTTTCCGTTATTTCGTTTTGTATCCGGAATTTAGTTTCCACCCTTACTATTTTATTATTACTTGTGGGGCTACTTTAAATTCTGTCATCACTTGTTTTTTTGTGAATCTGTGGTAGAACAAATATCTGGTTATTGTTAACTTTTACCTACAGAAGCCACATTGGTATTGGTCAACTATATTTTCGGCGTATGGACTTAATCTTTCATAAATTATGTGGGATAATACTTTGTATGCGGTGTTCAGTAGCATGATTCCCCGGTAGTTTCTATATTTTAACTGGTCTCTTATTATTTTAGGTAATGGTACAATGTATTATACTATGTAGTATTCCATTCATCGGATAGCGGTTTTTTCATGCTTTCATAATCAGCTCAAATCCTACTTTAATCTGATTCCGATACATTATTATTCTTTAATTTGTCTTCTTCTCCTCTATTGTTGGGAGGTTTCTCCCTCTGTTATATAATTATGAATAATTTTTCAAATTTGGTAAACAATATACTCTTAAAAAATGCAATACCTTGACTTCAATTAACTGAAAAACCAGTGGAGCACAGGCAAGGTTAATTTTCAGTATTTTCCTTCATTGTGTACGCCACTGGACGTGCGTACGCAATAAATTCCCTGTTTATTTTTCGATAAAAAAAGTGGTAACATTTTCTAAAGCTAAATCAAATCTCTGAGAAACAACAAGTCACCGGGAATCGATAACATTGCTGCTGAAATACTTAAAGCTGATCCGCATCTAACTGCTGAAATTTTGCTCCCCATAATCCGAGAGGTGTGGGAAACAAACCACATTCCAGCGGGCTGGAAAAAAGGTAACATTATCAAGCTTCCAAAAAAAGGCAACCTCACACTGTGCAAAAATTGGAGAGGAATAACCTTGCTTACTGTCATAAATAAAATTTTCGCGACCATCATACTGAAAAGAATAACAAACAGGGTTGAGTTTCGAGCTAATCAAGCAGGCTTTAGACCAGAATCCTCCTGCATAGACCACATTAATACTGTGAGGGTAATAATGGAACAATCGGTTGAATGGAACACACCCCTATACATGGTTTTTGTTGATTTTGAACGTGCCTTTGATAGCTTGTCACACGCTGCTTTATGGAAAGTTTTAGAGCTAAGAAACATCCCGCAAAAAATAATTTCTATTATAAAGTCACTATATACTGATGCGAAATGCAGCGTGACACACAATGGGATAAACAGTGACGAATTCAACGTACTTACTGGAGTTAGACAGGGATGCGTGCTTTCTCCGTTTCTTTTTAACATAGCTATAGACTATGTTCTCTCCAAACTAGACTCTGACACAAGAGGGATACAATGGACGTTAACCACACACCTAAGCGATCTAGAATACGCGGACGATATCTGTCTATTAGGTCAAAGGTTCCAAGATCTGGCTTACCAATTGGAAACACTTTCCACTGAAGCCAATAAAATAGGTTTGAAAATCAATATTAGTAAAACCAAGTCCATGAGAATAAATGCAAGGAACAACACGCTATTTACTATCGACAATATGCAGATTGAAAATGTGGAAAACTTTACGTATCTTGGAAGTGTCATAACAGAAAACGGAGGTACAGAAGACGATATTCGTATGAGGATACGAAAAGCCCAACAAGCTTTCAGCACGCTCAACCCTGTTTGGAAATCTGGCGAGTATACTACAAGGACAAAGATCCGAATATTCCGATCAAATGTCATGTCTGTTCTACTCTACGGATGTGAAACCTGGAAAGTGACAAACACCCTCACAGACAAACTGCAGGTCTTTGTTAACAAATGTCTACGAAGAATTGTTCGTATATTCTGGCCTAACACCATCAGAAACGACGATCTGCTACACCTGACCGAACAAAAGAGGGTACAAAATGAAATTAAGTCCAGAAAGTGGGGTTGGATCGGTCACACACTCCGAAAAAATAGTTGCAGTATCGCAAAGACTGCCCTAGAGTGGAATCCCCAAGGGAAAAGAAAAAGAGGTCGCCCAGTACAAACTTGGAGAAGATCCATCATGGACGAGATAAGAGGCCAAGGAAAGTCTTGGAATGAGGTGAAGGCCTTAGCGCAAAATAGAACCCGATGGCGCGTTTTCACTGAAGCTCTATGCTCCACTTAGGAGTTCAAGAACCTTATATATATATATATATATATATATATATATATATATATATATATATATATATATATATAAATTAAATTTCCATGTAGAAATTTTGTCAATTATGTATTTGCCTAAATTGGTAATATCAATTGGATTTGGAATAATGATTGTGAATTAAGTGCAAATATTAAAAAAATTAATTTTTAAAATCCTCCCAAGCATACGAATTATATTATATTATATCGTAATTTTGAAACATTCAGTAAATTGTCTATAAAGTAAATAAAGAACGTTTATTTTATGTCTATAAAGAAAATGTTGCTACTAAACTTAATATCGCCTCACTGGTTAATATTAAAAAAGTTAGTTAATGTCAAAGCTTTACTTCCTTAAAGACAATATTGTACATCAAATTTTAATTTTAATTTTAATTTTTGTTTGGTTTAGAACTTTTAGATCCCTCTATCTCACCAATTAAACTCTGTAATTCGATCAAATATTGAAATATCGTGTATATTATATGGAGGATCCTATGAAAATAAAAAACAAACCATTTCTTAATTCAAAAAGATTAATTACCTTGTGCATTCAAATATTCATTTAAAAGTATATTTTTTGGATATTAAATCGAAGTGACCAAACATGCTTAAGTACATTAATTTTCATTCAGTCTGTTAGAACTATGTACTCGTTTTTCCCTTCTCCCGTCTATAAATCGTAAAGTAAAAACACCTATAATTTCTTTCAGCGAACCCTAAACCGAAAGGCTGGGCCCTATAAAATATATCCAGCTTATAGCCATAAAAAATCAACGATCATTTCTATCCGAAATAACATTAAATAAACCAGGGAGGTATTTACATACGAAAGTAATATTAATACTTTTGAATTCCAGACGTTAACTTTTATACCTGATGTTGCAACAACTTTAAAAACGGACTGTAAAAAAAAATGCCAGATAATGCCTCGAGTTTAGATAGGATCAAATTTTCCGCGACAAAGTTATTTTAAACCGCTGAAATAAATTAACAAATTGCCTAATTTTTATTTTATTTCTAATAAGTTGTTTAACATTAAGTAAATTTTATTATATATTATATTTTAAAATTTATACATTGACATTCTTCCAGTGATTCTAGGTATGTTGACTTGAAACGCATTAACATTATTATTAATACGTTATGTACTTGTCTGATCCGCTAATTTACTAATATTTAAGTGTGCACTTTTGTTATTTTCCATGAATGCTTTAGCAACATTCTATGGAACGACTTTAATTAAACTTTAACTTTTATTTTGAAATATATTTGGTATTGGAAGTACGATCTGAGTCCTATAGTTGTAATTTTTCTTACGATTAAATCGAATCCAAGAGTGTTTTTAGCTTATTTAATGTTTGATGATCAAAAATGGTTTTAGTTTTGTAGCCCACTATACCAATATACCTAGTACCATAACTTTACCAGATATTCGGCAACGTGGTAAAGCATGAATAGATCCAAACAAATATTCCAAGGTCAAGGAATTTAAGTATACAAATAATTGACTCATACGGTTGGTTAATAGTTTATATTATTGTATAAAGTTTATGTTAATTTTTAGTTAGTTAATGTAGTTTTATTGTTTGAGGCAAAATAAAAATATGTATAAAACAACTACCGTGAAATTCCGATGAAATAGAATCCGAATTTATTTAAAATTTAGTTAGATATATGTAATCAGTCCCGTAAAATTTGGGAAAAACAAACAAAACAATAAGGATATTGACATAAGCTAATTATTTTTTCCGCTAGGGTAAACATGTTGCAGGGTTGACGGCAACTATTTAGATCATCTGATTTTTAACTGAATTAAGAATAGTTTATACATAACCACGTCCTTTCTAGTTCAATTAAAGCTCAGGAGACTACTCTTTACATGGAAAATTAAGTGAACTGCAAATCCAAGCTTACTGGAATCTATTGGACAATGTTAGGAATAACCTTTTACTCCGACAATACATCTACAGATAACCCTTGAAAAACATCATCTTTTGCACTCTTTACGCAAAGAAAAGACGTTCAAATAAAAGCAGATTGTATTTCTTTTCAATTCAAGCTCCATCAATACTTTACACGTGTTTCGAAGTATTCCCCTCACATCAGGAATACTTGCAGTAGTTTAAACTTAAATAAAAGGCTCTCAGCTATTTGGCCGTTGTAGTAACATAACAGACCCAACTACACTAGTAGCGATCTCTATATATGAAGTAACGAGAAGTCAAACTTCTCTTTCGATAGCGAATTAGATGAGCTGCAAATCCAAGCTTATTGGAAGCTATTGGACGATGATAGGACTAACCATTTACTCCAACAATACATCTACAGTGTACCCTTGAAAAATACCATCTTTTGCACTGTTTACGTAGAGAAAAGACGTTCAAATGAAAGTAGACGATTGTATTTCTGTTCAATTTAAGCTCCACCAATGCTCTACACGTATTTCGAAGTATTCTCCTTCCATCCCTCAAGTACTTGCGGTAGCTTAAACTGAAAAGTAAGGCTCTCAACTATTTGGTCGTTATAGTAACATAAAAGGTCTAACTACACTAGTAGCGACCTCTATATGAAGTAACGAGAAGTCAGACTTCTCTTTCGATAGCGAATTAGGTGAGCTGTATATCCAAGATTACTGAAAACTATTGGACGATGTTAGGAATAATCTTTTAATCCTCATCTTATGACTGCCAATATTGACGTTCATAGAATTTTGAAAAAGAAACATTTTTGCTTTACAGACCTGAGAAAAATATTTTAGAGTCGATAGAAAAACTCAACTGATGATATGACTATACACTCTTTCTTTATTTCTGATTTTCTGTTGTTATTTTACATTTCGAACTTTTACCTGTGTGAATTTGATGCTTTTAGTTTTTCAACAAAAATATAAATATCTATATGAATGTAGAGGGTAGTACTAAGTATTAGTATTAAAACGTACGAACAATGAAAGATACAGCGTCTGGTACAAAGGACGAGCGGTTTTTAAAAAATTAGAAAATCAGTAATTTTTACTCAAAAACAAATTTATTGACCGATTCGGGTTCACAATAAAATAGCATCATCATAATTAAGTGTGGAAAATCACATCAGTCATGTGGTGACCTTAACTTGGAGACCAATGAATATCACCAAACCTGGAAATAAAGCAACCACAGAAGAGAGGGCGAATAACGTTCATTGTTGTTCTGGGTGTGTGGGCGGTTACCCGATCCTGTTGGAACCACACACGTCGGAATGGAACATGTTGTCGTCGTAATTCAAGTGAAAAGAAGTTGGTGATCATTTTCACGTAGTGCTCCAAGTTAATGGTAACAGCATTTCCATTACCGTCTTCTACCTGAGAAGGGAGTATAAGAGGAACATCATGGTGATGATGGGTGACTGTGTAATGGTAATTTATAAAGTGAGAACGGAGAACGATAATGGAGAACGACTAATAGAATTATAGAAACAGTTTAACAACCAAAACGATCAAAACAGCCTAAAAGAAGTTAGAGTGAGGTGGAGCCGAAGTAAGCTCATACCATAACCTTGTGAGAATCGCACTAAAGATAAGCTAATTGCAAGTCACACGGATAATAAAAGAAAAAGGACAAAGTTGAATATAGCAACGGTTTTGGATGAAGGAAAGCAGAAAGAATATAGAAGTGCTTTGGAAAATAAAATCGAACCCCGTCGAACTGCGACAAAATAATATAGAAGAAATAATATGGAACACATTTAAGACACCAGTTACAAACACAGCTATGAAAATAATTGGGCGTTGAAAGCAAAAAAAAACAACAAACCATGCCTGATAAAAAAAATGTGAAAAGTTTAAGACCGCAAGAAGTTAAAATAAAGTTAATTGAAACAAACAGTAGAAAAGACAACAAAAGTCTAGAAAAAGGATACAACCTTAAAGATTTATATAGAACGACTTTATATAGAACGTTTGGCAAATTAATCTGAAAACGCTGTAAAAAGAAACAATCTGATGGATTTATACGACCTAAGAGAAAGAAGTTTCACAAAAACAGCCAGAATAATAGAATATGGACAAATCATTTACTTCTTACTTACTTACTACTACAGTCTACCTCTTAAAATGACCGTGGTTCCCAATGTACGTCCACAGTCAAACGATCTCACGTAATGATCATCATTAAATATATTCAAATTCTTAGATTTGGTATGCTTTAAAAACCAATTCATTTAAGACACACCAATCATTCATGAAATTGCAGATATGAGAAATAAACGTCACTCCAAAAAACATACATTAGCCTTTTCGCAATAATTACGTTACTGTACACTATTATTGTTCGTAATACAAAGTATACTGTCGTGACCTGACCTTGATTATACAATAATGGAACACAATTTCAATTCCATAAGCATTCATCTCTGTATACGGTGTGAGAACAATTTTAATAAGGAATTATGAATCCTCGAAAACAAAATAACTCAATATTCTAAAAAATCTATACAGTAGGTATAGAAAATATGTGGAATTGTATTCTATTCTTATATCGTTGAAATGTATCTCAGATTGTTAATGAAGATTGGTAATCGGAACAATTAATATTCCATAGTTATACATGAATGGCATATGTCTTTATTTGGTAATTGAAGAGGAAACAGTTCAAAGGAAACTATCTCGTTAGTGATAAATGTTTATCAATGAAAAAACCGATACAATCAAAAACAATAGTAACAGTTTATCTATATTTGTAATACCAGTAAGTTAACGTATGATATTGGTTCAATTACTTCCATGTGTTTGATTAAACGTTGGTTATTATGTTTTTAAGTTTTTGGAATGTTTCTGTATCAGCTGCTGCGCTAAATAGTTCCTCAGCTGTCATATCGCATCATTATCCAATAGTGCGTAACCAAGACAGTTTTTTACGTCCTATCCATATATTGTGCATCTATATAATTATTATGCGTCCAAAATATCCCGTTTTTCCTCTCCTTCAAATTCAAATTCTAGCTTTGCTTGCAGTACTGTTGAGTAGATCGAATATTTCGACAGAGCCTTTACCGGTCTCAAGTCCCGATAAAAGAGAAGGGAGTCTACCAATAGACTATAAACCTATACTGCTCATACAAATAGGACTATGCCATGGAACAGGATAAGTTCAAAACAAGAATAGTGCTTCAAGCACCGTTTCAATTATTAAACACCAGAGAACAAGAAATTACTAAAGAACTTACAGAGAAACATATAAATATAGGTATGTGCATCCAAGATACAAAGAAAAAAGAAAAGGTCAAATTATTAGATAATTTCTTGATAATATCGAGTGGTGTTGCGAAAGAACCCAGAGCCAAAGAAGAAATTGCCCTGCTAATACATACAAACCGTATACAATTAGCACAAGAATTTAGATACATCTCTGAACGAATAGTTAGCGTCAAAATTAAATTAGATGTCAAATCTTCACCTTCAAAGTATTACAATAAACAACACCCCACAAAATGAATATATGATATTATAGGTGATTTCAACGCCCGAGTAAAAATGAAACCCAGCACAGTCTCGTAGACTCGGAGTTTAGCTGTTCTTGACACATTTTTTGCTTTCAGTTTTGAATTTAGTGACCTTACCGCTCTGCTCCCCTTTATTAATCTTTTGTCTATCTATTTTTTTTTTCTGTTTTTTTTATATATTTGCTGTCATTTATCCTGTCTCCTCTCATTTCCATATATTGCGTTTTTGTTTGGTTTATTGTTAGTCCGTATCTTTTCGCTTCTTCTGCAAATTTTTGGAAAACTTTTTCTAAATGTTTTCGTTCTCGCTAGTATCACCACATCGCATCATCTGCGTACGCTATGCAGTGTTCCTTGCTACTGAAGATAGTCTTGTTTGTGCTCATATTTGATCTTCTTATGATTTATTCTAATACTAATATGAATAAATTCGTTGAGAGCGGATTCCCTTCTTTTAACTTTTAACCTCTATTCACTGTGAACTGCTTTGAAAAGCTTTCTCTTATTGTTACGCCATTTCTCGTGTTCCTAAGCGTCATTCTCGCTAGCCTTATAAGTTTTTTTAATATTTCTAACGTTCTCATGGCCTCATATAGCATCCTTCGGTTTAGGGAGTCGCATGCCAGTTTAAAATCGATAAATAACATACGTAATCCTAAGTTTTGTTCGTAGTTATTATTTTGAACTAATTTTAACTTATTTATTTGATCAGTTGTTGTTCTTCCTGGTCTAAACCCTCCCGAGTATTCTACGATAACTTTGTTTTTATATTTAATTAATCTTTTGCTCATAATTTTTGCTAGTATTTTATAGACTACTTCTAATAGTGCTATGCCTCTATAGTTTTCACACTTCGTTTTGCGGCATTTTTTGTAGATCGGACAAATACGAGCGTTATTCCATTGTTTCGCTATTTCTTTCTTCTGTCAAAATGTTAATGTCAAGCGGAATATTCTTTCTTTCAGTCTTTCGTCGCCTTCTATAAAAATCTCATCTAGGATACCACTTTCTCCTGCTCTTTTGTTATTTTTTAGGTCTCTTACTATTTTTTTAAAATTTTTTCAGAGCTACGTCCACGCACCTCCCCTCTTAATTTTCTTGCCAATTCTCATTTCCCTCTAGTTCTTTTTGTTGGTCTGTATTTAACAGATCTTCGGAGTATTCCGCCCATCTGTTTCATTTTTGTGTGGTTTCTCCTAAAAGTAAACCTTCTTTGTTTCTGCAATACTCTGTATTATTTTTTTAGTTTCTCTGGATTTCTTAACTTCTTGGAAGAAATGTTTTACCTATTCGTATATGTAGGCTTCTTCTATGGTTTTTAATTGGTGTCCTAGCTGCTTTCTTTTCTTCTTTTTGTAAATTCTTTAAACTTCTTTTCTTCTAGCCACATAGTTTTCGATCGTATTTTATGTCGGTATTTGCTCTCTCTCTTTGTACTTTTGCCCTGTCTCTTTTTGCCAAAGCATTCCTACATTTTTCACCAAATCAATCTAGATGTTTCTTTATATGTACTGTTCCTACACACTTTTTTTAGTCTACTTACTACCTGTTTCTCTCGAAGGCGCTCTAATTGGTCATTCTTATACCTCTATAGATAATAGTTTTGCTTTCTTCATTGCCCAAATCTTTTTGTTCAGAATTACTTCTAAGTACATGGAATTAAAAAGATAAACAAACGCAAACTAGCATTAAACAAATGTATTGACGTACTGCAGCTCTTACCTATACTAGGGCTCCCTTTTTTGCAATCTTGCATAGTGAGGGAGGCAGTACCTAGTGCTCTATGATTGCATCAGACACAAAAAAATTAAAGCCTGAGTTACTTGAAAAATACGTCACATACATCGCCCAAAATTGGGTCAGCACAATGAGCAAATATCTACAGCCTTTATGACATCAAAACAGTATATGAAATATTTTACTTATTTCACAGCCAATTAGTCATTTGCTGTGAGAATGAATGTTTTCTTTGTTATTAACATATATTTATTCTCTTTTATATTTACTTTAGTTCATATTTTTCACAGAAAGTGCTTGTCTTGTTTAGAAGTAATTGGAGTTGTTCAGCAGAGCTTGCCATAACCACGGTGTCATCTGCATATCTTATGTTGTTAATAGTTATTCCGTTAATTATTATTCCTTCACTTTCAGATAGTATCGCTCCTTCAAAAATGGATTCAGTATATACATTGAATAATAATGGAGACATAGTAAATCCCAGCCTGCCTAACTCCACTCCTGATTTCAATTTCTGAATTGGGTTCGTTATCTATTACAATTTGTGCTTTTTGATTGCAGTACAGGTTTGTTATTTTTTTTGAGTCGCTTTTGTCTGTGTTTTTTTGTCTTTAGAATTTGTTATGTGCTTTTTCAAAATCAACACATGCACATCCACATTATATTAAAAGAAAATAACGCCTCTCTGGTTTCTAGTCCGTTTGTGAATCCAAACTGACTATCATCTATTTCTTCTTCCATTTTTTTTATTTACACGACCATGTATTATTTTCAAGAATAATTTGAAAACATGACTTATTAATGATATTATTCCGTATTTACAGAAGCGCAAAAGGGGGAGAATAACTATTGTAAAGTCTCATTATAATTTACTTCATGTTGTTTGTCGATTTTACTTTATTATTTTAGATTGATATCGGTAATTCTTAAAGTTTGGGTAAATTAGCTTCCAGAAATCTATTAAAAAATTAAAATGCCCGCTACGTATTTATGTATTTCTGAGAAGGACAATACGTGCTTTCCCAAGATAAAAATTTTATAATTTTTAGAAACGACCTCCCCTCCACTAGGGGCTTCTGTTAGACGTTTTGTAATGTATTTTTACGAGTATCATTCGAAACTCAGTTCTGTACACTCGTTTAGCTTAGTCAATAAAAGTTCTATCAAAATTGTTGTCGTATATTATTTTAATTTGATAAAATAGTATTTTATAGCGACTATATCTTACGGTAAACTAATCGTGAGCCGAACAACTATTGTTCCCGTATATCTCCTGTTTGGTATATTGTGTTAAATAAGTCTACTATAATGTCTAAGGTTTCATTATTTATGCGTTTTAAGCTTTCTACTAGGATTTAGTCTGAACCTATAATTTTTATGAAAATAAAAATAAATAACTTCCAATAAAGTCGTCCCAAGAACGTATCTCAATAATATTGACAATAGAGGTAATGGATTTTAATAAGAGCTATGAGTCATGCCGATTCAGTACACAAGTTTACCTGTTATTTACAAGGTCGTAGCTCTTGTCAAAATCCATTACCTATATCATTTTAAAGTTATTTACTTTGAAGTGTCTGAATTGTCAATATGAATGCAGCAGATAAAATTAAACTATTATTAGAATTTTTTGTAACGAAACAAAATAATTTGTTTCCGAAGAGGAAATCGAAATGTCAAAATAAACGTGTTTTAAACTGACAATATGGTTAATTCCCAATAAAAATAGTAAATAATATTAAAATTCTACAAGAGAATAAGCTTCAGAACATTAATAGGATTTTTATTCTGCGGTGGTTGATCTTGAATATGATTGTGACATTAAAACCTCACATTTTCATTATTTTATAATTCTCTACTATCCTGACAATGCGGCAACGCTGTACAAAAATTACGTCAGATTGGATGATAGGCAACGGATTTACGAGGAAATGATCAATATCCTACTTTCTAATGTATAGATTTAAATATCCTCCGCCATTTCTCAATTTGATATGGAATGCCCACATTTAAATATATGCTTCTAAAACAGCGGGAAGTATGACATCGACTGTTATCTTCTGGTAATCCCAACCTTTAGTGGAAAAATATTGTAGTTTAAACGGCTTGTGTTTTTTTTACTTCTACATTGGTCTGTATTATTATAACATTCAGTTTAAATACACAACGTAAAAATTCCATCACAGGGTATCATGGAAACTTTGTGTATATGATAAGATGGAAACAAACTTCATATCCAAATTAAATACTTTGAAAATAATATGTAGCTTCCTTGTATTTCTTGTTCTATAGATACTGCGAATAAAAGTTAGACGACCGGTATCTCAAGCAACGGGATTCTCTTTTCTTGCACACACATGTAAAAATTTTAAAAATTAATTAATGAATTTTTGAGTTCCATCCAGCAAGGTCACGAAATTGCGATATTCCAGAAACTTACTGAGGTCTATAAGAGTATATCTGCCGCTTTTAATAGCGAACTATTTTCATAAAACTCATACGAATTATGCAGCTTGGATACCAATGATGGGCAGCGTCTAGTGTCAATGCTACCACTACTTAACACTACTTTTTTACTTTACCACTTAATTTGCACTACTGCAAATTATACCACTACTTAAAAAGCTGCTACTAAATGCGAAATAGAGATTATCAGTCTATCAAAGCAATTTACAAAAGATATTCGAGTTTTCCATAAGCAATCTACCAATACAGACTTACAGTAAATATGATAGAACAGGTTATTGTAGACCGAAGACACCAATCGAATATAATAAACGTAAGCACCAGGAGAGGAGCAAATGCGGATTCTAATCACTACTAGGTAGAAAGTACGGCAAGGGCCAGAATTTTAAACATAAAAAAGAAAAGAGTTCTAAACATGAACGGTACAATATAGAAGACTCAAAGATACAATAAAAGAGAGACTATAAAGAAAATATAAACAGACAAAATTAAAAAACAGACTAAAACACGAAAACATAAAATGGGTAGTGAGAAGAGTGTAGAAACATCATAAAAGAAGCAGCTAAAAAAGTACTAGGCACGGAAGGTAAACAAAGAATAACAATAACGAATGACTGGTTTGACGAAGAATTGACAATATAAATAACGTAAAGAAAATCCACCGAAGAAAGAAGAGAGAAAATATGAACAAAGAACTTCAAGAACTAAG
This sequence comes from Diabrotica undecimpunctata, assembly GCF_040954645.1. NCBI lineage: Eukaryota > Metazoa > Arthropoda > Insecta > Coleoptera > Chrysomelidae > Diabrotica > Diabrotica undecimpunctata. The sequence goes on along the minus strand of NC_092812.1, from coordinate 51,324,456 downwards.
TAAGCCAACAGAGACAAGAAAATTTTACCAGAAACTGAACAAATGCACATGAGAGAACAGGATGAGAGTGGCACAAGATAGACGGGATTGAAAACACGAGGAAGAGGCCTATGTTCTGCAGTGGACTTTTGAGGCTGGATAATGATGATGATGATGAACAAATGCAGAAAATAATTCAAACCGAGAACAACGATATGAGAAAAGAGGGGTATTATATTGACAGAACAGCAAGAAATACTAAGAACATAAACAGAACATTTTAAGGAAAAGCTTGAGGGAGATAGGAAGGAGGCCAACCCTGATGTAGCATTAGACCAATCGCTGATCTGCTAGATACTGGAAGGAGTAGAAGAGCAAGTCTAAATAAGACTTAGGAGACGCTTAGGCAGTACATGTTGATAAAGCGGATTGATATTGATATGACATTCATTTCGATGAAACGAAATGTTTCATAACAAAACAATGTATGGAACATATATACAATAAATTTGTTGAGATAATGGGAGTTTATGGTAGAAAATTGTTATTGATAATATCAAAACAAAGCTACAGTCACAAAAATTTTACAGTATGTAAACAACACTATTTGCTAATGACGAAAACATTTAAGTTATTCATCATATTCAAATTCTATTTAAGTCAAGAAAATTGTAGTGATTTTTACTTAAAAATAATTTTTATTTGATAAGCCAGATTTGTGTTTCTTTTTAAAAACTCACAACGACAAAATAAAATTGTACAGGGTTGCTTAATGAAATTCAGAGGATATATATATATATATATATATATATATATATACAGGGCTACTAATAAAATAGACAAAAATAAGGAAAACTAGCCATGTTACATATTTTTTTTCTAATTAAAAAAATAAAAGAACTGAACAAAATTTAGTAAACTGGATTTATGAAACAAGAGAATAATAAGCGTAACTTATAAAAATGGAGAAGTGGAATTAGGTGATTATGTGATAATGATTTATAAAAATATAATGATTAAGGTACGAAGCATGTAACGGTTTTTAAACTCTCGAATTAAAAATAGAAACGAAGAATATCCGGCAGAAGAGCGGAAAGAAGAACAAGAATAAAAAAGTTCTGAAACTGTTTTTTTATCTGACAACCTTTTCGAAAATATCAGTAACAACAAATACAATAATCTAAAAATAAAATGCAAATAGCACAACTGTTGTCAATCTATCTAAAATACAGTTGATAATAATATAACCAGCTGACAAGGGCAGCGGAACTATAATTATGGGCAAAGGTCATTATCAGGAGAAATTTTAAGAATTGGTCACAAATGAACCTTACACCAAAATAAAAAAGGACCCAAACAAATCACTAGAAAACAAAATATATAAAACACTGCACAAATTTAAGGAATACCTGACAAACTACCAAAGAAGAACATTACAGCAGAACACCACATCTATAAGCAGGCCCAAAAATTCACAAAGAAAATGTACCCCTCGCACGACCAATTTGCAGCAGTATGGGTTCTTCATGCAGCAGACTGTCAAAGTTCCTCTTAGACATAATATAGATTTAAGCACACATCTTTTATCAAAAACTGTCACAAATTATTGCAAAAATTAGCAGAAATATATTTTAATGATTCTAATAATATGCTAGTCAGTTTTAATATCATATGTCTTTTCATCAACCACATGTATATATGTATATATGTATATTATGTACCACATGGTACATAATATCACATGTACCATTGGAGAAAACTCTAAAAATAATAAGAGGCTAATAAGAGAGATATAATATATTGATAACAAAAACCAAATTAAATGTATCAGCTATCATGGAGCTATTAACACTTTGCAGAGACATCACTTATTTTTAACTAGATAATGATTTCTACAAGCGAAATTTCGGATTTCGAACAAAACATATTGTACACCAACAAGACAAACAACACACGGTAGGTGGAGATTTGTAGATGCTGTTTCCTTCATTTGGGCTCACAGACCAGAAGCCTTAAATAAATTTCTGATGGACATCAACGTAAAGAAAAATCAATCAAATTCACCATAGAAAAAGAAAACTACAATTTACTTTGTTTTCTCGATGTGTTACTTATAAAAGAAGAGGATACGCAACCAAAGTGTACAGAAAACTAAAGCACACCAACAGAAATGTAAATATCAAAAAAGGAATTATAAAATAAAGAAGGAAGTACATGCTCTAATGAAAATGCATTTCAGGAAGAAAAAACCTGCTAACAAACGTTTTTATAAAAAATGACTACCTATTATCATTTATAAACAAAGAATTTCACAATATCGAAGAAAGGAAAAAACAAAACACCACAAACAATCCAGAATTACTCACAAGAAGGGGCTCAAAGATGACAAAAATACTATAATATGTAAATTTCTTATCAGAAAAATTAAAAAGGATAGGAAATAAGCACAACATCACAACAACATTCAAAGCAACCAACACACTCAGATCTGTCCTATCTAAAACTAATTCTAACAACACACTAGAAAGATCAAAGAACTGCATCTATATACTCTGTGAATGCAACAATTTCTATGTGGGGGAAACGGCAAGACAACTAAGTGTGAGAATAAACGAGCATGAAACATAAATGAAAAAGAGAGACTTCGACAAATCTCAGATATGCAAACACGTCTGGGATAATAAGCACAGAGCACAATTATTGAAAGACGCATCAATAATCATGAAAGAAACAGAGATAAAAGAAAGAAAAGTCATAGAAGCAGTTTTTATTCTACTTAATGAAGAAAAATATGTAGCAAACCCATCAGCAAAATGTAGCAAGCTTTGGTTGCCAATACTAAAAGAAGAAGTCAACAACAAGAATATACCAACAATAGCGGATTAATAGGGTATCTCAAAAATTGGAGACATGTCATTTATAATTTGTACACAATACATATGCAACACCCAATACAAAAACAATAATCTACGTAAACACGCATTACCCAAACATACAATACCAACATACACAAAACTCAGAATTTGATATCCCGATGGTAAAAACATGATCCTCTGATTTTTTTTTCAACTACAAGTATGCTGTTGCCTATAAGATCGAGCGATGTAAATCAACCATCAATTTTGAAAAACATAACCTTCAAACAACAACTTATTGGTTACATATTTTCGCAGAATTTTTTAAAATAATATTTTTTGAAAACCATTTCCAGTCAAATATTAGTTAAAAATGTAATTTTTATTCATATTAATATAAAAGAATAATAAGGTTTTATAAGAACAGAAACAACAATAGTTTTTTTTTCTGAAATATACTATATTTTTTTTAGAAGTGGATGTTGATATTATTTTGGCTAATATTTAATTTATTTTGAATGTATTCTTCAAAGAACTAACCTTTTTTGACATGTTTCTAGCATTTATTTAATTGAACGTCCCGTATACAGATGTTGCAACATTGTATTATATGTTAATATTTTTTTTTGATAAATAAACATGTATGTTTTATTGCTAATAACGTCATATGTTTTTTAAATATTAAACTTCACAATATTTTCCTAATAGTAAAACAAGAAAAGTCTAATTTATTTTTTTAAGAACGTATATCATAGATTTCAACTCTTACTAGTAACCTCAATTTAACATCCAACGTTTACCCTACCAACTATTAAATATGTAACAAGAAGTAAACAGTAAATAAAGACTTACCTTAGTCCTACTACAGGAACGACTCCTACGTCATCTACCAGCTCTGAGAGTACTAAAACCGTGGTACCAGGTACTTGTGCTTGAGGATATTGTAGAAGTCCTTGGCCGTTTCCTTGAAGAACAACTGAAACTGTTCCTGGAGGACTACCGACAGTCTCCCCACTTGAGTTTACCATAGTGTTTGTACCACTATCGATCAAGACATCTGATATCGGTTGACCATGTATTTGGTGCGCACTTATATTGTTTATAGTTATTTCTCCCGAATTATCCGCGGAATAAATTTCAAGTCCTTTCTGGTCTGGGGCTGTTGTGTAAATAACAGTTTTATTACCGTCCTCGTATATTAAGTCTATCGGAGTGTCATTCTTATCAGCAATTCCTTGAGCATAAATATCGTCATCTTTTTCATACAAGACTTCTGTTTTTACCTGAGTGTATAAGGGGGGTCTCCCCATGGCACTTTCTTCTTCCATCTCCTTTTTGAGCTCCATGACGTTGACCGGCGTCATAGTTGCCAACATGGCTGGTGAACCGCGATCGTCCCCTGTGGGAGATCTGTTAGCAGGAGAAGCTTGGGGAGGCGGCGGAGACATCATTCCATGGTCCGTTTCCAATGATGGCGAAGAGCTAGAGGACAAATCATCAATTTGTCGACGAGTCATTATGGCATTAATAGTTTTTATCACAGATATCGATTTATTGCACTTGTTTACGTATAAACTCAAATTATGGCACAACTATGGCTAACAAAATGAAGTTATCATCAATTTTCGATGTATTATTTTTTTAGAGCAGTGGTTAATCTGAAAATAAAGAAAAATAAAATACTAAAAGCATCAGTTGCGCTAATAATAAATCAGGTCATAAAAGGCACGTGCAGAATGATCTTTACTATAAACGATTCATCTTTTACTACTGGTACCGGTTTAGATCAACACTATTATTTCAGATCCAAAAAAGTCTGGTTAAAGAGAAAAGCTGGGCCGGTTTCGCGTCTAGCAGGTTTCATGAGGAATAATATTCCGGCCTTTGAGTAGACGGCAATAAACCGGAACCTCCACGTGCCGAACTCGGGACAGGTTTGACTGCCATATGGGAGAATACATATACTGGGGATTGAGAAATGTGTGAGATCTCCCGGTAGCAATCAAATTACCTAGACTGAGGGATTTCCCTATGTAAATAGAATCACAAAAATAACGGGGACTGTTTTTTAAAGAATATAAAAGTTTTTTTAATAGCAAATTAATGAAGTTAGGTGCACTTTTTTGGTATGCAATATATTAATATAAAACTTTTTTATATCGTTGATATTCTGAGTATGAGCAGGCTAATTGAGAATTCAAGTACAGATAGTTGGCCGGTATTGGTTCGATATCGGATATTCCTTTCGATTGGTCACTGACGCACATAATTGGACATTATGGGCGTGTTGTCAATATGTAAAATGAAAAGGTTTATAAGAAAAAGCATGGCGTAAACAGCAAGTGACATTCAAGGTTGTTCCTAATTTGCATATTTTCAAAAATTGATTTCTAATGACAGGTTAGCTGATACTCATAGAGAAGCGGCGCCTAAATTTAAAAACCGATGAGAGTGCAAGTGCATATACGAGTATTCAAGCAGGTAAACTAGTAGGGGCGTAACGAGACGCCATTCAAGATTAAGAGTCAGCAATAGTTGATGAACAGGTCTGCCAGTTCTCCAATAACAGGTATTATTGTAATCATTCAATATTGAAAACAACTAGGTGTGAGTGAACATGCTTGCGGCCCGGCCGGTGTGTATCAGGTGACAGTGGACTAGTTTGTTGTTTTTGTGACATAGCTGCAGGAGAATTTGTTTTTATGATTGTTTAAAAAGCAAACAAAGTGTCAGTTAAGAGAGTAAGTTCATTAATGTTTAGCAGACTATAAACATGCGAAATAGGTGTTTGTTTTTACCTATAATTGAAGAATCGCAGTAAATATAATCCCTTTGTTTGGCCGGTCGGTCATTCACAAGGGCGAAAGAGACATATTGATGGGGCCCGCACTACACCACACGGACACACTGCCCGACAGATTCATGCCCACCACTCTCTGATAACATGCATTCCTCAGTATTGACCAGAAATCTATATTCAATTACATACTAGCGTCTACAGGTGTTTCGAACTAATACTCTACTGACTGTTAGTTGCGGCCGTTCAATGTTGATCGCAGGAACGATTTTACAGCGATCGCGCACCTTTTGTTTTCTGTCCTTTGATATATCCACAGCGTGATGAGAGAAAGAATAAAGAAGCGCGTCTTCGATCGATTCCGAGGTCGTGCGTCGCGTTCAGAGTAGTGTTCAGCCGCCAGGCCCCCGCGGGTCGATCATTCCGCCAGACCGATACTCACTACCTCTCACTTCAACCAATTCTCCCTCTCACTCTTGTTTTTCTCTAGCGCACCATGTTCTCAGTCTCCACAGAATACGTGGGAGTTTTGTTCGCTTAACTCTTCTCATCTCTGCGCGATGGCAGCATCAACTCGGACTCAAATCATGGTTGCCATTGCGCGACTACCATATCTCCCATCTTTTCAGATATTTTACAGAAAATTACTCTAAAGGAATATTTTTTTACCTCTATTTAACTCAAAAGGAAAACACTAAAACAGTCATTCATTTAAATTCAACAATAACTAACTACTCTCAATTAACGGTTATTTATACCGTGTTTGATTTAAAATTTAACACGGAATATACGTTTATATTATTATAGAAGTAAGAAAATAATGTTTTTAACATTTGGCAACTATGTTGCTAAGGTATCTCACCCGTGGTTGAGAAGAAGACGGCGACATAATCACCTGCGTGAAACTTGACTCGCCATTGACGTAGATGCCTGACTGGAAGATTTTTAGAGGACCTTTATGATTTTTAAAAAGTTGAGAACACCTTTGTGTGATATTTCTGACAGTAGGGTTGTGGAGATGTTTAAAAACCTTAATGAAGTATCCCTTGTATATATTATGACAAGTCTTTTTAGTGTCTATTTTGTAAAATATTAAATTTTCCCCTTTCTAGTTGATGGTTAGAGTGTACTATATATTATTGTATAGTGCATTTAGTTTATTTAATGGTAGATTATTTCTATAATAGGCTAGCTATCAGTTATTCATGTGAATATAGTGCTTTCTAAAATATTACTTTTATATTTTCGGTAATATATAAATCGATGAATTGAATTGATCTGGCAACGTTGTTACTGCATCCTTGATTCTTTGATGAGAAACATTAAAAGAAAACAAAACCATAAATAATATTTTAAATACAGAAGACACTAAACACCTAAAATCTGTACTTAATTTATTTAATTTTATCTGTTGTAGATATGCTTAAAATTTATCAGAAACTTATGCTTATTTAAATATTAAATGTTGTTGCTTATATAGTATTATTCCATGAGAATTTTAATTTCAGTTTTTTAACGTACCTAATGCCAAAGATATATTTCTTGCGATTTCTTTCACTACTGTTCTTCTTTTTTCTTGGAATAATTATATATGATTAAAATTCAGATTCAACAGTAAAATAAAATATATTTTTACAATATAATTTTCCTATAAATAATTACCTAGTCAGTTATACATATTTTTTTTTTTAATTTCTTTCATTGTATTATTTGGTTCTCTTTGGAATTATATATTATTAAAATTTAAAAGTGATTTCAACAGAACGTTAGGAACGTAGCCCTATCGATTGGTTTTGTTTTGCTAAATAATCTACTTTGTCTCTCTCGTATTAGTATCTCCAACTTCTTCCACTGTTAAAATTAATAATTTTTATTTTAGATTAATATTTGTTTCAGTTTTTCTTAATTTTTGGATTCGTTATAATAATGTTCTTTTACAAATAGTTAGTACTTATTATAAAGATTTAAAATAAGTCACTTATGGATATTGTAATAATCACTGACACTATAAATAATAAGAAATATTCGCAAAATTAAGAAAAGTATACTTCTGTGGATTAGAATGCCAGAAATTCGTTCAAGCAGCTGAACTTATCCAATCTTGAGAAATCAGTGTGATTTCACGTATTTGCCAAACGAATTGTTTAAAAGTCACACCTTTTTTTATGTCTTATACTCTATCTACGGGTAGAATAGTATTGCTCTAGAAAGACATAAAAATGAAAATGAGCAAAACTTTTAGGCTTTTGGAATCAAATTTTACTTTTTTACATTTTCGTTTCCAAGCCTAATCATTTCAGGTGTTCGGCCTAGAGTCGCCGTTGGTAGTATTGCGTTGGTGTTGGCCTTCGGCACGCTTCGTTTGGGGCCACATCCACTTTCTTAGCGTGTGCTGATCTATCCCAGACAGGGCATGCATACTCGCCCGTGGAAAAACTAGATATACTATTTTTTATACACAATTTTCATCAACGATGACGCTTATCTTTCTCGATGGTATGGTATTCTCTAAAATTGCTTCATTTGAGGTTAGAAAAAAACACATGTGATTGTCTGGAAACAAATAAATCTATAAGCTGTTGATTTTGAGCTAGAGAATTAATCGGATTATTCTACTTCTAAATCTTGTGACTTATTTAAGGCAATAACAATTATTACTAGTAGTCACTATCGGAAAATTAATAAACCAGCTTTTGTGTCCAATTGAAAGATATAAGTTCATCCATATGTTAATTCAATTAAATGGTATAATGGCAGAACAGGCTAAGAAACAATTCTATTTCTACATAAATCATATCTTGCTCGTGTAATCTTGGTGATCAGAATTGCCTATCCAAGTTATATGGTTTACAAACGATATTTTCTTTAGAAGTATAAATATTGTTCCAGTTAACGCTTAAAAAAATAATATTGAGTACTGTATCAACGAAATTTAGCCACATTTATAACAAGAAGACAAGGAAATTTTCAAAAAACAGTGCTTTTTGACTATCACGACGGGTATCGTTAGGTATTTGATGTGGAATCCCATAAATAACCTCATAACTGTGCATGAAAGATCTGTTTATTTAATAAAAAATATTTCTTGTATGATTTTTGGTATACTGCATAAATGGTGAATAGTAATCTGATTAGTAATTATCATCAATTTAGTTTTACTGTTACTTATTTTAAGACCATATTGATTTATTACTGAAAATTAAAAGATTATGATTTAAACATTGTTTTATAATTAAAAGTTTATCGTTCTTCAGAGTTTGAGCTGGTTTGATCCAGTAGTTTTTTTTATACTTAATAATATCACGCTTATTGATATTTAGAGTCCGAAAAGTTGAATAGGTTTAATATGATTAATGTTAAAAATTAAACGCCCCTAATCTATAGCTTACGCAATATTGTTAATAATATATAATCTAGTTATCATCGACCAATATTATCACAGTAATAATGTTAGAGGCAGCATCGAATATTATTATCACCGGTAATCAGGTGATTTTAAGCAGTTGTAGATTTGCAACCAATATCAGGTCAAATATGTTACTTGAGAGTGAGAGGAAAGTATAAAAAAAATACTATTAACGTACATGCACCCACTGAAGATAAATATTTAGAAACCAAAACAAACTTCTACGAAAAGCTCAGTACCCTAATAGGGAATATACAGAAATACGATATAAAAATAATCATTAGAGACATGAAAGCGAAAGTCGGAAAAGAGGAAATATATAGAAGAATAACAAGGGGCGAAATTTGCATAACGAAGTAAATAAAAATGGGAAAAAGTTATTCGAGTTTGCTACAGAGTACACAATAAAAATAGCTAGCACAAGTTTTGATCATAAAGACATCATAAGATTACCTGGACTTCCCGCGATGGAAAAGTAAAAAATCACATAGATCATGTCCTAATAGAAAGTACAGAAGATACGGCCAGCCCTCTACAGGAGTTAGAGAGAGGCATATATCAACAGTGACGATACACTAGTAGTAGCAAAATTAAATCAAGAATTACCAATAATTTCTAAACTTGTTAAAACAGAATAAATTACCAATCAGAGTGCCTTTAAGAGAAACAGGTAGTAAACAGACTAGAGTAAGGAATAAATAAAAGGATAGAGAATTCATTCAAGCAGTAATTAGAAGAAGAATAGTAGATCATACAGATAGCCACGTCGGAAGAAGCGAAAAAGTGTATAGGAACAGTAAATATAAAGAAACGTCAAGACTGGTTCGATGAAGAATGTAGGAATGCTTTGACAAAAATAAACAGGGCAAAAGTACAAAGAGACAGACAAAATACCCAAATACGATCGAAAACTATGTGGTTAAAAGTAGAGAACTTTACAGAATTTGTAGGAAGAAGAAAAGCAATTACAGCTGAGATTTTTTAGGAAGGCGACAAAAGACTGAAACAAAGAATAATCTACTCGACATTGGCAGTTTTTGCAAAACGAAGAAAAACCAAAACAATGGAATAGCGCTCTTATTTGTCTATCTATAAAAGAGACGACAAAACAAAGTGAGAAAACTATAGAGGTATATCACTGTTAGAAGTAGTTAGTATAAAATACTTACAAAAATTATTAGGAAAAGATTAATGATAACAAAGTGATCGGAGAATACCAAGGAGGGTTTAGACCAGGAAGAAAAACTACTGAACAAATAAGTATGTTAAAATAAATTTAAAATAATAGCTACGAACAAATCTTATAAAATACAGAAAGGATTACATATGTTATTTATCGGTTTTAAACAAGCATACGACTCCGTCAACCAAAGAATGTTATATGAGGCTAGGAGAAAGTTAGAAATACCAAAAAAGCTTATAAGGCTAGTCAGATGCACTCAGAAAAACGAGAAATGGGGTGAAATTGGAAGAAAGTTTTTCAAGGCAGTTCACAGTGAATAGAGGTTTAAAATAAGAGGATGCCCTTTCAATGAATTTACTCAACCTCGTGTTAAAACAAATCGTAAGAAGCTCAAATATGATCAAATAGGACTAATTTTATTACCAAGGAACAGTGCATAGCATACGCGGATGATGTGGTGATACTAGCGAGAACGAAAAAACATCTAGAAAAAGAAAAACATCTTGCAGAAGTGAAAAAATACGGCGCTCTACAACCAATTTTCTTTTTTTTACCAAAACTTGCATGCGTATAAGATTTGTCTTAAAATACAAATGATATGGATATGATTTATATTTCTGTCAATTTTTTCTTCAGTGATATGTGTTATTGTCCTGTTTTAGGTAACTGTCACCCCTTCAGGACTAATAATATTAGTCCTGAAGGGGTCAGGACTAAATCACGTCTTAAATATACAATACTTGTTTGATCAGCAACGATTCTACTAAATACTTATCCACGTATTGTAGTACTGGTTATTAATTTGAAACGAAACCAAAATGAGTGAGTACCTTATTTGATATAATAATGTAGAACAAGGAAAAATTTAAAACAAAACTAGAGACAACTGTATAGTAGAATCGAACTGCAATCTCTCATCCGATCACACACCTGTAAGCATTAGCATTAAACTTAGTTATAAACAACCGACTCCCTCTTCGACTAACCTCAAAAAATAGTAAATGGACAGATTTTCAATCCTACCTAGAATAAAACACGAATCTAAATCTTCGGAACAGTTCTCCAGAGGACATAGATATAGCAGCTCAATACTTTACCTCAATCTACTCCACAAATTGAACGCAAACCAACAAATACCACAAATATCCCCTGACAACTCATAACTGAGAAACTCGCGCGAGGAGGACCTGGCAAAGATCTAGACACAACATAGACCAGCATGTATATAATAGACTAAATAGGCAACTTATACCAGCCATCAAAGATGCAAACAATGAAACGTCTAAACATTACATAACAAATCTCGCAATCAATGACCAGACACTATCAAAGGCGACAAAAAAAATAAAGAAACCGTGCACAAGATATCTATTTCATAATTTTCTAAGGTGCCTGTTGAGTTTTTAGTGCTTCTACTTTAAAAGTCCCTCTAACATTCCATTGTCCAATCCTAATCCTATTTCGCGCCTTATTCGTTTCCAAATGTTCCTCTAAAAGTTTCCAAACTGAACGCAACTAGTTTTTTTTAAATTTTCTCGAGCTTATGCATATTATGGTTCCTTTCTTAAATTACATATTTCATCTGAGAGATGTAACTTTAAACTAAAAATTAATATTTCTTAAAATTTATTATTAAGTTTTAAAATTTATCAGTGATATGTAGATTCCACATGCTGCAGATTATTATTTTAGTTTTCTTTTATTTCTGATATATATATATATATATATATATATATATATATATATATATATATATATATATATATAATGGTAATATGTATAAATAGTTAATTTTAATTTTTTCTGGTGTGAATTTACCATATTTTGAAAAGTTTTGTAGCACAATATTATTCAATTACATGTCTACATTATGTGCAATAAGTAAATACACCGACTTTCTGAAATAGTCGTCGAATATTCGAATACGGCTGGTTTTCAACTTTTGCGTCATCATCAATGGACCATCCACGGTAAAATACTTTTGGAGCAACTGTACCTGGAAGCCTTCTTAAAACTAAAGGGTTAGGACCACAACAATAAAAAAATGTGAGTTAATGGTCTTCACAGCCTCGGTTATCGCATGAGCGGGTTCGGATACTTTTTAAAGGAGATAAAGTATATTTGTTTAAAAAATATAAGTTAATTGTCATAGTCAATAGTAAGTTAATAATGTCATAAATAAATAAAAAATAAGATATCTATATTTTGCGTAACAATTTTATTGGATACACTATCTCTCTGCCTATTTACAAAAAGTGTCTTTTTTGAGATCTATATATTTTTCACTAATTTTATTTCCATTCTACATTTTTAATATTAATAATTTCTGATTTTAAATACCCACGGTCATAAAAATAGAATACAAAATACAGATTTCATCAGTTCCTATAAACACATACCGTGAAAAGTATGGCTTGGTGAGTTTTATGTGCTACAACAAGGTTTTTTTCAACGTTAAAATTGTCCAATTTGACGTTAAATTAGAGCACATAGCTTTAATAGTGCCTAGACATGATTTTACCGGTGACAAGTTAATAAAAACAAAATAGTTATGATTTAAATAAAATAAAATAAAACAAAATAAAATAGATTATGGCGTATTCGAATTAAAGTAATTTATTGTACTAAATAAGTACTTTATTGTTTATTTGTAAGGAATTACGAGTATAAATAACCAAAACTATATTTTACGAATTTCCCAATAGTCCCATCTACTGTACAACATAAGAAGTACTAAAATAAATTGCTCTAGTAATGAAAATTTAAAACAAGTTATTTCTAAATTGAATTTAAAAAATCCCTTCATAATTTCTTTCTGCAGTATTAATAAGAAGTTATTTACAATAAATCCTTTTGATATAATTCTTGTGCACTGTACATTTTAAGCGAAAATGTTTGTTTTCCCAGTAGTTTTACTTTTTTGTTCAACATTAAAGACAATTCCATGTTAGTTAACAAAGGTATGAAAACATTTAGATTACAACCAGATTAGTTATTACCTACAATTTAATGTAGTTATAATTAGTGAGCTCTGAGAGATTAACGTATAAGTGTAGATATTTATTGAATCGCTCATAGCCTGTACTTGGGTTGTTGACCAGACAAAACCAGTTGAAAATTAATGGTACCCTTATAAGTTTGTCATACTAGTGTGATTGGAAAGAGTTTGATTTTATATTGACAGCGAAAATTAAGAGACGTGTTTTAGATATAAATAGAGTAATATTTAATTTGGGCGCTTATTTTACTGCTGAAAAACCACGTGTGTGCGATGCATAAGACTAAATATCTTCCTAAGGGGGTTGTCAATTTGAAATTCTAAACATTATAGCATGCGCTGGAATAAGTGTTAGCCCCTATTAACCTATTTTTTTTAGCACGAAAGCAAAACACTGATATAGGTCGAATTTTAAAATAATTATTATTATATATTATAACTATAGCATCAATATTTCGAACTTAACGCGATCCCTCTACAGGTGACAGTCATAACTGTTTTAAATGGGAAAATACATCATGTGACATCTCATTTAAAAGCTTTTGAAATACATTTCAAACATTTATAATACTTTGTTTCAAAAATTTATAGAATCGAAATTATGAGAGAAAGAGTTTCAATGAAATCTACCTACCTCTAGATCTCTAGATCTGGTCAAAAAACTTTGTGATTTTTCGTTACCTAACAACTAAATTGTTTTTTGATAGCTATACTAAATAAACGGTATTAATACTGTAGATTTGTTGTTATTCTAAAAGAAATTTGTTTATTGTGAATTTTAGAAATGGATCAACTTCGTAATTTACAAGAAAACTGCGAAATGATCACAATTTATGGTGAAGCTCGCCGAAATTACCTTGAGTCGGTAAGAATTTTTAATGAACGCTATCCTGACCGTCCAATAGACGAGCGCTAGTTTAAGTCAGTTGTGAACAAATTTTTTAAGATTGGTAGTGTTCAAAATAAGAATCGGACAGGAAGAAAACGTCTTTCCGAGGATAAACAGATTTCTGTGTTAAGTAAGTTTGTCGTTAATCCGTCTACTTCTACTACAACTGTTGCTCACGTTTTTAAAGTAGATCAGAAAACAATTTTAAAGATTCTGAAGAAAAATAAATTTCATCCTTACAAGATAAAAATGGTTCAAGAATTATCAGAGGATGAACCAGATAGACGGGTAAAATATTGCGGAACCATGTCCAATATTATTGCACAGAATCCTAATTATCTTCAATACATTTGTTTTAGTGATGAAACGACATTTTTTTTTAATGGTCACGTTCATCGTCAAAATGTTAAATACTGGTCTGATGAAAGTCCCAGATTACTTCGAGGTCACACGCAATTTCCACAAAAACTAAATATTTGGGCAGGCATATTATGTAACTATATTGTAGGCCCAATATTTATTGACGGGTAATTTAAATGTTGAAACTTACCAAAATATGTTGGAGACGATATAACGCTGGCAATCGATGATATAATTACAAATCATCCGCAAGAGATCCCTCAAAACGTCATATTTCAGCAAGACGGAGCTACGGCCCACTATGCCGCCAGGGTGCGAAATTATCTAGATAATGTTTTTCCGGCACGATGGATTGGCCGACGAGGACATATAGAGTGACTTCACCAAGATTTTCTGACTTAACTACATTGGATTTTTTTCTACGGGGTTACTTAAAATCCAAAAGTGTATCAGACACAACCAGATACAATTGACCAACTACGCCAAAGAATTGTCTCAGAATGCCGTACTATTGATCAAAGGATGTTGCAAAAAGTTAAAGAAGAAACAAGAAAAAGATTGTATTACTGCCAAGAAGTAAATGAGAAACATTTTGAACACATTTTACAATAAAATAAGGTTTAGCTTCTAATTATTTTTCAATTTGTTTATTCAGTATTAGTTGTCACTTGCAGTTCGTTACGTATCATGAATCTTTAATTTAGTTGTAATAATTTAGACTGTAAAAATATTTTTTACTTCCATTTACAAACAAAATCTCTTCAACTATCTAAAAAAGATAAACTCAAACGACCAAAAATTCATTAAATTGTTACAATGTACGTTACATTATTTCTCGCATAATTTAAATTCTGTAAATTTCCCAACCGAAGTATTATAAATTTTTGAAATCAGTGTTTCAAAAGTTTTTAAATGAGGTGTCACATGATGTACTTTCCCATTTAAAAAAATCAAAGTCATGACTGTCACCTTAAGAGGGATCGTGTAAGGTTTGAAACATTGATGTTATAATATACTACGATTATTTTAAAAATCAGCGTGTCTGAACGTTTTGCTTATGTGCTAAAAATAAATAAGTTAATAAGGGGTAACACTTATTCCAGCGCATGGTATATAAAATGTGTGAAAAGAAAGAATATGTTTTTGTAGAGACGGTGTTATAAAAATTAAGACATTCAAAATTTCCATAGTAAGACTCTAGAGAGTTTTCAAACAGATTGGGTTTATTTTCAAAAGGGAATATGATATACATAAAAGCCTTGTGTGATAGAACTAATATCTTTTAATAAACCTTATTAATTAAAAAAATTATGCATTCCATTTGCATGCATTAAATTGCATGCGAATGGAAAACATGAAAAAATCGGCTAATAATCACGATAACAAGAATACGGAGATGTTTGTGAAATGGTTGAAAGAAAAACTTCTATGTTTACATAAACCATCTGTTATAGTTTTTGATAATACTATTCAGAAATTTTAAACAAGCTGGACAGTACAAAATAAAACAATGGTTTACGAAAATGTGAAAATGAAAATATTTTATTTCCTCCAGAATCTTTCAAGCCGGAATTGGCCAAAAGGAATAAAAAACCCAAAATATTTTTAGTAGACGAGATTATACATAGTTTTGGACATACTGTGTTAAGACTTCCCCTTATCATTGTGAATTCTTTCCCATTGAACATATTTAGGGAATACGCGAAACTTTCTACGATAACCATACGGGACATAACGGTTATAGTAACACAGCAGTCCTGAGAACACGGCAAGAAGCATTGAATACTGATACTCTTGTAATTTGGGAAAAAAGTGTGCGAAAATATTGGGTGCGTGAAAATCATATCGAAGCAATTAACCCATCATTTACAATCCAAATGTAGATACTGACGATAGTGGTTATCAGTATGGACCTAATTTTTCATTACACTGTAAGATAATATGTTTTTATTTTCTCATTATGAAAAATTTTGAGTGTAATTGTTATTATTTTATCAGTAACTACTTAGCGCTACAATTTAGAAATAATAAAATTTGTAATTTTTTTCTATTTTCGCACTAATGATTATATATTTTTCTAAATTAAAGAAAAATAAATTATCAGTTAGGACCGTATTTTGCTTGTCTTCAACAGTGCTTCAAATATTGGGAGAATTTAATATTAACTTTCTCAGCAAAAAAGGACCGTTTAAGTTAAAGCTTTCATCAATAACCCAAAATACTGAAAATTCGTGAAAAATACTTTAATTTAGTAACACCTAGTTTTGAAGAAAGGTAAATTATTACTGAGAGATTTTAGGTATTCCCCGCCAAATGAAAAAAATCAGGTCTAGGATTAGCATGTAAAATAAGTACATTTTGTAAAATATAGATAATTATTAGTTAACTTTCGAATTAACTATTCGAGTATCTCGTAGAGAGATTCAATATTAATAAATATAATATAAAAAATATATTATAGTAAGAAGAAAAAGATTTAGAAATCTAAAAAAGTATTTGGTTTCTATTCTAACCCTTGGACTGAAGAAAAATGTGTATCTACCTCAAGGTACACTCAATAAATAGTGAATGGGCCTCTCCCCGCGGCCACCTGTTACATCCGCTGGTGGGATATTTACCACAAAGAAACTGTAAAGAGAGATACAAAGTTTTAAGAATTTAAAAGAGATATAGATGGCCTACAAAAAAATTAACAGGTAGATGTCTTATATTCGATTTATAATTTCTTTCCCGTGAACTCAAATGATACAAAACAAATAACAAAGTATGTTAACCAATTGTTTAATTGTTTTTGTTGATTTTCGTACACAAAATAATTAATTGTAAATAGGCCAGTAAAGAAAAAAAAAAAACAGCTGAAAAATCTTATACAGGTTTTTGAAGGTTCTAAAAGGTATATGAGGGATAGCTGATGACAAATCCTTGAAGACGTACAGCTGATTTTGCTTTGTTTTTTTTTTGAAGAATCCATAAAAAGTAAAAAAATCATTTTTGAGAATAAAACGTTTCTTATATATTTTAGAGAAAAATAATTATATAAAAAATATAGATCTTAAAAAGTTCTTAAATTTGAGGGTTTCTAAATTAAAATACAATTGATCGAGATAATTACAAAAAACTCTTGTACAAATTTTTGTAGTAATTTATAAATGTTAATAACTTCGTTTCTTGCATAATGACATGTAATATAACTACTTGAAATTGTGACAATTAATGAATTATTAAAGTGTGTTGAATCTCAGCTACATCGAACAAATGTAAAAGTAATGTTTTGTACAGTTTGTAAGTTATTCAATTTGTTTATCCCTGAAAGCGATTATTTAAACAACTGTACTTGTCCGAACAGTGACTCTAGAAGTATTTAGTAGATCGCAATCGATTCTTTGAGCCTTCAGTTTTAAGATATATTAAAAAAACATTTTATCAAAATTGTTAGTAAAAAAATCGATTAAAAAATGGACTTTTTAGCTTATAAACATTTATAATAACTTTGATATTTTTATATTAAGCGCTTGTAAATAGGCTCACTGACAAGTAAAAAAACGCAACCTTTAAAACAAAGAACCTTCTATGACTAATAGGAACCAAGATTGTAATTTTTTTTCTTAAAATCATATTTTTATTGTTTATTAACACTGCCTGTACAAGCTCCGTTTTGTTTTATAATCATCATCATCACGTAGCGCTACAACCCTGGGTGGGTCTTGGCTGACTGTACAACTTTTTTCTAATTTGTTCGGCCTTCCATCAACCTAGGGTCAAACGGAATGTTCATTTTCCGGAGATCTGCTTGGATGTTATCTCTCCATCGCATTCTGGGACGTCCAAGTGGTCTTTTGCCTGTGGGAATCTCCTCCCATACCAGTTTTACAAGTCTCTCGTTATGCAGTCTGTGCACGTGGCCTGCCCATCTTAGTCGCTGTGATTTAATTTCTTGGACAATATCGGCGTCATTGTAGAGTGCTTTTAATTCGATATTGGTTCTGATCTTATACTGGTTTGTGGTGATGTCATGGTGAGGTCCGAAAATTTTTCGTTCAAAGTGTCTGAGCTTTTCTTCGTTTGCTTTGGTCATGGTCCACGTTTCGCATCCGTATGTTATTACAGGTCTGACGATGGATTTATAGATTTTGATCTTTGAACTTCTTGTAAGATTTTTTGATTTTATGAGCTTATCCAGTGCGAATAGACAGCGGTTTGCAGATTATGTTCTGTCTTTTATTTCTTCAGTAACATCGTTGTCAGCTGTGATTACGGCCCCCAGATACTTAAAACGTTGTACTCTTTCGAAATTGAAGGTGTTGACCGTCACATTTTGTTTTATTCTGTCTCTTCGTGTCGTTCTATTTATACACATATATTTCGTCTTCTCTTCATTAATCTTCAGCCCTACTTCACTTGTTGCTCCTTCCACCTTGTTGAAGATGTCTTTCGTGGATAGGATGGAGTCTCCAACGAGATCTATGTCATCTGCATATGCGAGTAATAGCTTGGGACCTTGAACCGATAGCAATTCTGTTTTTATTTCGGCCGACCACATGGCTTTCTCTAATACAAGTTTAAAAAGTAGTGGAGATAACGCATCACCCTGTTTGAGACCACTGTTGATTTCAAAGCTTCCAGACAGTTTATTATGTACACGTACTTTAGATATTCCACCCTCCATACAGACTTTGGTCATCCGAATGAGTTTCTTTGGTATTGAGAACTCTGCCATGGCATTCCATACTTGGCTTCTTTCTACGCTATCATATGCCTATCGAAAATCTATGAAAAGATTGTGGGTCTGTTATACTCCCATTCCTAGAAGTTGTCTCAGCGTGAATAGTTGATCTATTGTTGATCTGTTTTCTCAGGACATTTTCAGCATAAGGGATTAGTCTAAGAATGATTAGTCTAATAGTACTAAGAATGATGTTTGAGAGGGTTTTATATGCCGTGTTTAGGAATGAGATTCCTCTATAATTCGCGCATTTTGTTTTGTCCCCTTTTTTGTGGATGGGCACTATTATGTTTTCCTTCTATCGTGCTGGTATCCTTTCTTTTATAATGGAACTTCATAGTTTTTTTTTATAATGGAACTTCAAATTGTTCAAATTGAACAAAAAATTTGTAATATCTCTATGGCAAGCAAAAGATTGATTTTTAAATTTCGTAGCTTGATAAAATAATAAGAAATGTATCATTTTCACTTGCCGGAAAAATCGGAAAACTCAGGAAAATGCATTAGTTATATTTTCCATGAAAAAGTTGAATTTAACCACTATTTCTTAAGAAATATTTAAATTTTATTAATAAATTTAATTTATATACATATATAATAATACTTATATATATATATATATATATATATATATATATATATATATATATATATATATATATAAATATATGTAAAGTACAAAAAGCTTTGTATCAAAATTTATTTTAAAACCTTTTATTTAGAGAGTGTAAAAACTTCTTAAAAAATCAGTTTCAATTTTCAATCATCAATTCATATTTTAATATGAATAAACTCATTTGGAGAATTAACTTATAATTAATATTATATTTTTACATAAATTATATCTCTATCTAAATAATATCTCCAACTCATGGTAAGCTGTGCATTCTCGTGCTTGTTTGTGTTGGTATTAATGGATTGCAAGATACAATTTAAAATACAATTATTGTAATTTTTATATTCAGTGTTGTCTATTTCCTCAAATACGTTATTTAGCTTTTTGCTTAAATTGTAATAATTTGTTTCTTTATGTTATATCGAAGACATATCTTTAACTTTTTAAAACTTTGGATTTTCCTAAAATTTAAAATCACAAATTACATCATCTAGAATGTTGTTTTAGTAACCATGTTTATACATTTAATTTGGGTTTATTTAACAGCATAATAACTTCAGTTTAAAGACTAAAATATTGTATTGACACTAGAGTTGTTTTTGGATCTGTGTATTCCGTACTCGCTGTGTAAATAAAAGAATTTTTCTCGTAGACGTTTAAAAATGTTGTTAAGAAATGGTTATAGTGTAGAGATTTTGAAAAAGTGATGTAATGCTTGGAATTGTCGGGGAGATAAAAAGGACGGTGATCCAAACCAAGAGAGAATCAATATTGCGCATTCGATATAACGTTATTTATATTCAGTGATCGTATAAACGTCATGAGTAGTCAATGGCATTATAGCCACAACCAGTGTTGCCAACCAACTCTAAAATACAATGCACTGATGTTAAATATGTATTTATCTCCTTAACGAGAAATCACACTCCAATTTATGAGATAAATTATTCTCTACTGAGGGAAGAAAGCAAATTTTTTTCACAGTGAACTCACCAAAACCATTTCTAACGGTGGTAATTTGGCGAGTTGGCTGTAGAAAATCTTAAGAAATATGCAAATATAATCCGGACAATTGATTTAGAAAATAACATGAGACAATATTTGTTCATCAAAGGATTTTTTACATACAGAAATTCCACCCTTATGGCCAATACTCTTTTGCAGGTTCGAATTTTTAATTACGACCGATATTAACCTATAAAAACAAGAGCAGAAACAACAATTACAAATGTAAAATGTAATTGTAAAAGAAAATCTTAAGAACAACAGAGATAAAAACACTGAGGGCGATAGCAGATAAAACTTTATTAGACAGAATCCGTAATACACAAATAAGAGACATTTTTAAAGTACATGATATCGTCAGATGGGGACGAAAAAGAAGACGAGGATTAAATCAACACAATAACAAAATGGGAAGGGAGAGACTTACCTGAACAGTAAGAGATAGAAAACCAGAAGGTAAAAGACTACAAGGCGGTCCCCTAAAAGATGGAGAGATGGCTGTTAGTCAACATCGAAAATATTCCTAAATCAGACCGGAAACAACAGGCCTTAAGGTCTAACATACATACGAAGAAGAATCTTTAATTATTGATCAACATATAAGTCACGCCACTCCACATCTTTCAAAGCCACTGCCTAGACTTGCCATTTACAGTAGAATTAGAAAACAACAACTGCATACCATTTCTGGATATGATGGTGCACCCGGATACAAACAACGTTCTAAAACAGAATGGTACAGAAAGCTAATATGTAGCAACAAAGTTAGAGAAGTACCGAATATCAAAATTGGAACTAGAAATATAAAAATGGTGTCGAAGCTACACACCAAACTAAAAACACCCTTAAATATTAAAGAAAGCTCCAATGTAGTGTACCTTGTACTAATTGCAATAAATTATATATTGGATAAACGTCTAGACATTTGTCGGGAAGATTAACATCGCACAAGAGTGACATTAATCTAAATAAAGTATACAAGCCTGTGCATTAAGTGAACATGCTAATATGATGGGTCACACGTCCAACTATGAGCAAGTAGAAATATTGAGAAAGGGAAGAAGTCATAAGAAAAGACTGTTTCTAGAAATTTGTTTCATTAAAACTACACAGAACACCTTGATGTTTTGATAAAGAGTTAAATAAACTCGAAAGCTCAGCAAACCTTAGAGAGTTTTACTTATAGGCCAACAGATGACTACAAACTCACAATATATATATATATATATATATATATATATATATATATATATATATATATACATATATATATATATTTTACATATATATATATATATATATATATATATATATATATATATATGTAAAAATAAACATGATTTTTATCAAAATAATAAATAGAATTTAAACGTAAGTAGTGTTCTATATGTCAAAATTTAAAATGTACTGATTTATCTATTTGACATTGTATATATCACGAATGACTCGGATAAGTCAAGAAGTGATCAATCTCCTTTGCCTTTTATCCAGCATATTTAGATAATATGCAAGTATCCGGGTAAATCTAGTTTTACCCAAATTCAGAGTTTACCCGTAAAATATATAAATATCGTTATCAAATACAATACAATAAAACAATTTGGGTGTACTGTATTTCTCTAGTAATCGATCCCCGCCACAAAATGGAAGCTTTCAATATATCGGAATGGGGCTGTTCCTTGAAACAAGAAACAGAGACAAAACCCAGAGAATTATACAAAAAATATGAAAAAAAAGAGCCCTAACCTGGACGCAACAAGAAAGCAGGATTGTCTTCTGCGTCTTCTGGTGGCGAGGACGATCTCAAAATTTTGTTACTGTGTAAGAAGAGGGTGTGCCTTGACGACGAACTGGATCGATACCGATCAAAGAATGCGAAGACAGAAACGTGGACATCTTATTATCTTGGTGAAAGGACAACCAGAATAAATTTCCTACTACGGCTCGTTTGGTAAAAGAGTTTTGTAAAAGATTTGTAAAATAAATGGATATTGAAATAAGTACTTTTTTGTTCAAGTGTGGCTTGTGACTCTATTATATATCTACAGTGTATTTGACGAATTAAGTCGGCACCAAATAGGACTTTTTAATTTTTAGTTTTATAAAAAAATTGTTCCTTATAAAGTTCTGCATGTTCTAAAACTTAAAATACATTCACCAGATACTAATTTTTTTTTCAGTCGCATAAGCACTTTGTCAAAAAATGTGAATTTTATGAAGAGTAAAGTAGGTACCTTTATTTTTCACATTATCGACAATCGTTATTAAGAAAATTTGGTTCCAATTAAAAACTACGGTTTAAATATTATCCATACAAACCACAGTACATACATTAAAGGGGAAAAAGATTATGATAAACACTCTAAATTGTGTGTTAATAGAGATGTCATTTCTTTTATTTTATAAATTCTAATTAGCGATTAGACGTTTGATGTCGAAAATTCATTGGTTTGTCAGCGAGTGCATCCTAGATTAAATATCGATGTATAGACAAATTGTTAATTTAATAGGAAATTAAAAGAAAGTAAAAATATTAAACATGTTATAAATAATATAATTTAATAATATTGCTCCAACATTTCTCATAAAATTCCAACATTTCAAAATAAGAAAGCTTACAGCAATTTTCAGTCTAACCAAAAGTAATAATAAAAAAAAATAAAATTAGAAGGTGGAGTATCTTTTACTTCCCCCTCTTAGTCTAAATTTTCAGAAACATACGACAATAAAACATTCTACTTAAAAACACATAAAGCTTCTAATTGAATTGTTGATGTTTAATTGTTAAGACAATTTGTAAAAACAAAATATGCTCAGAAAAAAATATAAATATTATTTTTCTCTATACCATTATTATAAAAATATATACCCGCAGGACACGGGACGGGACCTCGGAAATAGCTGGGGGAGGGACAGATAAAAAAGTGCGGGACGCGGGGAGGGACAAGAGCTTGTCCCGCGTCCCTCTATCCCGCGTGAAACCCTAAAAAATGATTACGACTTAAGTGTAGAAATTTTCAGTTGGAATCAAATCCCTTCTTCTATTTTGAAAATATTTTAATATTGTTTTGAAGCTATTGTCTTGTGGCATCTTAATAAAATCTACTATTTCTATTGGGAATAAGCCACAATTTAACTTTTAAATAATTCTATTTTGACGTTTAGATTTCCACTTCGGAAAATCGTTTTCAAAAGTATTTGAATAATAATTTGATAATGTTTATAACTAAGAAACAGTAAATAACTTTTTCATTAATTTAAAAACGATACAGGTGTGGAGATACCAGGTATGTATAAATATTTCAAGGTGACTGGTTTTTTATGGTCATTGTATTTACCAAAATGTGGTTAAAAATAATTTAAGAACGTCACTGCAAACTATAAAAAATGTCAATTATCCCATGTATATCTATTTTAGTGCACCTTAGTGTATGTCATACTTTCCGTGAAGATATTAATAAATATATAAACACTAAGACAAGCATTTAATTGTTCCTGCGATTCCAGAAAAGAATAGCTAATTATCATACATAACGAAAAAGAATTCGAATATTATCCACGTAAATGATCTATTGGAGAGTTTTTATCTTGTCGTTTGAATCAATTAGGAAAGGTAAAGACCTCGGTTGCAATTTAATCTATCTCTGTAGACTTTATAAAAAACCATTCGAAGAGATATAAGTAGGCAGTTAACATTTGTACGCCATTTTAAAGTTGTATTTAAGAAAATCGTTTCACGCACTCACACTCACTATGTAGACGGATAATTGTCCAATTGAACGATGCTATGTGTAAACACTGTTGCCAACGACCATTTGAAACGAAAGAAAGCGTATGTTTAGGAAAGAAATTAAGCTTTTCGTACTATAACCTAACAAATAAATATAATAAAAGATATATTGTTTTCATTTACACTTAAGTTATATTATTGTTGTATTTGATCATTTCTTCGTATTCTGAACACAGAACACTTACATGGCAACACACTTAAATTAAATGAAAACAAATATCAAAACAATTTTTAGTTTAGATCGAAGATCTATTTCTGGAAACCGCTTTAAGAATCATTTTAGATAATAATTTGAACTGGAATATTCATATAGACAAATTAAGTTCTAAACTAACTAATACTGTATTTATAATAATGCATCTGACATATGGATTGTCTTGTTGGGTTGTTACCAAGAAGTGAGGGGATCACAATTTATTTTAGCTTCTTATTTAATTTATTTTTTGTTTAAATAGCCAACTTTTGCTTCTGCTGTTAAAAAGTAAACATAATTTCTTGAAAGTGTCCAACTAATTATTTATTTAAAGTATATTTCACGAATTTACGACTGTTTTGAACAATCACTCGACAGCAAAAAACTCCTTTTCTCTAGTGAGGGGTTAAAAGTTTAGCTATCGCAGCCATGGTAAAGGATTAACATTAACACGTAGCAGTATAATATTCAAATATCAGTTAGGATCAAATAAAACGTTCTGTCAAAACCCAAAAGGGTCTGTAATTTCTGTAAAAATGTTATGTCAAAAATTTCAAATTTTATACTGAAATATATTTTTTGTGTTTGTATATAGTGTCTTTAGCTGTCTGTGTGAACCTAATAAAATAGAAAAGAAATAACTGTGACTGTTAATGTTTTGTGCCTGTGATAGTCACATAAAACACATTACCTAGGTTTCCACGAAAGCTGTACTCAAAATAATGTCGTATACATAAATAATTGCCGTAGTATGGATGCGTTTTATTTTCTCAGCATAATGGTTTTTACAACAGGACTTGCTACTCGGAACTCAGTACTCTATTTTACACCGTTTACACGTTTTACATAATTTGTGCTAGAATCATAAATGATAACATCTGTTTTGGTTACACGGTATTCTCGGGTCACATATTCATATAGAACTACCAAGAAATGTTATTGTGCAGTTAGGAAGGAATTTGTATATGAAAAATACTTTTATTAGGAAAAAATTTCAAGAACGTGAAGTGCGATGCACCAGAATGATGGTACTTTAAAAACATTAGTTTGCATGGGTCGTTTAGTTGTTGTTGTATGTATTCGGAAAATTATAGTACATTTAAGTATGTTTATAAAATTCTAAACAAAAATAATTTTCCGGTGTAAAGAGTAAAGAATTATCCGGTGATGATATTGAACGTAGAATGAATCTTTCTCAATTCCTAATAATTCTGATTTTAAATTAAACTAATCTTTTCACTCTGAAGTCACGCTCTTGTGATATGATTATGTTTTTCTCCACAATTACATATAACGATAACGATAGCATTGATGTTGTTGATGTAAAATTATTTAAATAAAATTTTTAGGGCAGATGAATAGAAACAAAATATACCATATAATTTTTATGGGATATTTATATCTCATGATACCTTATCGCTTATTTAATTTAAATTCTTCGTCCATTTCTTTCAAGTTAAGGTGCATATATTCCAAGTGTTGATCGTATGATCTCCACGTCTCTGCTTTATTATCTCTATTTGTTTTCAGAATTCCCGTGTGTTCTTTGACAGCCAAAGTTCTGGTTTTAAATTACACTTTTCAAGATACACTAAAACATCACAAATACAAATAACATTCTGACCATATGTGATGAGAAAAATATGTTACTCTAATTTGACCATAAGACAAGTATTTAGTGCCTAATTAGGTCATTTAGTAGTACAGTAAGGTCTCGTTCTATTCGGTGGATACGTTCCACAGAAAAGCGCATCTAAAAAAAATTGCATAAAAAAACATTACTTGCCTTGAAAAAGTAGGGATACGTCTCATAGCCTTCTAAAATTACATTAAATCAAGACAAATACAAAAAAAATTCCAGAAATTAAAAGATATAAGCTGCATGATAAATTACTTTGAATATCTGAAAGAAATTCATACAAAAGCTTAAAAAAAACTGGTCCATATTTCAATTCGTTTTTGTGACTATTTATATATATATTAATTCAAAGGAAACTAATTATTTATGAACTTCGTCTGCAGGTGGATGTTTTCCTAAGTTGTCTCGTTCTAAAAGGTATTTAAAATAGCTTAATTCTTTAATACTCTTCCAGTTTAAATCATAATGTTTTTCTATCAATTTTCTAACATCAACTGCTTTATCTTGTTTTACTTGTAAAGCAAATATTTGCCTTTTAAAGTACGTGGTCTAAGAGATTTATTTACTAAGAACGGTTTCAACAACCTATCTCCTGATGTATGGCCACAAAGTATGTAATAATGTTACTCGATCTTTACTTGCTTTATGTCTACTTGCAGTTTTTTCATTCTTTACGATGTAAGTACGTTTAGGCATTTTTTCCAATACAGTCCCGTTTCATAACCGTTAAATACTTGATCTGCACAATAGTCCCCATCTTCAATAATTTTCGCTAGCTCCCGTGGAAATATTTTTGCTGCTGTTTTACCTGCTGTAGTACTTTCTCTTGAAAATATGTGTGACCTTGATATGATGAAATGCATTTCTTTTTATAAACCTGATTAGCCATTCTTTGCTAGCTGAAAATTTTTTACCAGCTTGGGAAGTGAAAGTTGGTGGCTTTGACTGTTTCATTAACATACAACTGAAGAGCTTTTTCTTGGATTAAATAACCAATTACAGGAATTCTTCTTTGCATTAGTTCCTCAATCCAAATTGCGATGGCTCTTTTTGTTCTTTCTAATAATACAACCCTTGAGTAAGATGAAAATTTTGCGCTTAATTTTGTACCAGAAATTATAGATTTTCTTATAGAAACTTCATTCTTCTTAATTGCTCTTCCAGTTGATTCGCTCAAATTAAAATGTTTTCTCCAATTGTCGTAGATCCTTCTCCTTTTCCTAAGCGATCTATTGCAATTGCAATTTTCGTTACCAACGAAATTGATTGTCTTTGATGTTTTTTTCCTCCAATGAGCCAAATAAAATCTTAAAAAAAAAATAAAAAAAATTAGACTTACGATATTGAGATGGCAAAAACCTCTTCTAATGAAAAATAAAACTTTACGACACTCACTTGAAATATTTTAATCCGAAAACCGTGCTGCTTAATCTACTGCTGGAATCAGAAAAAATTTAAATAATATAAAATGAAGCACCACTAAGAGAAAAAATTTTTAAAACAATAACAGTTTATACCTTTCAATGCGAAACTCGCAATGATGTAATAGGGAGGTCATGTAACAAGGGAGTCAGCAAAGGCTCACTTTACTGACATCTGGATGTGAATAGTTAATATTTAATTTTATTATAATAGTTAATAATAGAAATTTTTGGATGAAATACAAACCGCACAACTTTAAAATCGCATAAAAATAAACCGCATAAAAAGAGACCTTACCGCATTTCGTTAGCGTCAGAAGTTATAAAAAACTACTTGAAATAAACCAAGTATATGCAAATAAAGTTTAACTCTAAATGACCTCGTTTATAAGTTTTATTATATTAATGACAACTAACTCTCCTGCATATGTTAAAAAACGAACAAAAGAACTTACACGTGTTTTAGATAATCTTATTTCCCTTAAAGTTATGCTTTAAAGAAAACAGAAAGTTGTATAAACAAATTAGGTTATGTAATAATTGTTTAGAATTCGTTGTGATTTACTAGCCTAGCAACCTAAAGAGGGCTTATTTCAAGGCCTACCCTAATTAGGATTTTTTTCGATGACTTTGTATATTACTATGTGTCTACTAGTACTATAAATACTACTTTTTTTTTCAAAATTTACACGGCATGCTGGGCGAAAAAGTATGGGTATTCCCATTGGAGATCAGAGGCTATTTACTATGGACTTGCAAATCAGTAACACCACGTTTCCTTATAAAATAATGTGTAAATACTGGTAGAAATATTCTTAAATTATTGACATTGTACAATATTATATTAAATGTAGGATAAAACTGGGAAGATACCACCTAAACGTCAAAAATAGAAGCATTATTTTTAAATGAGAAAACTCTTCTAATGAATTATTACAATTCATTGAAAAATTGGGTGCTATTGTTAATGATATTGTAGAATTAATTGGTGCTGTAATTATTTGTGTTGCCAAATCCACAATTTATAAATGAATCAAAGAAAGCTAAGTGGATCCCTTGAACTCAAATCGATGAGTCAATAAGATAAACACTATGGCTTAAAGTCTATATTTTCTATTTGAGGAAGGAGAGTTTAACGCTGGGTATAATTATGACATTTATTATAGAAGACATGGATTGGCCCACGTGTGCATTAAAATGACCTCCCAGATGGAAGTTATAATAGAAAGTGATGTTATTGCACATGTAGGCTAATCTAACAGAGGCTATTGAGGACTAGGCTTTGAAACTAGATGTGAAGCTGGAGATGATTTGTTGGAATTAGCAACAGCATTAAATATGGCGATTGTTAATACATTTTTTTAAAAAGAGAAAGTCAATTTATTACATACAAAAGTGGACAAAATCAGTCTCAAATAGACTATTTAATGACAAATGACAAAAAAGGATATTCGTGAAGGTAAGGACTGCAAGGTAATAGTTAGTGAGACTAACCAATAACATTGGTTTCTTGTGCTAGACATCGAAGTAAAAAGCGGAAATAGACCAAAATGTCAAAGCACCACAAAAAATCAAGTGGGGATGTTAAAAGATGAGAAAGAAGGTCTCTTCAGGGCAAAAATAATAGAAAAAATGTGCTGGAACATGAAAGGAAGTCCTAATACAATTTGGATGAATATGGCAAATATCGTTAGAGATACTGCTATTTAAATACTTGGAACCTCCTCAGGAAACAAGTTTTACAATAAATAGACACAGGTGGTGGTCGGACACAGGTCTTTAAAACTATAAGATCTATGGTAGTAAATTATGGCTATTAAATATCGATAGTAGCAGTTTTTATGGATATTAAGCAAGATTATTTTGACAGAATGGAAACGAAAGAAATTTACAAAGCGATGAATTGATATGTATAACTAAAATGGTAGTAAGAATGATAAAAACAACTCTCAATAGGAACAGAAAATAGAACTTGAAGAAATAGCAGAAAAGTATGAGCTTACCGAAAGGTTTAGACTTGGAGACATGCTATATTCAGTATTTTATAAACTGCAAAACTTAAATATTGTTAAAAGCCATATAAAAACGAAGAAATAAATAGAAATAAATTCCGTTATTAAAAAAAACTTTTAAATATACTACATGAAGCGTTTTCAAGTACTTAGCAGTAAAAACAAAGTAGGTAGGATTAAACAAACATATCGATTATTTTAAAATATTACACCTATATAGTTAATGCGTAGAAATTAAATAAAATTGTGTATAAAATGTATGGATGATTTCATGAAACCTATACCCGTTAACGGTATCTTGGAAATATACACAGATCCGACTTAGGGGCATATTCTTATGAACATTATTTAAATATGTATTTATGTTGTATAGATAACTATTAAATTATGTATATTTTATTCTTTGAAGGATAATTTTATAGAAATTTCATTATTCTACAGCTTATAAAAGATTTCGAATAAAAATTGGCAAATATTAAACCATATTATTAAACTGGCCTACAACAGGAAAACTTTTGATGTTTAAGATTTCTATAAATATTAAACTATAAATTCAGGTAGAGCAGATCTTCTTTCTATTTCTTAAGCCGTGTATTTAGCTCGTTAGTACGTTAGGGTTTGTCTGTACTCCTAGAATCCTTTGTAGAGTGTCGAAGCGACATAAAAGACAGTAGCAAAAAATAAACAAAGCAAGCAATACAGATTGCTTTGATACAGAATGTAAAAGGGAATTATAAGCTGGAAGAGAAACTAAATTACAAATGAATTTACCAAATAAAATAGAACAAGCAAGAGTTATGAAGCAAAGAAGAAAGCAAGAAAAAAAGCAAAACAGACGAGAATACTGGAAATCGAAGCTATAAGATATGGAAAACCATATATTAAACAAAGAGATTAAGAATTTTGACCAAGAGGTCGAAGACAATAAAGCTACGGGTCCCAAAATCGCATTGTTCTACAGAAATAAAGAAGGCACGATAATAGATCAACTATCAAGAAAACTAAAAAGGTGAGCAGAATTATTTGAGGAACTGCTAAATACAGAGCAAAATATCAATGAAATAAAATCACAAACCGGACTGGAGCAAAACAACAATGAGGCCGAAATAAACAAACCATCATATCATGAGATAGAGAAAATAATAGAGTAGCTGAAGAATAACAAGAGTCCAGTAGAACACAGTATTACAGCAGAAGTATTCAAAGAATGTAGATAGCTATTACTCAAACGACTAGACAACCTAATACAACGAATTTGGAAAAATGAAAAATTGCTACAAGGCTGGAAAAATATATTTCTTTTATTCTCCACCCGTTGACCGAGAACCCTCCACTATCTTAGTGAACAACATTTAGTATATATATATATATATATATATATATATATATATATATATATATGTATATATATATTAATGTGATATTAAAAGTCAGAGATGCGTCAAGCAATTAATTAGCTAATTAATTAATTAAACTTATTTAAATGATGCAGTTATGATTTTATCACACTATTTAATTCTCTTATCTCAGGGTTATATTATTCGTGCTTCAATATCTATACTTTACATATGATAGGTAAGGTCTGAGGAATACCGGAATAATAAACATATATGATACAAAATTATATATATTGAAATAAAATTCACACTCAAATATCTTAAACAAAAATATCTCATACAATAATTATCAACATTTTGTTCTACGTACGTGAACCTTCAAACATCAATGTTATATACTACATAAATTAAAATCTAAAATCAAAATTGTTGTTCTATATCTCCTGATAAATATTTCTATCCTTTCTGAAGCAATAAAAAAAAACTTGTTGATAATAAAATATTGACGAATGGAAAATAATTATCTCTCTGATGATGAGTTGTCCAAATCCTTGTTCCTTGTAGCCTACACTATCGATTCTTAGCAGCTCCCTAGTTAATCAGCAATCTTACAACAAATTATTGCGAGCCTCTCGTCTTCAATGATCTCCTTCAGATGCACGTGTAGTTCAACAGATGCCAGTCTCTTCTCCTCTCGATAAACTGAATCTCTCGTTCCGGCCTGAACAGTGACTCTTGGAATATATAAGTAGAAAAGTATGACTTACAATATTTTACTGGATCAGCTTCCGTCAGGATACACTTAGTCCACGAAAACTCACAAACATTCACTTCTAATGCTTAATATCACTTGGGAACCGCCAAAGAACAACGACTGTTCGCCTTGCACCCTTGGAAAACAACTGATGATCTTTTTTTCCTCTAAAATCTAGCTAAACTCTCATTCGTCTATCTCTCCCACTTTTTTTCACTCTTTGCCAATCAAAGTTCGTCATATTTATCCCCATTTAGATAACAAACAACAATTTTACCTACAATTATAAATTTCCTACAAACTATTAACATGCTAATCGGTTTCTACAAATTCTTAAGAACGAACGGAGAAATATAATTTCTAAATTCTACCCTATTGTCTTTATTCACTGTATAAGTCCATTTGGAAAACCCGGTCGTATTGTTCAATTCACTACGTTCACTTAAATATATTTTACAAAGAAAATAATTTATGCATATCTTAAATTTTGTTTACTACAGGTAATCTAAAGATAATGGACTTTCTTTTCTTTGAAATATCTTTCATAGTTTATCAGTTGAAATATTTTGAATTATTATATTTTATAATTTGAAATATATTAAGAGCAAACCAATATTATTTTTAATTTTTACATAGCATAACAATATATATATATATATATATATATATATATATATATATATATATATATTATTTCGTCATAATATTTTCATTTTTATTAGTTTCTACACTTTTCTTCTACACTTTTCTTTATTAGTTTCTTTCTAAATCTACTTTTTAATACTATCTACCCGTAAATTTTCTAGAGTCGGCACTGGAGTTATTTTCATCAACAGTCTTCGTAATTTACCTTATCTAACTTTTACACGTCTCATGCAAAAAGGCTTTGGTGAATAAATTGCTATTTCATTTTTATATCAAAGTGAAAAGAGTTGTTGTAAGATAATTCAAGCTATCTTGTGCATCTCTGAAAAGACAGATATCCAGCTATAAAGTTGTGTCAAAGGTCACGTGCAATAACTACATTGATAACACTTTGCACGCTTGTACTAACGACATTCAAAAGCTACTGATTTTTCATAAAAAAATATATTTTTTTATTCCGTTAAAGATAGTAAATAATATAAAAATTCCACAAGAAAATAACTTTAGAACCAAACATATTTTTTTTTTGTTAAAACATAAATCTTAGTAGTATAATATTATGTGAAACAGTTTCGTACAAGATTGTAAATATGGCGTATATTTTTTGGCGTTATAAATATTTTTAAGTCGACGGCTGGGCCAATAAAGAAATATGCGTCAACGGAAAATATTGAAATCACCTTAAGTTCACTGATGATTTACTACTGATACCAAATGGCAAGGAAGAAGTAAGTATAGTGATTTAGATCTAAAAATACATCCACGGCAAGGGTCCATGTTTCAACTGCATAGAAGAATCGATGACACGTAGCACTTTGAATTTCGAGTTTTATTCGGGAATCACATAACGCATTTTTTTGCATAATAACTACTTGAAATTGTGGTAATTAATGAATTATCGAAGTGTGCTAAATCTCAGCTATATCGACCAACTATGTAGTTTCTAAGTTATTCTATTTGTTTATACCGGAGATCGATTATTTAAACAACTGTACTTGACCCAACAGTGACTCTAGAGGTATTTACCAGATCGCCATCGGTTTCTTGAGGATTCAGTTTTAAGATATATTAAATTTGAACATTTTTATTTAAGATATATTTGCTCCGAAAGTACTCCGCTCTAACCTACTATTACTTTTAACGGGTATAACTTTTTAACCTTCTCTGTATATGGCATCTATAAACTAAATCATATTATCTAGATTTTCACTTGTAATTTGTTCAATTTTCAGATATTAATGTTAATAAACAATGGAAATATGAGGAAAAATGTTATCTTGGTTACTACTAGTCATAGAAGGTTCTTTTTTATTTAAGACTGTGTTTTTACCATATTTTTAGTAAGCCTACTTACAAGCGTGTGACAAAAAATATCAATTTTATTACAAATGTTTATAAGGTAACAATTCAGCCGCTTTTTAAACAGTTTGTAAATGACAATTTTGATAAAATGTTTTTTTTAATATATCTTAAAATTGAAGCCTCAAAGAATCGGTTGCGATCTATAAAATACCTCTAGAGGGACTGTTTGGGCAAGTACAATAATTGTTTAAATATTCGCTTTCCGGGGAAAACAAATTGAATAACTCAATAAAATTGCAATAATTTCTAGTAGTTATATTAAATTTATAAATTACTTCAAAAATAAGGGATTTTGCTTTTCTGTGGCAAAAAG
Organism: Diabrotica undecimpunctata; assembly: GCF_040954645.1. NCBI lineage: Eukaryota > Metazoa > Arthropoda > Insecta > Coleoptera > Chrysomelidae > Diabrotica > Diabrotica undecimpunctata. The sequence continues at coordinate 51,290,179 of NC_092812.1, read as the reverse complement.
ATTTTTTGTCTAATGCCATCTCTCTCTCTCACACACACACAAGGGATTTTGCTATATTGTCACGTTCAATTTATTATGTGTTTTAATTTAAAAACTCAAGAATTACAGAATTTTTTCTGTATGTTTTCTTTTTCAGAAGATATACAACTTTTATTTGAACCATTTTCTCTAAAAGGTATAAGAAACGTTTTATAGGAAAAGAATTATGTTTTTAATTGTATTATTGTTTAAAAAAACAAAGCAAAATCAACTATACTCCTTCAAGGATTTGTCATCAGCTATCACTCTTATATCTTTTAGATTCTTACGTTAAATCGATGATTGTTTCGCAGATAGACTGGGGTATAAGTATATACTAAAATATATAGTCAAAAAACGTTACCGAAACGTAAAAACCTCAGAAGCTAAAGTATATATTTCTTTAATAATAAATAAGATAAAATCAGAGAAACTGTCAACCAGGAAAAACGAGAAGAAGACGACAGAATCGACAACCTATGGGTTAAACTTAAAGATATCTTAAACACCACACAAGTCCAATATTGACAAACCTGGGAGAAAAGAATGGACGAGCACCGAAATTATTGAATTAATGGATCAAAGGAGAACGCTAAAAAACAAAGACCAAACAAAATATCACAAAGTAAATAATATCATAAATAAATAAAATATCGTAAATAAAATCAGACAAAACAAAGAGATATGGACGAAAGAAAGATGCACTGAAATCGAGGTACAAGACAAATATGACTAATTTAACATGCACAAAAAATTAAGGAAATTACCGGGAAATCAAGAAAACAGTCATATATCGCACCACACGAAGATGAAAACAAGTTAATATCTAATTAGGCAGAACAAAAAAAAGGTTTGGTCAAATATAAAGAGAAACCCTTTAGTGACAATAACACGATCCATTTAACATCCAGAGAAGTAGGAGAACTACCGAAAAAATATAACGCATGCGAATGTGAACATTTCTGTCTGAGTGTTTTGTTTTATTTACTGTTTATATTGTTCTGAAGCTATTTTCTTGTGGTATCTTAATGCAATTAACTCTTTTTGTTGGAAATAAGCCACAATTTTACTTTAAAGTAAGTTTATTTGAAGTTTCGATTTCCACTTTGGAACTCTAAAACTCCATTAATGTGGTGATGATATATAAAACAATAGATAAAAATTCAAGAAAATTAATACCAATAGAAGAGTAACACCTAAAAGAATATGGAAATAACAAATAGACACGATTTTGGGAGAACGTGGAATGACTTGACAAATTGAATACAGTTAACTATAACAGAAGTTTATTGAATAAATAAATGACAATCACACGTTTTTCCAAATATCTACGCTACTGAATACTCAAAGAATTAAAAGTTTTACTCTCTACATTCCTGATTAAGTAGTAAATTTAATGCGATCAGAAAATGTCTTCTTCATAATTGCTGATTAAGTCAACAGGAAACTGTCGGGTATTAAAAGATAGTTACCGCTTTAGAATATTAGTATTGGATATCTTCATGGCAATATCCAATTTTCCGCACATTGAGCTTTGCATTTGAATTTAAAAATTGAGAACTTTGTCACTAAACATTTGTCTCGTGGATTGGAAACAAAATAATGTATTATGGTCATATTCACGAGTAAATTTAAGTTTTATCAAATGGTAATTTTATCATACCGGATTGATTTTTATTTATTCATGTATTTATAGTCTAGTTGGTTGCAATTGTCAGCTTAACTGTCACCCTTAACAGCAGCTTAAGGGTGGTCGTCAAGACCATAAACCATTGCCGTAAGGATTGAGTTGACTATAGGATTTTTTTTTGAAATTTGAGTTATGTATTCATTTGTTTAGTTGAATATACCTATAAAGGAGCCTCCACGAAATAAAAAACTCTACTCAGTCTCCTAAGTCCCCAGACCACTTTACTTGTATGCTATTCACTGTTCACTTTACTGCTGCAGTAAAATTCTAGGAAACAAAATTTTATTTAAGTTTTATTTTTATTTTCCTTATTATTTTGTTTCTTGATATTTCTCAGTATAATTTGTAAATATTATTCACAAATACTCAAATTGGCTCACTTGTTCGAAACAGAACTCTTGCTTCTTTTTATTAATTTTCAAATTTCTTTAATTTATCGTTTTTCCGTTTCTTCAATTTTTAATAATTAAATTATATAAAATTAAATAAAATTCAACAAAACTAAACAAAATTAAATAAAATTAAATAAAATTAAATAAAATTATAAAAAAATTATAAAAATTAAATAAAACAAAATAAAATTAACTAAAATTATATAAAATTAAATAAAATATAAAAAAATATATAAAAAATTATAAAAAATTATTAAAAATATTAAAATATTTTAAAAGTTTTTATAAATTAAATAAAATTGAATAAAATTAATTGAAAATGTATACGATAAATAAATTCTATATTATATTTAACAAAGTTCGAAAATTACTAAAATCATTAAAATTAATTTTTAAAGAAAAAAATTAAGATTTTTTAAATTTAAAAAAAATGAAATGTGTAGTGTTATTATAAAAAATAATAATAATTCAATAATAAGCAGACATAAAATTTCATTAACTTACATATAGAAATGACACGCTATAGGAAGTATTTACTCTAGTTCGCACTACATAAGTGCCACGGTCTTTTTTTAATAAATACTTTTTTGCCTTTTTTTTAAGATTTTAAATATTTTCTTTAATTCTTCTTTTAGTTTTCATATGCTATATATTGTGAAGTATAGTTAACGTTTTTCTTATTTGCTTTTTCTTACAATAACTTCTAAAATAATATTAAATAGTCCTGACAGGGATCTTTTTGTTTTTCACCTTTAACTGCTACTTTAATTATGGTGTTTTGCAATATTACATACACTAATCTTAATAACATTTATTGGTATATCAAGTTCTCTCGTTGCCTCATAATTTTTTATTCTGTTTATTTTAGTATACGCTTATTGAAAACCTATAAATATCATATGTAGTTCCAAATCCTGTTTATTAATGGAGCTTTTATTTTTTTAACACAAAAACTTGGTCTGTTGTCGTACCGCTATCATTGCTGCAGAATATTCCATTACCTGTTTTCATACACACATAAATACATATAAGGTTCACCTGAAAAACCATTCAAAGCCGACATCTACATGCTCTCAGATTCTAGATCGCTACTGCGCTATTACTTCAACAAGATTTTATCATTCATTTGAGGAGTGCGAGGCTAAAGATATTCCGTTGATCACGGAAGATTAACTGATGGAATCCCAAACATCGCTTTTAAAAACAGCCATCAAAGAATCACCGGGAATGTTCCTGGAGGTTTAGAATACATGCCTCAAAGAGTATACTTTGCAGCACATATGAAAGCAACAAAGATTAGTGCTTCTTCCAAAAAGAAAGAAACTACCAGATGACCATCATCTTATCGTCCGTTCCGTATACTGGATACAGCTGGCACGATATTAGAACAAATATTCTATCAAATAATCAAAGCAGCAGTTGAACCGACGCTAAACAGCAATCAGTAAGGTTTTCGAAAAGGAGACTCAGATGCGATTAATATTGTCGTTAACACACCTAAGGAGGCAATAGCAGGGATCAGATCGTAGAAGAGTACGAAGAAGTAATACGTAAAAAGAAGTTTGGTGTCCATATTGAACATCAAAAATGCTTTTAACTCCGCAATCCCTTGTCAAAATGAAGGTACCGGCAAATCTAAGAAGGAATGTGACTAGCTACTTCACTGATTGAGTTTTAAAGTATGACACAAGTCCGGTCCGAAGAAATTTCAAATTACTGCAGGAGTACCACAGGGCTCTGTTCTAGCCCTCTCTTGTAGAATATTATGTATAATGAGTTACTAAAGCTAGAAGCATGCTAGGCTCGTGGCATTTACCGATGACGTGGCTACGGTGATCGCCGCAAAGCACCTTGCAATCAGCATATTTGCGATGGAAGTTCTCTAGAATCTTTTTCGCATTAAAAGGAGGCGGGCTAAAAATAGAAACGGTTAGAAGTAGAGAAGCAATGACTTCTCAAGCAGAAGAAGGTGAGGGGTTTTTAGTCGGTATTGTAACATATGAGTCCATGCAGACATACCAGGCAGTACATCTAGTCCTGATGATACGTAAACGTATTTCCTACCTCTATAAAAAAACACACACACACACATTTACGTCATAATAGAATTTATAATATGTAATATTGTGTAAACTCCATCTAAAGTATCATATAGGACGAAATTAAATTGTATTTATTATCTTATCTTATCTTACATAAAATTTTCTATATACCTATAACATTTGTAACTGATTTTTTTTAATTTATACTTGATCTTGGTTTTTCGAATGCTATTTCGCTTTAAAATATTGTTAATCATCTTCGGTTGTCATATTATGCAGTGACGGCTGTTTTTAAGTATTTCATTATAAATATTACGCCTTGAAAAATAAAGTTTTAAAGGTCCACTCACTATCATAAAATTATTTACTATCACAAAATCTGCTTTGAAATTCGAACGAGTACGTGTTTGATTAGGTAGAATTTTATTTCGACCGATTACTGGAACTGTATCTTGAAATTAAAGTACGGTGGACAAACGTGTATAATGTCAACAGTGAATCGAATTCGAGCAGTACATATTTACACCATGCGTGAAGTTGTTTGCTATGCGAGAAGCTAATTTAGTTAGTTGTGAAATGATTTTATCGTTATGGAAACTCGTAAAACAGAAAAATAGCATGAAAACTATGCTCGTGGTGCATAGACGGAGTGCATTAAGAGCAAAAGATCCAGCATTTTTTTTACGAATTGACGGTTGTTTGTAGCAGAGCACCAGCTGCTTATGCTTGAAATTTTTTCTACCAAATAATGATTCTCACTGGAGCACTTAACCAAAAATTTTATTCGCATTCACGTACGAATTCGTTTGTTTGTATTGCAGTAATTCTGTTGCGTTTATGAATACAAATATTTGATTTCAAATTTTTATTATTATAGTTTAATATTAATTCTTGTAATAGTATTAATTTTAGCTCTAGGTTTATATATCTATATATATATATATATATATATATATATATATATATATATATATTTATATATATATATATATTTATATATATATTTCGAACGGAACCGTATCACTCTTGATAATGGCTCCAAAATGGGTGCCAAACCGTCGAGTTTTCAATTCTCAAAGCGTTCTTCCCGAGAACTTAGTAATTTTCATATATATATATATATATATATATATATATATATATATATATATATATATATATAATATAATCAAGAAACTCAAAACTAAAATATAAATATATATATATATATATATATATATATATATATATATATATATCTTCTGCAATTGTTTTACTGAAAATTAGTATAGCTTTAAAATTGATTAAAGTTCATGGAATAAAAAGCTAGATATAAATGGTGTAATTACAGTAAGTGGACAAATAAATGTAAAGCAGTAATTGAAACCTAAAAAGAAACCTGTTTACTTCTTAGCTTCATCTTTATACATGGGCGTACCATGGGATGCTTTTACGTACTTTACAAATAATATAGTTCTTGATGCAATACAAGCTATCCAAGAGGCAGCTACAGTAAGTAGTACTTGTTCATTGTCTATGCCTACGATCTTTGCAAAAGCATCTCCTTCTGATCCCTTAACATCCTTAACCCATTTTGAGGTATAGGAAATTAAAAATGATGATAAATAAATTAATTGTTTTATTTACTTACAATTAATCTTTATTTATAAAAACGTTCAAAAACTGTTTTATTGTGGCATGTCTAAGTTAAATGTTATCTTTATATGAGATTAAGCCACAATTGATTTTACCTAATAAAAATTACATTTTTAACAAATTAATTTTTGACGGTTCGATTTCTACTCCGGAAATTGTTTTTAAAGAAAGATTATTTTTAAAAATTCTACCAAAATGTATAACCAACAAGTTGTTAGTAGATTATGACCATATAACCTACTACATTATTTACCTGACTTTTCAGTATTCTACGATCTTCCATTTTTTGTTTAGTTTCTTGACTAATTTTTTCTTCTTTTTCATGTTTCGGACCAAACTTTCTTGGGCTTGTGTTATTGTAGCTACTATTTCTTCGTTTAAGTTGTTTACATTCCTTTTTGTTGTGTTCCTGAATAAAGTACTGCTGATATATTTTTCAAAGTCAAGTTCATTCGTTGGGCGCATCCAAGGTTTAATTTTTTTACTTTATATCATATTTAGTTTTTCTTGTCCTTGATGATAAAATCGATCTCGTCTTTAGTCTTACGATTGGGGCTCCTCCAACTCCAAGTTCATCTTTTGAAGAAGCTTTTCATTAAATATATTTTTTTTCCAACAGGAAATTTAAGAGTATCCCTTTCGTTTCTACCCAGTGTGCCAAAATTTTCAAGTGCATTTTCAGACTTGAATAATTTTTATGGAGTAACATGTGTTTAGTTGCAATTTTACAAGTATAACTCTTGCGGAGACGACTTTTACTGATACGATTTTCTCAGCTAATTTGTTTAATGTTAATTGCAATACCTCCATTTCCATCGTCCTCTCCGACATGATTAATTAATTACATACGGAGGTTACATCGTTTATAGTATAAAATAATAATTCATAAAAGGTTAGGATTTGGTGTGAATATCAGAAATAAATAAGTGTAAAACCCAATGCTCACTATGGCTAGTATAATGAGTTTTTTATTTTGATTTTTACCCACTATTTACAATGTAATTTCTAATCAGAGAATTTGATTGCCATGATTAATACCAATCGCATGGTATTATTTTTTTAATATGTGTTCATAAGCTAAAGTTGATTTCATTTAATCAAGTACATCTCAAAAATACTGGTAGTATTATTTTAAAGTCATCTACTTTAAAATACTCATATAAAGACTAAAGCAAATAAAATTAAACTATTAGAAACACCTTTCTATTTCCAAGTAATAAAAATTTCCAAAATAATAATTGTTAAATTTTTGATTTGACAACAACTTTTGAGTTGAAAATCGAAACGTCAAAAATAAAATACTTCTAATTATAATTATTGTGGTTTATATTTATAAAGTATTCTAGTTTTGGGATGTCAACATAAATAAGATGAAATTTTTTACAATTTGTTTAGAAACAAGAAGGTCAAAACCCCAAGTAATGACAGCATGACGTTACACGAATATAGCGTATTAATTGCTGCATACATAGTTTATAAATGGGTTCGTGTAAAAATATGTTAATAAAAAGAATAAAAGTGATCTCCGCCATTGGGTATAATTCTTGTGGCTGGCTACTTACAATATTTCAATATAATTAATAAGTCTGATGCAGGTCCGCTTTACCGCTGTGAAAAGATTTTGAAGTAAGTTTATTACCATACACATTTTCTCTAGATTTAATTATTATAAAATATTATCAGGTATTCCGTTGCGGCTAAAAGCCTATAGTTTATCTATGATCCTCTTTTATATAATATAAGGCCATGTAGGAATTGTTTGTGCTTAATAAAATTGGCAATGAGTCGCCAATGACATTTAACTATATTTTTCAACACTTACGTACATTTCGTTTTTATGTTAACCGGTGAAAGTACCTGTTCTGTTGGAAACTATATTATCGGATTATGAAATAAAAGAATTATAAGTTAACATTACTTCAGCCCTAATGATAATGAATAATAGGACACTAGAGCCTATAATATGTTGTGACTTTAACAGTAAAACGGGAAGAAATTCAGATTAGACAAAAACATTACTTTAGGAAAATTTGGTTTGGGAAACAGGGACGATCGAGGTGAAACTTGTTGGAAACCACTATGTTGGAAAATAAGTTTATTCTATTTTTTTATTCCAATGTATTGTACGACTGTAGTACAGCCGGTAGTGAACAGTGTAGTTCTCAGGAGAGTGAGACCCCAAAAGGCCCTGAAGAAGACATCAGAGAGGCTGTCGAAAGCTCGGCGCATTGAAAATCGACGCCGTTCAACCCGGAAGGCCTGGGTTGTTTAATAATAATTTTTGTAATAATATTAATCTTAGTTTTAGCTAAAATATATATTGTTACGATAAATGTGAGTAATACCGGTTCCCCGCTTATACCTGCTATTGGAAGTTTCGGGATGAGGATCGAATAATACCGACCTAAGGTCTAAGAAGCGGGCAGAAATTTCTAGATTAACAACTCTAGACCTCTAGACTAACAACAAAGGTATAAAACGGACGATTGGATTTAAAATGACAGTCGAAAACCAGTGTCGATTAATAAATTGTTCGCGCGGCTATTTAAATTGTGACCGGTGTGAATGTTTTAAATACATTATATAAGTGTAAATAAGTAAATAAATTAATATTTAAGTGCTTTTATATATATATATATATATATATATATATATATATATATATATATATATATATATATATATATATATATATATATATATATCAGTAACCTAGAATCGCGTTTTAATATTGGAGTTATTTACTACCTTCACGTTTGGCTATATATTCTGAAGTTTAAATTTTTCTTTGCTTTTATTCAGTATTTGCTGGATGTTTAGAGTTCAAGCTGGCAATGTTTTTTTTCCCATAAGTCATATGAATTTAATTGGATCCATTTACATCAATGTGCCATCTTTGTAGTTATTTTTGAGTTTTTTCTAGATGTACTCATCTTACATTAAAAGTTTTATACAATTTAATTTAAAAACAGTTGAAATTCAACCGCTTCAAAGTTATTCTTATGCGCTACAAGGCATGGCTTCCGGAAAATGTAAAGATTTTATTTATGACTATTAATTTTTCCCAAACTATCCGTTAAGAATAGTCATTAACATTGCCTCACTATTTTATAACCTTATATGAAGAGTTAGTGACCATAAAAGGATATTTAATGACAGAAATATCATAAACGTCAGGTGTATTGTTAACTACGTACGTTTGTGGAAACAATATTACCCACCTTAAGAATATTAGAAAATATACGTTTCAATAAATCTATAAAATTTTAAAATATATCTATAATACTAATAAATTGTTAATACTGAGCAATACGTACAGATATGGTACATTTAACGAATTTGCGACTATTTTAGATTAGGGATGAAAGCTTTAACTTAAGCGGTCCGCTGTGCTGAGAAAGTTAACAGCAAATTTTCCCAATATTTGAAGCACTGTCGAAGACAAGCAAAAATACGGTTTTAACTGATAATATATTTTACATTCATTTTGAGAAATATATAATTATTAGTACAAAAATAGAAATAAATTACAAATTCTATTTTTCTTAATGAGAAAATGAAAACAGTATAATCAAGAATTAGATCCATCCTCATAATCACTGTCGTTGGTATCTTCATTTGGATTATAAACGATAACTGGGTTAATTGCTTTGATGCGATTCTTTGTTAACTTTTGACATTCCTGCATACTTTTTTTCCAAATTGCAGGAGATAGCAGTATTCAATGCTTCTTGCCACGTTTCCAAAACTACGGCGTCACCATAACTGTTACCGTGGTTATCGTAATAAGTTTTGCATATTCCCCAAATATCTTGCATATCCCCAAGTACACTGAAATTGAATTCACAATGGTAAGGGGACAGGATTAACACATTTATGTATAATCTCATCTATAAATCTTTTTGCTGTTTCTTTCCTTTTGGCTAACTGTGGTAGATCCGGCTTAAAAAAATCTGAGGAAATTAAATATTTTCATTTGTTAACTATTCTTTTATTATATGTACTGTCCAGGAATTTGTTGGTTGCTTATTTAAAATTTCCGAATGGTATGGGATATCCAAAACTATCACAGATGGTTTTTTGTAAATTTGGAAGCAGCGTTTCTTTCTTCAAAATTCCTATTTATTTAATATATCTTATTTATTAATACTGAATTATTTATTATTTTTAATATTAACAGGATTTTTGTAATTTAATTTAGAAATTACTTGTTCCATATTTTCATTACTAGAGCAATTTACTTTCGTACTTCTTATGCTGTACAATAGAGTGGACCATTGGCTGTCGAGTGCCTAGCGATAAACCAAAACTGTCGCAAATTCGTGAAATATACTTGATTTAGAAAAGCATAAAATTGTATTCATACAAAGAAATATGGACAACTAAAGATTCTTTCGTGGCTCTTGTAATTTCCTTTTTGTATTCGTGTAGGTAATTCTTAACTTTTATTTAACATTACTCTTCTTCTTACATCTTCTTAAAGTGCCCTCTTTATTTCTGAATGTCGCAATATTCTGACAAATCTCTGCCCATCCTGTGCGGCTCTCAATAAGGATTCAATATCGAGACCCGTCCACTCTCTGATGTTTTTTAACCATAAACATCTTCTCCTACCTGTACCTCTGCTTCATTTTTGAGTTCAGATCATGGTTTCACTTACCGTCGTCTGATTTACGTTTTTGCTCTGTAAAACAATTTCGAGATTGTTTTGTTGATGTTTATGGTTACCTTTTCTTTAATTTTAAATATTTCTTTTATTGCTCGTATGTGTAACCAGAGCCGATTCACGATAACATAAATACCGAGATGTTGAAAGAAAAACAGCTTCCAAATTTACATAAACCATCTGTGATAGTTTTCGATATCCCATACCATTCGGAAATTTTAAATTAAGCAACTAACATATTCCTGGACACAACAAAAGAATGGTTAACAAATGAAAATATTTCATTTCCTCGGCATTCTTTTAAGCCAGAATTACTACAGTTAACCAAAGGGAAAGAAAAACGAAAAATGTTTATAGAAGACGAGATCATACATAGTTTTGAACATAATTTATTGAGACTGTATTAAACGTAACGATTAGAGCAGTCATGGAAACATAACATGCTACTCCTGCAATTTGGGAAAATCTGAAAAGTTAATAAAAGAATTTTGGATGCGTGAAAATCGCATCGAAGCAATTAACCCAGTCATCGTTTACAATCCAAATAAATACGCTTTTTCCATTATGATTTTGACATTTTCGTCCTTTGCAACACTCTATTCTCCCAGACACCTTTTTGAGGTGTTTATCTATCATAACATTCCATATGTACGTTTTTCATCTTGTAGCAGATCTTTCTCTCCGTCTTCTCTCCGGCGGGTCCCAGTCCAATATTCTTTTTAGCAACCTCCATTCTGTTTCATATTTCCTCTGTTCTTATTCTACCCACTCTGATGATATGTAGACATCTTGTCATACAGTCCAGTCCAACTGTTCTTATTTTATTTTTATTGTTGTTGTCCTTGGCCATAGTTCCGATCCATATTGGGTAATATTCAGGACTATGCTCTAAAAGATCGTTTCTTGTTTTCTTTGCTTATAATGTTGTTCCATATCACTCCATGAAGTGCTTTCGTGGCTTGTTTTTCCCATGCCATTTCTATATAAGTCATGCAAGTACCTTCTCGGATTATTATTGACCCTAAATACCTAAAAGTCTTAATAGTCTTTTCTTCTAAACTTAAGTTCAAATCGGCAACCTCGAACCCAATACATAAGAATTCGGTCTTACACGCATTTATCTTGAGTCCCTGTAGCTCATATTCTTCCTTTAATTTCGTTATCATGTATTCTGTGTCCTCCTTGCCTTGTGCAAAGATGACTTAATCATCTTCGAAAAGTTGTAAAGTGATATATTCTCTTGTACTGGTATGCCCATCTATTAGTAAATACTTACCACTACAAGTTTAGAAACAATAAAATTTGTAATTTTCTTCTATTCATGCACTAATAAATGTATATTTCTCTAAATGAATGTAAAATACCTAATCAGTTAAAACCGTATTTTGATTTGTCTTGGACAGTGTTTCAAATGTTAAGACAATTTTCTATTAACTTTCTCAGCACAGCGGACCGTTTGAGTCAAAGTTTTCATCCCTAATCCAAAATAGTCGAAAATTCGTGAAATGTATTATACGACTTAGTTCTAGCCAAAATTAAGTAAAACAATTAAAATTTCAAATAAAAGCATAAAAAATAATTCATAAAGTCTAAGTCAAATGTATTAGTAAAGATTAACAATAACATAATAAAATAAAAATAGATAACATATATATTTTGTAGATAAATTTTAAACACTTTTAAACAAACAGCAGATGTATCAATTTGATTATAAACTCAGATATATTGATAATTAAATTTTTATTTTGCATTTAAAAAATGTAAAATACAAACTAATAATTGAATAAATACCTTTTTACCGAAATTACGTTTTACTTATTTAGAACATCCTATTTTACCCTCCCGAGCCTTCTATAGCATTAAGTTTAATCACCGGATGTATATGTTACATGGTGCAGAGTATACAGTGTTATTTACACTGTACTAACATGAACATTAAAGAGATCTGCTAAATAAATTATCAGTATATACTGAATATACTACCTTATTTGCAAATTTAACCCTGCAGAGAACCAACTGCGCTCAACCATTTTATTAGGGATTATATTACACAGCTTTTTTATAATTTTTTTATGTAAAGGGTGTCCCAAAATTCACGTAAAATTTTAATTCTATTTATAATAGAAAATATTTTCAGAAGTTTTGAGAAATATAGTCGCTAAAATTGGACCTAAATTTAGTGATCAAGTGAACTACTGAATTAGTGCTTCACCAATTGTGGACCCCTTTTATGGACACTGGATAATACACAAGGAATCGGATCGGATTTTTTATAATCCACTATTGTATATACCTAAGCCAAGAATTTCGTCATCCTCCGGTCCTTTCCAGCTTCAATCTTTTCTTTAATTTCGCATGATATAATCTAAATAATAAATTTTTATTACTTTAACTAGGTTAATTAGTTCTTTCTTGTTTTTCCATTCTTATAAGACCTTTAATATTCTTTGTGTACCAATGATATTCTGAGCATTCTTCGCTAAAAATCACAATTCAAACGCTTTCACTTTCTTTTCTAACGTTTCTGTCATCGTAGACGCCTCAACATTGTATAACACTGTAGAAAAAAAATTTATATTTAATTTACTTCAACATGTTTTGCGAATGGTCGATTGATAACCAGGTGCTTGCTGATCACCATGGTCTTTGTTCTCCTTGTGGTTAATTTTATTCCGAATTTTTCACAAAGTCTCACTTTTCTATGAATAACTAATTAGTTTTTTTTTTAGTTATTATAGGCCTATATAAAGAAAACCTTTACGTTTTCTGCAGAGATTTCGGCGTATTTTTTTAATTATTAATATTTTAGTGCAAAAAATGCCATTTTTTAGATATTTTGTTTACCATTAAAAAGCTTAATATGTATTTGAATAAAATTACAAAACTATATCTTTTAAAACATAAAAAATCTTTAAAACGACGATTGCTAAAAGTTGTAAAATTAATTTGTTGCTTTGAAAACTACGGCAAGATCGTTAATTGTTTATAATTTTTGTAAAAATCAACCTAGATATTTGTTATTACCCATAAAGTTGGGTATTGTAGTCCTTAACAAACTTTCAATTTCAGATCAATCCATCAATTAGTTTAAAAGTTATTTTATTTGTTTATCCCAGAAACCTTTTTTTTAAATAACATTAGTCAAAAAATAATGGGGATATTATAATTATACGCATGCGAAATGAAAGTTTAAAAACTAAATATTAACTTATACCGAAAGAGGTTATTATTAATTATTTTTATAACCAATAATTGTCTTTGAGAACGATTTCCGAAGTGGAAATTGAAACGTCAATAAACGAATTTTAACCTTTAATTGTGGCTTATTTCCATTTAAATAGTAATTAATTTAAAATGCCACAAGAAAATAGCTTCAGAACAATAATAATTGTTTTGCATAATTACTATTATTTTTTACGTCTAACAATTAGAATAACTTTTAAGCTCTATAGTAGAGTATAGTAGAATATTTTGTTAATATTGACAAAGCTGGCAGTTTTACACGAATTTAAACAAAAAACAAAGTTATTCTGGCACCATTAAGTAAAAGTAGGGATAAGATTAAATTGTGGTAAAAATGAGGCTGAAATGAAGATTAGTCGGACCATGATAAGGGAGAACTAAAAATTCAAACGTTTAAAAATGTTAATAAACTTCAAAATACTGTAAGTTTCTTTATCTCCGGTTCTAGTTCATAGATTTTGATTTTTTTTACCTCGTATGTACTTTACATTTACATACACTCACACATTACAAATATGAAATGTTTTAATAATATTAATAAACAATGTAATTTGTTACAAACAGTTAAAAATATATATTTTTCCCAAAAATTCTAATTTTTATAATAAAGTATAATACAACTTTGTCTTTATCTTAAAAATAAAACTAATTACTTTTTTTAATTATTATAAACAAATTAGCGGGCATTAAAAAATCAATTCTTACTTTTTATCTGATAGTTCCAGAATAACTTTCTATTTCTTTAAAAATTTGTGTAAAAATTATCAGATTTTCAAAAAAGAAAAAAGACTTTATCTAGGAGTAATAGTTAAAAAACTCCACAAGGAAACTAAGTTCAGTTCCTGTAGCTGGCTGTATACAATGTATCACAAAAAATTGATTTAAAAATCCTTTATAAAGGATATATAATTAAAACACCCTATCGGGCTACATCACAGAACGTTTTCGGAATTAATATTCCATCATCAGTGTTATCTAATGTAACTAAAATTCAATTTAACAACATTTAACGGGTTTTTACCCAAGTATTTAGTGGCTCAAGTACATCCAGATAACACTGATGGAATATTAATTCCGAAAACGTTCTGTGATGTAACCCAATAGGGTGTTTTAATTATATACTTTTTATAAAGGATTTTTAAATCAATTTTTAGTTTAAAAACTATTCTAAATGTTTATAAATCAAAAGTAACCGTAATTTTGCTGAAGGGTGTTGCGTTTTAAATTATTTTCACTTTTTTTAATACATATTGATAATTTATGTCCTTAACTTTCATTTGCATTTGCATAATAACAATTAACTGTTTTGCTTTATTTTGTAATTTTCGAAGCAAAAAATGAATTTTACAAATTTTTGGCGATTATAATTTTTATGTTTTAAAAGATAAATTTTTGTAATTTTACTTCAAATATTAAGATATTTAATGGTAAGCAAAATATCGAAAAACGGCATATTTTACACTAAAATGTTAATAATAAAAAAAAGACGCCGAAATATTAAGTTAAGTTTTTTTATATAGGCCTATAATAACTAAAAAACATTTATATACCTGGATTTGTTACAGTCCCAAACAGGGTCTTATTTGCTTATTTCCCAATACTATTTTCAACGGTTCGTTGCTAACTGCCAATATCACTGAGTCACCTGCATATCGTTAACTATGAATACATTAACTTTTAATTTTTATGCAGTTATGTAAACTTTCTTGAAATCTTTCTCTGAAGAATTAAACAGTAAGGGGGACAAAACGAAACCTTGTCGTGTTCTTATAATAATGATTAAATCAGTTAACTTGATGTTTGAGGTAAGTCTTAAATCTTTCCCATCGTTGTTATACAATTTTAGCGTGTTGTACTTTTATTTGTCAAAGACCTTATATTTTATGAAACACGATTATAAACTCGTAGTTAATATCTCTACATTTCTCGATCACTATTCTTATTGAAAAAAGTACATCTCTTTTTCCAAAACCATTCTTGAAATCAAATTATGTTACTTTGTTCATCTAATTTACTGTAGATTCGGTGAGGTATCATTCGTAGAATAACACTTTATTTTTTATTAGTATCCAAAAATTTAATAATTTCAGATTCGCTCTTAGATATACACTGCAGAGGGAATTGGCTTTTAACTAGTGTGAAAAAGTTGACGTATGCTTGTATTATATTTACTCAAGATTTCACTTATTCTGCATTTAGTAACCCAAATAGATCTGTAGTAGATATATAAAAGTAACTTTTTTCTGAATGATACCGTTATATTATTTCTCGTGTAAAATTTTCGTTACATTAAATATTTTTACTTATTTTATGCCTTTTATGGAGTATGATATATGACAGTACCTATATGTACTTTTCTATATTTATTATTATAAAAATGTTTATAGCAAAAAGTAGCATATAATAAGTTACCACAAAAAGCTTTCTTAAAATAATTGCTTACATAAATGTATATAACGCGGCATAAAAAGTAAAAAATATCTGAATACAAAGGAATCATTTTTCTGTGCGCATTTTGAGATAAGGAATGATTGGTACTGTGTAATCCTTTTCTCTTACTCGGCAAAAGAACACTGTAAACACCGACCATCCACCAAAGAGTCAATTGAATTGCCAATTTCTTATAATGCTCGAGAAATTGTATTCTATACATGTACGGTGCTGCTGTTTACATAATGCGTCTCAATGACAGCCAGCATTGTCCCGAGATACTGCATAGTTTTATTTCGAACACAGGGACGTCCAAACGGGATATATACATATATATATATATATATATATATATATATATATATATATATATATATATATATATATATATATATATATATTAATTCTTAGAAATTCATAAACATTTATAGGCATATTTAAAGTAATAACATAATATGCCCTCACAGATGACCAACCAGTCCAAACAAACAAAGAAGAAGAACATTAAGTAAGAAGAGTAATCAACGAAACAAGAAATAACCGAGATAAAATAGTAGGTGATTTTAATGTGGAAAAATGTATAAAGAACATACAGAGGACCAGATGCAGACAGATCACTTTATAGTCGGAGTACAAATAAAGCAGCTTATACCAGTTCTTAGAAACCGACGGAAAAAGGTATGAAGCAAATAAACCTTTTAGACTAATGTCAGAAGAAAAACAAAGTAAATATGAATAGTTACCAGAGAATTAGATAATATTCAAGCAAACAGAAAAATATAGAAAAAACATGGAAGCAAATAAAAGTATGTATGGCCAAAGCAGCGCAGGCCAGTAATAGAAATTTAAAAGATAATTATAAAGAATGATTCGATGAGAAATGTAAAATATAACTACATGAACGAAATAAATTAAAATATAAAATAATGCAAGAAAAAACACCACGAGAAGACCTGAAGGAAAACACCGACCAAGAACGAACAGAGGAAATACCGCCCAATGAAAAATAAATAAAAGAAAGGAAAGAAATAAAAACACTAAATAAAAATAAGAGCTTAGGAAAGGATAAAGTAACAACTGAAATGTTTAAATATGAAGAAGCAGTACTAATTAAGCATTTGGAAAAGTTACTGAAAGAAATTTGGGAACAAGAATCTTACATACTGAAAAAATGGACTGAAGCCACACTGTGCCCAATTCACAAAAAAAAGCGATAAAAGTGTATCCCATACTTGCAGAGGAATAGATCTACATGTTGCATATAAAATACTGGCAGTTCATATAAAAGATATCATAAAAAATAGGCAATAATGACATAGGAAAATAAGAATGTGAATTTAAAAGACGACGCAGCACATATTAGATAAAATTTTCCTGCTGCGAGAAATACCAGTAGAAAGTGGGACAAATATGGGAAATCTACAATGGCCCTATTCATCTATTTTAAATAAGCTTTTGACAGAGAAAAATTAGTAAGAATGATAAAATTGACACTCAGAAAAACAGAGAATAGGGAATAAAATAAATGGAAAGAGTTTGACGTTAGTGAGGTGGTGCCGATGGCATGTGATTCCGATGTAAGCGAAAAAGGAGTTTGTATTTTACTAGATCCCCATAACGAAGATTTTGAAATTGATGATTCTCAGAATAACAACTCGGATGTAACTCCTGTGCATCAGTATATAAGTAAAACATCTAGAGCATACTTGGCGAATTAGTAGACGATTGAAGCAGAACATATTCCGAGAACGAGGAGGTCTTTGTAACGAAGGTATCGTTACATCTATTACAGAGATACTTTAAAAATTTCTACACGATGACATAATCAACGTAATTGTCCGATACACTAATGAGAAGGTTGAAAGGAAAAATGTGGAGAAAATCGACAAATCTGAATTACTGGCTTTTACTAGTATTTTAATTTTGATTGGTTTAAATGTGGATACTAAGCTGAATTGCCATGATTTGTTAAAAGCATTTGGCAGGGCTATCTAGGTTGGTAACATGAGCTGAAACAGATTTGTAGATTTGTTCAAAGCTTTGCGATTTGATGATATAGAGACAAGGAAAGAACAGCGAAAGCAAAATAAATTTGCACCACTTAGAAATGTCTTTGGATTATTGAACGACATATTCCTAAGATACTTTACTCCAGGAGTAAATATCGTTATCGATGAGATGCTGTCCCTGTTTGGAGGAAGGTGCCCTTTTAATGTTTTCATGAAAGATAAACCAGAAAAGTATGGGATTCTCATTGGGATGTTAGTATATATATATATATATATATATATATATATATATGTATATATAATATATGTATACATATATATATATATATACATATATATATATATATATATATATATATATATATATATATAAAACTACATTTAAATATGTTTAAATAAGATAAAGAAAACCATTACTTCTACGGCAATTATAAAAGATTGTTAAAACTTACCTTTAAAACAAAATCTACGTAGAACTGTATCTGATATTCTGCTGGTCTGTATCAGCGTTCATTACTTATAAACTGACGGTTCTCTGCATCCTTTCAATCGTAGTTTGCGTGAATTACTCCGGACATCTTCTGATCCCGGTGGCGACCATTTTATTCTGACATATATACATGCCATCATAAAACAGTTTCTATTAGTGAGCCATTAAGTCGTCTAAAAAGAAGATTTTTGATGATTTCTAATCAATACTAGTGCTGCTGTTTTATTATGTAATTTTCTTGCATTTTAACGATTACATTTTTTGCCTCCCCTTCGTTGATCTTTTTTTCATTCCACTTCTTCATTTCCACTTCCTTCTTCATATCAAAATTTCTCTTTTAGACAACTTTTTGGAATTACCTGAATCAGCCTCGAACAACTTACCCGAGAGTCTCGAAAGACTCACAGATGACTCACCCTTATTGACCCAGAAACTTTCAATGATCCCATCTCACAATTATCAAAATCGCACTCTAACTCATACACCGTGAAGTCCCTATCTTTAGTAAATATTTCAATATTTGATCTTTAATTATTATATCAGTAATATTGTATTTTATTTTACATTATTTACACTTTTCTATACCTCACATCTTCACCACAAAAATACTCCCATCTTTACCGATAATAACGATCCGACTTTAACGACACGGTGCTGCAACAAAGAAAAAATTTGTTAGTACATACAGATGTTTTGCATTACTTAAATTTATAAGAGTTGGAAATGTGCATCTGGAATACATCCAAGAATTAAAAATTGTTCAAAAAATCGAAAATAAAAACAAATTTATGAAAAATAAACCAAAGGGAAATATGATTTCAAAGGATATAAGAGTTTCCAAAAGAAATATTTTTTGGAGTGACCATTACGTATTAAGAACCAAGATTTTATTTGGAGTAGGGAGGATATGTGAGCAAAAAGTAAAACAAGTTGTATATTTAGGATCTTATTTTCAAAAGCAATGTGAGACATCAGTTTTACATCTCAACTCTGGATAAAAAACCTCTGTATTTAATACATGAAAAAACATACAAGAGACATACTACTTACATAGACTTTAGCGTTCAAGTTTACGGGAATCTCGTCATTGTTCAACATCTGCTTTAATTATCCAAAAGCTATCCACGGGAGTCGGATACGTCTATTAGTTTTCGCAGTTTGATTTTCTATGATTGTTTTATGGTTTGTCTTAAATAGACATACCCGCTGACGTTT
Organism: Diabrotica undecimpunctata; assembly: GCF_040954645.1. NCBI lineage: Eukaryota > Metazoa > Arthropoda > Insecta > Coleoptera > Chrysomelidae > Diabrotica > Diabrotica undecimpunctata. The sequence goes on along the minus strand of NC_092812.1, from coordinate 51,270,349 downwards.
TCTATTGGTTAATCCTGAAGAAAAATTCTTCTTTGGTACTAACTTTGTTGCTCATCATTTTTTTTGTTCCAATTCACTTTCCCTAAACTTGCTGCCTTCGATTTGACCGTTATATCATTTTGTGTATTACTAGTTATTAAAACAATTTCGCCAGTGAGTTCCAGATGTTTTAGGTAAAAGCCATCCATATTGTTTTCTTTACCATCCCCTTCTAGTTTTTTAAACACGCCATCAATGATTCAAGTGAACAGTTTTGGGGAGCTTTTGCTACCTTTTTAAAGTATTAGCTGTATGTGTATTGTTTTGTTCTAGATTATTTATCAACCTTAAAGGGTTTTGATATATTCTTTAAATCTGAATACATCTGAAATCCATTCTAGTCTTTTCCGAAGATATTATCGCCCATAACTCTCTACGGCATCAAAAGCCCTCCACGAAAATTTACGAAAACAAAATGAATGGGTAAGTTAATTGATATTTCAGATCTCTAGCCTAGAATAACAGACCTGTTTTAATTCGCTCCGTAATATCACCCGAAATTAGAGCTATTACGAGTAGGATTTTAACGTGGTTTTGTGCATAAGTGATAATTATTAGTATGTTATGTTAATATAGCAATTATTTTTATAACCTCGATTGAAACAAGAAGCAATTATCAGTAAAAGAACGAAAGTTAATAAAAACTGATAAAATTATTAAATAATAGAAGTTGGACCGAACATTTTCAACAGTTTCAAAAGATCTTCGCTAAGAAAAGAAATAATTCAAAGAATTCAAAAAAAATGCTGCACTAAGAGAAACAGGTATTTATGAAGGGTTAAAAGAAATGCTATTGCAAATAATGAGTATGTTGAAGAATCACAAAGACAATAGGTATCAAAGAAATAGAAAACAACAAAAAGACCAAGCGAAGAAGATGAAGGAAATTTCTGAGAAAATAAAAGAACTCAAGAAGAAAAAAATGCTGTAGATGCTGTAAAGAATGATGATATGGTTATTAATGAAGCCGTCAAAGCATTTGGAATACCCGAAATGACTTTTAAACGTCGACTAAAACCAAATAATATGGATAAGATAAATCAATTGGATACAGATTGTTCTTTAGGAACTACCGTTGAAGCTAAAATCGTTAGCCATATAAAAAACTACAAAAAGACTATACTACTAAACTATAAAAAAAACTACATCAGCCAGAACTGAAGTAAGAATAATGGCATTTAATTTAGCTATAAATTTAATGCAGAAGAAGGTAAATTTTTAAAATAACTCTGATCATAAGAGTTACTTATTGTCTACTTTTAGGTAAAGCTGGTAAAAAATGGTTAGAACTTTAACTAGAGTTTTACTAGAACTAGAGCTTTAGGAATGTTTAAAGAAATAGTCAATAACTATTTTTCTGATCTCGAGAGAATTATGACCGAATATAATTTTTATGATAAACCCGGACACATATTTAATAGTGACGAAAAACAGGATTACAACTGAATACTAGAGCCGGTCAAGTTCTATCCGAAAAATGTTCAAAATGTGTTCCTAGCGTAAGCTCTGGGGAAAAAGGTGAAACGATCATTATAATAGCTTGCTGTAGTGCAAAAGGGAACATTGCCTTTTTAAAGGGAAAAAAGACGAGTGGCATTATGGTAAGTCACCGGGTTCCAAGATTAGGATGTCGGAAAAATCAGCATACGTTAACAATGACATTTTTTTTTGGAATGGTTACAAACACACATTATACCGAGAAAGCCTTCAGGTAAAGCCTTATTAATATTAGATGGCCACACATCCCATACGACTAACCTGGATCTACTAGAATTTGCAGACCAACACGAAATAATTTTATTTTTTTACCATCACACACAACACATTACCTACAGCCTCTGGATCGTGCTTTTGTAAGTCACTTAAAAGCAACTTTTATGCTGAATACCGTTTTATGGTACAGAATAACACAAACATGGTTCTAAAACGCCTTCAATTTGGTAAACTCTTAGGTCGAGCATGGGGAAACTCAGGAAGTGTTCAAAATGCGGCGTCTGCATTTGAATCCACGGAAATGTATCCGTTTATTCCGTTAATAATCACAGAATATGCATTTTTGACACACGCCCCATTAGAAAGAGAAACAATAAATTATCTAGTTAGATCAGAATCTCCTCAATCAGGCTTTCTCTGGAATTAATGGTAAAATAACCTTGCACGGAAGCCCAAACAAGTCATCAAGTGTGTTGGGTGCAAGGAGGACTATCGCCAAACGTGTAAAACAAATAAATTGTTACAATATATTTTTTGTAAGCGCTGGTTACATGAAACTTCTATTGGCTTCGCTAATCTCTATAACAAGTGCGGAAAGTCTCTTGCTATTAAAAGCAAGCAAAAAAAATTATTATTTACAGTTTTTACTTATACCAAAACAAATACCAATGCTAAGTTATATTATACAATTTTTTTAGATTCTGATGTTTATTTAGGCTTCAGTTTTCTAAAATGTGGTCCATCTCTCCTTCCTTTATCCTATATAAACGAGAAACAAATTAAGAACATGTAATGGTCGGACAAGAAATTTAAGCAGGGAGAATATTTAATGCTAACAACGGATGAAGGAAAAATGTATAAATTTGAAGAAGCAAAAATATATCTAACGCAGCTTAATTAAGAAGGTATAAAACTGCAATAAAATCAAATAGTTACGTATGCCTCAGAAACCTAGAGGATGATAAAAACTGAACCATAAATATTAGAAGTATGGGAATAAAAAATACTTAGAACAATTTATGGCGGAAAAATGATAAACAATCAGGGGACATGAAGAACAAACAAAGAGTTAGAATAATTATATAAATAGCCTAATATAATTGCAGTAGTAAGAGCACAAAGACTTAAATGGTTAGGACATGCCCAAAGAATAACTCAAGTTAGAATGCCAAAAATCTTGTTAAGCCCTACAATAGATTGTAAAACGAGAAAAGGAGGCCTAGGACTAGATAAAGTCATGAAATCTGAGGTATCTCAATGTAAGCAATTGTCCAACTGTGGAACAAAGAGTGTGGAAGAAACTTTTTCAGTTTCTTCCACTATTCAAAAAAAAAAATCATTTTCCATTGCATCTCCACTATGTCGATGATTGTATGGATCTAATCAACAGTTTAATGGTTTGATCCAAATTTCCAATGATGATTTGGTAGCAACTTTTTTTCTTTAATGGTTGGTAGGTATCACACTTTTAATCTTCAAAATAGGGGTGGGGCTTTTAGTAAATGTCAGTTAGCATATACATGTCAGTTTCTCTGAAGTTTATTTTAAGAGCCCAGTTGGCTTACTTTTGAAAAAGTTTCTTTGCCATAAGAAGTTACCATTATCTATTCTACCGACCTTTTGTAGATTTTCTTTATTACAATTTGGAGAAATTCAAATTTTGTCTTTTACTGCTTTATTACGGCTTTATTAAAAAAAAATTAAATTTTTGGTGTTTTAACTACGCTACGGAAAATATTACCGCCAAAATTCTATAATATGTAAACATATCGTTACGGACTATTAATATTTTACATAATTTATGAAACAAAAATTTTTCTTAAACAAGGAGTATTGAAAGAAAAACGATTAACAAATATTTATGGGCTATAATTTTGTCTGCTGTCAAGGCAGCCGTTATTTATTACAAAGCAATAAAAGTGAAGTAGTATTAAAATGTCAAAAACAGACTTAAACTGTAGTCTATACTAAAAAGATCAATACAATGCAAAATGTAATCTTTTCAAAAATTAACATTACTTTTTTAGTATAATTTATTGGTTACTTGTTTTTCAACATACATTTAGATTGATCGGATCATCATCATCATCAAAATTTTGCCTATATTCACCGTATAAGTTTCTGATTACATTTCTTTATATAGTTCCATATTTGCTCATAGCAACATTAGTATTCTTCATAAGTATATCTCGTCTGTTTGCTTTCAACTATTTCTGGCCTTCTATTGGTAAAGCAAGTTACAGTACTCCAACAGCAGCTATGGAGGCTTTACTAGGCCTGCCTCTCTTGCATTTGATAATACAAGGAGAAAGACAGGGCATATGATTATCACAAGGACTGTAACGAAGGACATTTTTGATGAGAAACCAGATCACATAACAAAAAAATATAATTTTAAGAATTCATATAGGGTGTCTATTCTAGACAGGAATGTATGAAGAAACAAGGAGTACCCTAACCAACAGGATAAGATCTGGTATAGAGATGGATCTAAAACTACAGAGTGTGTGGGGGCAGAAATATCCAAAAATTAGAGGAAGCTTAGGCTTGGGGAGAAACTGAATCGTTTTTTCAAGCAGAGATTTATGCGATACTGTGCACTGTGCAAAAGAAAATAATGAGAGAGCTCTTGAAAAAGAGCAGATCCATATATTTTCTGACAGTCAAGTGGCTCTGAAGGCACTGCCGTGTCAGGAAGTGACGTCTATACTGATGTGGGACTGCATAAAAGAACTGAATAAACTGGGAGACCGGAACAATATTTAGCCTGTCTGGGTACCAGGACATCAGGGCATCGAAAGCAACAAAAAAGCAGATCAACTTGCAAAAAGAGAATCGAACGAATCAAACGAACCGCCTGTAACTCTGGGATTATTAAAGACTCCAGTTCGTCGGGCTGAAGAGGACTGATCAAAGAGAGTCATGAGCGATATTGGGAGAGAATCCCAAAACAAACACATGGAAAAATTTTCATTGGTGGACCATGTAGAAAAAGATCAAAGGAACTGCTTCACATGGGTAGGAACAAACTGAGAACAGTAACAGGAATGTTGACCGGGTATGCACCAGTAGGAGAATTTCTGAATAAAGAGGCATTTACAATGGAGACCATTCAATAAATACTATCTAATCTACCAATCCATCATCCGGAAAATGTCTGATCTAAATAATGCCGAACATTTACAACAAAATGAGCTGCAGCTCCGTCTTGCTGAAACCACATCTCATTAAAATTGGCTCCAAACTTGTTTTTCAAGGCAGGTACAAATTAATTTATAAGTATTATTCCATAGTTATTGCTTTTTAATTTTTTTTTATTTTTGTAGTCTTTGAGTATGGTTTTCACGTATCCACGATTTACCTCGCTCCAATACCTTGAATTTTGACGATTTACATTCTCATAGAGTGTAAAATTGCTTTCTTCGAAAAAACACATCTTGGTCACGAAGTTAATATTAAATCTAAAGTTTTTTGTAATTTATACCAGTTTTTGGTCTACCTGTTCTAATACCATATTTTACTCGCCCAATTTCCTCAAAGCGTTTTACAATTGTTAGTTTTACGAATTAATTTCAAAATCACAGCATTCTATATTTACTTACCTGAAAATTATTTGGCACTGAGAAGTTTTATTTATTTGACCTTCGTGGCTGGATAAAATACCAATCGTTACATATGGTTGCACTCGTATTGAAGTGAGGATTGCGATAATAATACAATTGAATTTAAAAAACCAAAGTGACTAATGATATCAGAAAATGGTAAATCTGGCAATGTTACAAGCATCAAATCTCCATATTGCAGAATATGCGTATCCGTTTTTTTTACAATTCGAACCTTTCATTTAAGAGATAATTAGGTGTTTTCAGATTTGGTACACTCTGTAAATCGTCGCCTGTATGCAATAGTGGCTTAACTCAAAAATTGACAAAATTGAGTTAATATCACTAGAGGGCTTGAAAAAGCCTTATTTCTGACCTGCAAAACTGGCACAATAATAATAGCAAAAATCTTCGCTAGACATCACTAGTGTCGCTATGACATGTTGGCGGTTGAGATAAATTGTTTCTTGCAGTACTGGCCTTTTGAGTTGTGCCGTGGAAGTCGAACCGTGACGATATTAAGTTTCTATGCAATACCAGCAAATTTCAGTTGTGCCACTATAGCAGACAATTTTAGATATTTTCAAACCGTATCAATGAGAATTTTGGAGTTGTGTCACATTAAATAAAAGGAATAAATTTATTGTTTTAAAAATGTCAGATCCAAAGGGTTATTGAAAAAGAAGTGAATTAATCATATCTCGAGTAGGAGTAACGTAAGTAATGTGTGTGTGTGTGTGTGTGTGTGTGTGTGTGTGTGTGTGTGTGTGTGTGTGTGTGTGTGTGTGTGTGTGAGAGAGAGAGATGGCATTAGACAAAAAATCTTTTTGCCACAGAAAATTGTTATAAGGATGTTTAAATTTTTATTTTAGAATCGTTTATAAACTTGATTAGAATATTAAATATAGATTTGTCAGAATAAGATGACAGATTGCTGATGTTAACTGGTAGGCTAATATTGAGATCAATTAAACCTAAATATAGGCTTCGAGTCTGTTCCCTATGATTAGGACAATCGAAAAATAAGTGGTATAAATCTCCGACAGATTTACCATCACAAGGACAGAAAGGAGTTTCATAGATTCCAATCCTATGCAGATGCTCTGAAAAGAGGCCATGGTTAAGTTTTAACCGGGTTATTAACGTAACTAATAATATCAATATTATTTTAATATATAAAATTCCAAATAATCGATTTAGTAGACAACTTTAGACGATTTTTTGTTTATATCTCTCGGTTTAAACAAAAAACAAACCCATTTTAGTTCACACCAACCGGTTCGCAAAGAGAGGATCGTCTATTTTTGGGCATTTTAGGTGCAAGAAGACATAAACCTAAAAGTAGGAAAAGGAAGGCTTGTTTGTACCAATGGAAAAGAAATGTCTGAAGGTTTCTTAGAAATTCAGGCCAAAATATACCAATGTTAACGGTAATCTTGTACAGGCTCGCAGTTTGGGTCAATCTTGCAATCTATGTAGACTGAAATGTGATGAAAAATTCATATTACAAGAAAGAACTCAGATCTTTGAAAAATATTAGGCAATGGGAAATATAAATGAACAATGAAGTTATATTCTGAGATCCATGTCTATAATTAAACCTACATATCGATATGCAGATAAAGGTAACACATCAAGCCGTGGTTATAATCATGCATTTTATTTAGAAAATTCTGATCAGAAAAAATAGAGTCACAAATAGATGTATTCGAACTATTATTGGGAAGACGGAAAGTGGCTTTATAAGCAAAGATCAAAGAGGTATATATAGCATGCATAAAACATTTTGTAACGAAACTATGAACAGGGTTCATAAACACCTTTCTTCAATTCCGACAATGGAGAGCCACTATTGTTGAAGTAGTACCTCAAAAAATATTTAGAAGTAGGTAAAACATTAACAGATGTGTACAATAATTATAGAGCTGATTGCCAAAGAGAAAATGATGAATTTGTAAAAATTGGTTTATATCGTAAACTTTTTAATTATGAATTTAACTTCCCCCAAAAAGATCAACGTCAGTATTATGAAAAATACAAAAATTCGGACAGTGAAGAAAAAATAGCCCTAGAAGATGCTTATAATAACCATCATAAGGAGAAAAACTTAAGCCGGGAACTAAAAATACTTGAGAAAATGTAACTAACTTACAAAAAGTTAGTTACATTTTTACAAATTGCAAAGTCTCAGTACGCTGTAACTTATTTCAAAATTTCTTTTATAACTCATCGTTATTTAGTTGTTGGCCATACTCAAAATAAGGGTGACAGCTGCCGCTCTTTAATAGAAAGAAATATCACTAAAACTTTAAAAGGAGAGCTTATATCTACCGACTCATTACGCTATGCTGATCCGAACTGCTCGTTGCACACAACCATTCGAAGGACACGAATTATGTCCTAATTATTTTTTTGATCAGAAAAAATTAAATACTAAAACAGTGACAATTTTCAATGAAAACGTCCAAGAAAATACTTTTCATTTCAACGATATTTATGAAATCCATGTAAAAAAAACTCTGGTACTCACTACTATTTTAAAACTTCACCAAGATCAGTTAATATCACCAAGAAAAAAACAAAACAGGTTTAGAAAGCATGGGTATTATAGAACTAGAAAAGGCTTACACTGGCAGCCTGCCAATAATTGAAAACAAGAAAAAATACCTTACTAGCATTTGTGAAGACAAGAGTGTTCCACCAATTCACGTTGATTTCTACCGACATTTAAAGCATTGTTAATCATAACTTTTCCTATTATTATTAATATATACTTTTTTATTTCGTTTTTCTTATAGTTGTTAATAAACACAATTTTCTCATTCAAGTACTTCTAGTATTTTATATTGAACCTATATTTTAGTTGATAGGAATAACAAAAAAATGCCAGTTTTGTCTTTATCTTAATTAGTCTTAAAAGACAAAATGTTGATGTGTAATAGTGGCACAACTCAAAATAAGGGTTGAATTTAAAAGTCTGTGTTACAATTCATTAAAAGCTACCTAACAAATACACCAAAATTAATTTTTTTCCAAAAATCCCAATTCATGTAGTAAAACAAATAAGATAAAATTATTGGCACACAAAACCCTAAAGGAAAATATAATGATAATTATTATAATACTTCTTTAAAAATATGTACTGAAATTATACTTCTTACTTTATTATGCAGACTTAAGAAGACATAATCAACCAATTCATATCTAGTACTATTAAATATATCGGATTAAAACAATGGTAGGCCTTTCAATTGTAAATTTATTTCCAGGTATACTGTCACAAATGTTTTTGGGGTTAACAAAACTAGGTACATTGCTGGTGCAAATTTAATTTTTGCAATCTCTTGAAATGCAGTGAATAATGATTAGTCCTTGCTCTCTCATTCTTAAACTTAATTTTTAAATCCATTTATTGAAACTTTTCAAGAATTAGGTTGCCAGATATTTTTAAATTGACAATATCCGTGTCTAGACGATCTATTGTTTTGTTTAGTAGATAATTTCAACTAGTTTTTTCTGGAAATAATTCTTAGTATGCGTTCTGCGTATTCACATATCTGATACTATTCGTTTAAAAAACATTGAACTTATTTCCCTATTGGTATAAATGTTTTATATTTTTTTCCCCTATCGAAGGGATATCAATGATCTCTAACTTTCAATTTTTGTTCCTCGCACAACCTAACCAAGCAAAAATAGTCTACTGCATTGCTTAATAAATTCAATGCTTTTCACTTACTATCTAAAAATAAATATGTCGCAGATGGGCGTTCTAAACGATAACGCCTTACCCACAAGCCATCAACTTACATCATCGGCCAATCAGTCGAGAACTTGTACAATAATTGTTACATCTCATGAACTGATCTGTTTAACGAAACTGTCATCTCCATAATTTATTTTTACTCTCATTATTTTTTTTTAGGCGGAGTAAGCTTCATACCGGATGGTACGAAAACGTTCTATAGAACCAGATGAATCGTAACTTATCGATGAAAATTGAGATGAAGACAGAAAACATATAGTAATAAATTATTTTATATATTTTTTAAAATAAATCACAAGCTGAAGGATATTTTTAATTATTAAAGATTACACCTTCAGATTGGAAGCAATGTGCAAATATAATTCTTTTTAAATTTCAACTCTCCTTCCTAACTTGTGTAGCGTTGAAAACAAAACAAACTAATTTTATTTCATAAATTTTTCTTAACTGTCTCTCTTATAATGACTCACTCTCTAAAGAACTCACAAAATTTCATTAACTCCCACGAACGGGCTTACAAAAGTACAACTAGTTACCAAATTCCCCTCAGTAATAGTCATTACATGCACAAGGGTGCTTACGTTCTCTAGTAGACAGAATAAGGAAAGACATTGATCGTGAATTCGAGGACAATCTCTCCCTTCTGTTCTACGATATAAAAGTTAAGCAGTAGAGCTTGAGGCAAAAGTTGTTAATTTTGAAATGCGGTTTCATGTAACTAACACTAAGAAATCTCTAAGAACAACAACCAGAAACTGTCAACTATTAGGCGGAATGGATGGATATCGTGTGGATGGATAAGTGTGCCCACTTTGATATTATATGGACAAAAGAATGAAAACCATATATGTATGTAGAGAAGAATATTTCAACCTTAAGTTAAATTTGGATTAATCTGGAACGACCACCTTTGCCCAGTGTTGCATTGTCCAGTTGTCCAATCAAGATTTTTTCTTGTAAATTATATTTGTCACAAAAAGCCACAAACAAAGAATCACTAGGTCAAAATAGTGCTAAAACTTTTTATGAGATGGTAGGTTTAGGGCCTGACAAAAATTTTACTAAAGAGAAGGGTCTGGGAGAAAGAAATAGGAGAGCAAGTTGCCTGGTACAGTTTTACTCCGAAATCTTTATTGCCAACAAAATGTCCAACCTTCACTCATAAAGTCTATCTTATGTACCCTTTAAAAAATAAAAATTCCATCACTACACGATACTTGATTCTTTCCATTGTACAAAAATACTGTGGCAGGTCGATCCTAAATGGCTTGTAAGCAAAGAATGAATTGAACAAAACAGGAAAATATAATATGACGAATGTAACAAAATTTAATTTGATAGCAACGCCCTCTCTTACCGAACCTCAAAACTTATTAAATGGCGTGTTATATTCGCTTCATCTACCCCTGTGAATTTGTGAGGACTAGTGTTCAGTCAACCTGATACAAAGTCACTGCCTCTCCAAACCCACTAACTCCCTTATTAGAGTTGTTATAGGTTATCAAATTCAAATATAAAATATGCCAATACTAAGTATATATTGAGTATATTTATAAGTGTATTATGAGTATACTTACAGTATAGACTTAGTATTTTCTTTTTTATTTTTACCTATTTAAAATTACAGTTTTATTTTATTAGTGATAAAGTTCCAAATAAGTTTGTCGCAGTTTTTGTTAGCAAAATTTGTTTTGGGAAATAAATTTGATTTTACCCAAGTTGATAAGTTTGGTAAATAAAATATTCTAATATAAAAGTTTCCTTCGTCACCCTGTATACACTTCTATAGGTTATTAATTGCAACGTTAAGCATTTCATTTTATTTTATTACATTGCGTACATTGGGACGAATTGACAGGGCCTAATTAATTGTTAGTGCCTTTTGAGTAATACGTTATGTATTCAGAGCCAACATATTTCATGTTCTTGGTATTTCAAGAATTGATTGCTTATTAAACTCATCCAGCAATATTGCCATTTATTGCTAAATTGTTATAAACTACAACAGTATGGTGGCTAAAGAAATATAATAAATTTTGGTATGAAGTATTTCTATATTATTGTGCAAACAGTTGTCCAGTTGACGGAGGTGACCAATTGTTAAGAAAATTTGAAATGATCGATCCGACCAATTCTTTGATCATCTTTGTGAGATTGAGTATTTTATGTTTGTTAAACTATTTATGGGTAAATAATCAAAAGATTTGGGAAGAGAAAATGAGCAAATCTACATCAACAACGACCTAAGAAAGAGATGCAAATTAAAGGGGAAATTGGGAAAAGAGTGAAAGTAGAAAAAGAAAGGAAAACATATAAAAATAGGATTCTTATGATATCAGTATCAGTAGGAATCAGTAAAACCACCAGTATAAACCAGACCAAGGTACAACAAAACTAACGAGAAAAGGAGGGAGTAAAAATAATATCAACAGAAGACTTAAACAAAGTAATGTATTATTAATATAATATATAATTTTTGGAATAATTCCATGTAAAACAAGCAAATAGTATAGCTATTAGTTAGCTAATAGTTTCTCGCTTCCCAGCCTCTACCTTTTCCTATTTCGTCAATCATCATTTTGGAGGTTTCTGGTTCTCATGACATCCTCCACTACTTTGTTCCAACTATGCTTTGGTATTCGCTTTTTCCTTCGATGAGTTTACTCCCACGTCCATATTTTCAAAGGCCAATTCTACTTTAGTCTGTTTGCTATCTCGCTCTTATTTCTTCATTAGTGAATCTGTTTAACTTGATTAATCCGCAACTTCCACGTAAAAAATCTATTTCGAGTGATTTTAATCTGTTTTCGTTTTTGTTTTTTCAATCTCCGACACCTCCAATATCACAAACCTCTGTACAATACTCTTGTAAAATCATTTTTTAAGTACAATTTTGGCGTTCCTATTCCAAATTAGCGGGTGCAGTTGTCTAATTGCAACTTTTCCTAGTACTATCCAATTTCTAATGTGCTCGTCGTTGCCCCGCTTTGTGTAATTAATGACCCAAGATATTTTTATTTGTGGCTAGCTTTTACTAATGCTCGGCTTTCTATTATCAAGTCTACCGTTTCGCCTTACTACTCAATATTCCGTTTTATCCAAATTTATTTCTAGGCCTCATTTAAGACATTCTTCATTAAGTTTTCTTACCATGTAATGTGCGTCTTCTTCGTCACCTGCCAGAATAATCTGATCATCGGAAAACTTGTGGGAGAACAGTATATCTTACTTCAATACCCATTCTGCCACATTCTTTCTCTATGCTTCTTTTTATTTTATTGGTTTGTCCACTTTTCTTTTTTCTGGAAGTGAATATTTCCAGATTCATTTCTATTTGATTCTCGTAACTGTTTTTTCTAGGAATACGCTGATCCAAGTGAGAGATTATCTTTTCCTGTAATAATATTATATCTTCCATGATTTATAACGTTTTAATTTGTTGCCATTGAACGAGATCCTCATATCCCATTGCTATTAATTTTTAATTATATTTTTTTTAATACTATTTATTTTCAACCATTAGTACGTATTATTATTTGCCTAGTTTGTGGACTTTTCAAAACCTAAATCTCAGTTTTTTTTACAGGAAAGCAATTAATGCTAAAGTAAACTACTTCCCGAGAGCCGAAGATTAATTACAGAGATGTTCATTTTTCAAATACAACATGCAGAAACCTTCCTAACTCCTTAACATTTGTATGTTTTTCTTATTATATTCACATATCAATTCTAACACAATGATAAATATCAGCAATCTATCGCAGAACTTAAAGGCGAATAAAAAACTAAAAAATTCGGTTTAAATGCAGCCGAAAATGGGCATACTGAATCTTAAAAAAGGCAATTGAGTATGCGACAAAAAATATCAGTAACTAACCGAGAAGCTAGTTAATATTCACCCCTTGGGTTGCTGTACGTCTTGTAAGGTAGTATCTCTATAAATCATTTGTAAAAAAATCTCAGTTTGGAAAGGTGTGATGATAATCGACTCGCCCGGGAGAAGTAACCCTTGTTGATGTCACAATGGCTTTCATTTTTTATAGAGTGCATAATATTGAATATGCTCCCGTTTACGAGTCTTCTGTGTGTGCTTGTTCACTCGAGACAATCTCATTCACTTTAATTAAATTTGATGTTATTCGATTTCCTAAGTAAATAAATCTTTTGCGGTAGGTCCTATTTCGACCTACCTTGTATATATTATCACTTATCACATTGGTATAATATAATTTTATCGTATTTATATCAATATTTTTATACTTTAAATATCCGTTAAAACGATACAACAACTAATCGTTTTTTTCTGCAAATTGCAATTTTCTTTTTTTATGTCCTATCATCAATGGAGTTGGCTATAAATACTATGTAGTATGAAAAAAGCATTTTTTCTTGGAGTCACCCATATAAGTGTTTTTAAATAGGTATCAGTTTACTGTCTTTACTGAAGACCTTTTCAAGTAAACAGGTGATAAGGTAAATCAATGGTTTTTGGTATTTATCAGATAAGTAATTAAAACTTCTTGTTTTTGATATTCAGTTAATTCAGCAAATTGAAAGTTAAGTTCTCCAATATCACTGAAATGTTAAAATGGATTAGACCAAATAACTAAATTATTACTATGATGTCATTAAGGAGGTTATTTAAAGGTGATGAGGTGACACGTCTTTGGTAAACTTAAGTTGTATTTGAGTTTTAGCTGAATTAACGTTTTGAATTTTAATCCCACAATAGTGTTCAGCTAAATATCGTAGAGTAATGACGTATTCCGACGAATGCGATAGCAAAAAGTGACCACCAATATGAAAAAGTAAAAATATAGTTATTAAAATAAACAGTAAAGTGGCGTACCAAATTCTGTTTTATTCAATGAACAATTCCCACACACGGAACACAAACAAACAGTGTCTATTGTAGTATCAGCTGAAATAGCAGGTAAGCAGCAGGTCCGCCATTAACGAACATCCAGGAACATGTACCCAACTCTCCAACAATATTCGCCACTAGAATACACATTCGAAGATGTACCAAACCATATATACTGGCAACCGACAAATACTTCTATACCAAACATTCCACAAAATCAATTCGCTCTTCCACCACAACCACAACCAATTTACTACAACCCAAGCAACCCATCTACTGTACGGCAGACCTCAAACCCAAAGCTAAAACTTGCAATTATACACTTATAAAACTCGGATATAGAGTCTAGCGAAGACGACAATCAAGAAACCCAAAATAAAAACTCATGGCAGGCAGACAAAAAACGTAAATTTATAAAACAAAATAACGATCCCAATTTTCCAAGCTCACCACCAACAAAAATACTAAATCGATACTGTGCATTATCAAGCGCCGAGAGCTCTAAACAAACTGAAACAGAAAAACAACAGATAATACCAAAACCACCTCCAATATTCGTATTTGGCGTCAAAAACTTTAAAGAGATGGTTGATAACTGTGCAAAAATTGTGAAAGAAGAAACCTACTACACCAAAACTCTGCCAAATGACACTGTCAAGATTACAACATATACAATAGATACCTATCGCAAACTGATAAGACATTTACGAGAAGAAGAAATCGTTCACCACACTTACCAAATAAAGGAAGAACGTACCTACAGACTGGTAATAAGACATATCAATCACTCTATACCCACAACATATATAACAAAGGAAGTAGAGCCGACCATAAAGTTCGCAATATAACTAACATTCGACACAGACAGACAAAGGAACCTTTATCTTTGTTTTTCATAGACCTTGAACTCAACAGTAACAACAAAGACATATTTAATCTAGAATTCTTATGATACACCAAAATAGCAGTAGATGCACCAAATAAGAGAAACTGAATCATCCAATGCATACGATGCCAAGCATATGGCCATAGTAACACATATTGCACTAAATCTCACTACTGCGTCAAATGTGGCGGACAACATAACACAAAAGATTGTATGTACACATGTAAAAAAACTAGAAACACTACAGCTAAGTGTGCACTATGCAAACAAGATCACCCTGCTAACTATAAGGGCTGTGTAGTCTACAGGGAACTAGTAGAAAACAGACATATGCCAAAAAGAGGAAACCAACAGCCTTAAAGAACAACATTCAACTGGGAAAGAAAGACCGGAAAAAGTGGAAGAAACTAGACGAATATCAAAGCCAAGGGCCTCTAAGGCCTGTAGTGCTGTTATAGATAACGAACAATTCCAGTTAATGGTCGCCAACCTGCGATGAGGAGAGGACGCATGAAGAAGAATTGCGTTTATTCTCTAGTTGAGATTTACCGTAGATGTTGTTACAAGTTAAATAAATAAAAAAATGATTAAGCGTTGACAGAACAATTAATTAGAAACAGCTAAGGAAAATTAAATTTTTTTTTCCGCTATTTTTAACTACTAAAATGAATAAAACATTTTTTCTAATACTTTAAAAATTTATTTAACAAAGACTATTAATAAATTCGTTACACACACAGGTTTAAACTCATAAATTAAGAGGATTAATGATTTTGTAGATTAAAAATGAAAAACTAATACTAATAAAATATTTTTTTCTAATTTTGTTCAAATTTATTTTAACGAAATATTTAGATTTGTTACATTAATAGGTAAAAAATCCTAGGGACATACATTAGTTGACCTATTATTGTCGGTATCAGTTTTATCTATATTTACTGCTATTCCACTATTTATTGTACAAGAATTTGCTTAACTGCTGCTAATATTTTTTCTAACATTCGGCTTATTATAAAAATAAAATCCTTAATAAGTATATACAAAAAACTTGAATAAATAAGTTGCAACAAAAATGTATTCAAACAAAAGAAATATCTCCAGACTGCATTTACATTTATTTTATTAGGGTTTCAATGATCTATTGAAAAGACATTTGAAATATATTTCATCTACCGGTGTACCTGTGAGGTCAAATGTGGACATCAAAAGGGGCCACTAAGAGACCTTTGTGCAATGAAACAATGTATTATACGATTATAATAGACCTCTGAGGCAAGTGTGGCTGCACAAGAAGGTTTATTAAGTAATCAAATTCGATATTGATATTAAGATTACTTGGACTTTTATGCACCATTCTAACATCCCGAAGCGCACGTCGCAAAATCAAAAAATGTTTGTATATCATACAACTACTAAAAATATAATTAGCTGATGTTTTTTTAATAATTTCATTATATTAGTAAAATTGCTCACTTTGTATATTTGTATTAGTAACAAAAACCCTAAAACTGGGAACAACCATTTTATGAAGGATGTAATTCAAGGGGTGAGAAAGCTAGAATGTTATATTCAATAAATAATCTGGTAGTTTCGAATGTATCCGTGATATACAATTATTAAATATCATGTTTATATGGGACTAACCACAATAGATTGTAACGAAAATTACATTTTTAACTTTAATTTCCATTCCAGAAATCGTTTTCAAAAAAGATTATTTTAAACATTCTGCGAAAATGTATAAACAAGTTGCTCTTTGTAGGTTGTTTTTCAAAGTTAATGGATGACTTACTTGGTCTCGATCTTGTAGGCAACAGCATGCTTGTAGTTGAAAAAAATCTGAGGGTGGTGTTTTTACCCACAGAATATCAAGTTCTGACTGTTTTGTGTGTATTATATGTTTGTGTAAAATGTGTTAACGTAGATTATATGTTTGTGTGTTGTGTGTTGCATAATGGTGTATATGTTGTAGATGGTATGTCTCCTATTTTCTATTAATTCGCTATTGTTGGTTTGTCCTTTTTGTTGACTTCTTCTTTTAGTATTGGCAACCAAAACTTGTTACTTTCTGCTAATGGGTTTGATATACATTTTTCTTCAAGTAAGATAAGAGCTGCTTCTTTTACTTTTCATTTTTTCATCCCTGTTTCTTTCATGATTATTGATGCAGCTTTCCATTGTATTCTGTGATCATTGTCCCAGGCATGTTTGCATATCTGGGATTTGTCGAAGTCTCTGTGCTTGATGGATGTTTTGTGTTCGTTTATTCTGCACATTAGTGATCTTACGGTTTCCCCCAAGTAAAAATTGTTGCATTCACAGAGCATTTTATGGATGCACTGTCTTTTTTGTGTGTTGTTGTGTTTGGTTTTGGACTGGATATGTCTCAATATGTTACTTCTTTTGACTGTTGTGCTGTACTTGTTTCCCTTTCAATTTTTTTGATAAGCACTTTACATATGGTATTGTTGTCATCTTTGAATTATTTCTCGTGAATGTTTCTGGATTGCGTGTTGTGTTTTGTTGTGTCCTTTCTTCAATACTGTGGATTTCCTTGTTTATAAATAACAATTGGTAGTAATTTTTAACCTTTGTTAAAAGTTTTTTTTTCCTGAAATTGATTTTGATTAGAACAGCTGCTTTGGGATCTATCATTTAATGATTTGATAATTCTTTTTGATGTTTACGTTGTTGTTGGAGTGGTAATTTAAATATCTGTTGGTATGGGTTGGTTTTCTATAAACTGCTATTCCTGTGTCTTCTTTTATGATTAGCACATCCAGAAAAGACAGTGAATTGTTTTTTTATGATGAATTTGATTGATTTTTCTGTATTTTTGATATCCATCAGAAATTTATTAAGTGCTCTCTTCCGTGAAGCCAAATGGAGAACCGTCAAAAAATAAGTTAGTTTAAAATGTAATTTTTATTACAAAAAATTGTGGCTTCATTCCATATAAGCATACTATTTACCTTGCCACAAGAAAGCAGTTTCAGAACATAACTATACAATTATTGATTGATAAGTGCATTAAAAATACTGTTTATTATCAAAACACGACATTCTTTAGTTTTCGACGAGATAAATAAGACTATAAGCTCTACTCAAACTGGATAGTTAAGTGCATGGATGTCTCTCAACGTGCCATACAGTGATTATAGAGGGAGGTTTTTGAAACTATAGCTCTACTGCTCAACTGCCGCTCTAGTTCGATTTTAGTTTTAACCGCTAAAAGACAACCAACAATTATCTCACCTAAATTGATTATGGACTTCTAGCGTGCTCACCATGTAACCATAAACCAATATACCTAATGTAAAAAATCGTTTACGTAAAGTCACTCTTGTAGTCGAAAATCAATCATATGTCCATCTCTTTCCAGTCAATCGCCTTGAATATAACATGAACGGAATCAAAAATTTAGAATAAAGGAGAGGAAAATAACTACAAATATGTGTTCTTAACCATAAAATATCGTCCATTTATAAAAGAAATAATATTTTATAGAAATTATATTTGTCAAAGAGGTGTAATGAAAAATATATACATAAAATAAATCACCAAAATGAACACTGGAATAGAAATTGGCAAAAGCGAAACAATGAAAATAAAACCCTTTATCAAGAAATTTAAAATTATTATAGAAGCTACAAATATTACAGCCACAACAGCTTTATCTATCCCATTCATGCCTACAATATTTAGAGCCAATAATGAAAAATGTAGAAATATTAAAAATTATAGATCTTGAGAATTATATTTTTGCAAAGAGAGGTAACAAAATAAGAAATCAAAACTATGAAAATATAGTGAAACCTTCAGTAGTATAGAGAATTCATTCTTGAATATAAACAAACAGTAACAAAAAAATAATTATTGCTGCAGAAATTAGTTTTACGAAAGAGATCACAAGAAGAAACAATACAGTAAAATACTAAATTTAGAACTAAAACCACTAGAAATAAATATAAATGACAGACATCTGGAATTGACACATATAACGAATTTAAGATGAAAGTTTATATAAAATATATACGAGGCTCAGGTACAGGCCGGTCATGAGTAAGATGAGAACATTATAGGCTAGACAAGAGACAAAAACTAAAAAATACAATAGAATTAGGTCAAACAATTGTAAAATTATGTTGTAATACAGGGTTAGATAAACACTAGTACTTCCTCATCTCTTGTTTTTTTGTATCCGGTTTTTGGTGACCATAACAGATATGACCGTAACAGGTTTAGAACAGGTTTCGGACAAGGTTTGTCTGTTTCGGACAGAATCAACAATGGCTTAATAATTAGTGCGTAAAATAACAGGTTATAACAGTCGTTCTAGCCATTAGCTCTGGTTTTAATCATGCTGTAGTTCAAGTAAAACGTATCATGATCGTAAAACAAGAATTTTTTTCTCCAGAAAGGCTATAGTTCTATATTAAACATATATGTTGCATCAACAACTCAAATTTCTAAACGTAATTTTTTGTCTGCACGGTTTTAAATAGTTAAGTTTTAAATTCCATATAATAATACCAACTTTATAGATAAGTAATGAGAGACCGATGAAAAAAAACAAACATATTCCTATTTTAAATGTGTTTCACCTATTTTAATCTTTTTTTAATTCGTATGTACTTTTTGCGTACATTGCAAGTATGCAATTTTTTAATGAAATTATTAATAAACACACAGTGTAATTTGTTGAAACAGTTAAAAATATATATTTTCCACAAAAATTCTAATTTTTTATTCTATTCTATTAATCTTCTACTGCATAATAAAACTGTAGATCTTTATCTTTAAGATGAAACTAATTACTTCTTTAATTATTATAATCTAATCAGCTGGGAATTAAAAAAATAATTCCTATTTTTTATCTAATTATCCCAGAATAACTTTCCATTTCTTTCAAATTTGTGTAAAAATTATCACTTTTCGAACATGAAAAAAGATTTTATCTAATTTTATAAAAGGGTTTTGCGTTGTAAACATTTTGTTTTTCACTTTTTTCTATACACATATTGATAGCATAGCTTTTAATTTTCATTTGGTATTTGTAGTATTACCTTAGCTTCATTACTTCTCTGAGGAAAGTAATGAAGATACTGTAAAACGGTCTAAACATACGATACTCTAAAAAGGTCCCTGGAATAAACAGATAGAATAACTTTTAAACTAATTGATTGATCGATTTGGAATCTTGAGGGTTTGGTAAGGACCACAATTAATACACAACTAATACCTGGATTTGTCACAATTTCGAGAGAATCTTTATTTCCTCGAGATAATTGAAGAAAAATAGAACCTAACTTATTAATATCAACTGATAATATGCATCTCGGAGATAAAACTAGTGCGTGTTAAAATTTTCACAAACTTACTATGATAAATTTTAGTTTTAGTTAATATTCAGTTTATCTGGTACATATATATATATATATATATATATATATATATATATATATATATATATATATATATTTATGTACCGTTCGGGAAGAAAGGATTAAAAGGATTATACATTAATACCCATGTTTTTACAAAACACGTGTAAATTATCATAGCCTTTAAATTATTACTATTAAAATATTTAAAGTTAAATACCCGCTAGCTATACGAATAAAGTATTATCTTTGTGGTGAATCAAATGACAGGTAAAAATGCTTCCCTTTGTATTGTTTAAAAACCAGATCTTAGATTTTCAAAACGGAACTTTGTCAGTTAGGAATTGGCCTGAAACTTCCTTAACAGAAATAGGAATCCAAGTGGCATATTAAAAATTTAAAAAATCCCCCTAAAGTATAATGTTTTTCCTTTGATAGCATCCTAGTTCTCACGAAATATACAAGCATGTGTCACTTGTAAAACTGGAATGTCCAGTCTTGGTCAGTTCGTTAGGGGTGAAGCTCCGGGTCACGGGTCAACGTCGCTCATGTAAGGGTCATTTTAATACGCAGAAGGGTTGGATTCCCACGAATAGCCGCTTTGTCCACTAAAGATAAATGGGGTGGGAATAGAAATGGTCAAGTGAATATCCATAAGGATTGAAGATGAGCTCTTTTAATGGTGTCTTTCACTAATATAGAAACCGGTTCCGCGGACACCGGCTTTTTCAATTCACCATTCACATCATTTTATACTGTCGGTATTTTTACGTTAACGTTTTATATTATAAAGGATTATTTTGGGTCTCTAATGGTTGGATATCAATTTTTTCCATTTCTAGGCGGTCATTTGATAGTACTAACGGCTCGTTTCAACGATTACTACAATAAGGGTATTTATGTTGGTCGTTGCATGTGAAACAGAAAAGTATTTGCCATAAAAGTTTTACCAAGGGTGTAATCTATTGTTAATATTGTTAAATAAAAATAGTTCCCATACAATAAATACATTTTTTAACTCATAAGCATCTTATATTTTTTAAATTATCACCTCTGACCTATATAAAGTTAAATACTATCGTTTCTAAACAAAACTTATTGAAAAAAAAAATAGTAAAAAATAGTACGAGTAAATGGATAATACCACACTACGCGAATGTTCGTTTAATGGTGATGATTCCTGCGTTATTTAATTTATAAATTATTGTATCCTCATATTACTATTATTGTATTGTTTAATAGCAATATTTTTAACCCTCTCCGTTATCCGTCAATATACGTGAATACAAGAGCGGCTTACTAAGGCCTCGTCTAAAGCCTGTTTTTAAATTTTCTTCCTATTTTGTTAAATTCGGATCCTGTCAAATGTTAACTTTAAATTTATTAGGTACCTATATGCTCGAGTTATATCTCATATAATTTTTTGCTTTTCTTTTATTGGTCTTAACCTGAAATTGGAATTTTACAAGGTCTTTGTGTAAAATTCCTGCAGCCTGTTTGAAAATAATTTTATTGCTTCCATTATTATAATTTCCGTTTATTGTTGTTCTATACACGTCGATTTATGTTCTTTTGTGATCCCATCTCACAACATAATGGACAACGTGTGTAGATGAACCTGTACTGAAGGTATATTCTTTATCACAAAATAATCCTGTTTTTAAGTTATATAAAGATATTTTTGAAACAAGTTTAGAAAGCCATTTAACTTGTTCCAGTCTTAAAAGTATTGGTGCAACCCTACAGATGTAAAAGCACCTTTGGGAATATAAATAAACAGCAAGTGCATATTTCATATTTTAATTTTTAACTTGTTGTGTAAAACAGGTATTACAAAAACCTAACACTGGTTTGAATACATTATATTATTTGGTGATACACAAGAAGGACATGTTTTGTGTATTTATTTACATTTCAACTTGTTGCATAAAAAAGTCATAAATGTAATAAGAACGAATGATGCTCACTCTGTATGGATTTTTAATCTATAACTGAGCTTTCTTGTATGGTGTCTATTTTAACAAAGTTAAAATTTTGCCGTAATACTTTGTAATATTATGTTTAATTATATCTGGGTCTGATAGACTTAAAGAAAACATTTGACAGAGTAAGACTCAAAGACGTACTCCACCGTTTGTATAAAAGAGAAGTTCCCCTAGATATCATAAAAATTATTGAAAACATCTACCAAAGCAACAACATGGAAGTCAGAATAGATAGACAACTTACACAACCTATAGATATCGGCAGCGAAATAAGACAGAGGACTCATTTAATCATGGATGTAATCATCTAAATTGTTAACAAAGGAAGAGAATACAGAATGGGAAACAAAGAAGTAAAATAACTGTGTTACGCAGACGACGCTATATTGATAACCCAAGATGAAGATAGTCGGCAAAGACCAGACAACAGATTTAACATAAGAGCAAAAGAATTTAATGTCAATTTCAACTCAGAAAACTAAAAAAATGGTAATCAGTAAAGAACCAATCAGATGAAAACTTCAGTTTCTACAAGTGGCACCTTTTTCTGTACAATATATTGTGTAAAAATTTCTATTTGTTTCGAGTTTCTCCCGTTTAAATTTTTTTCAGACGTTATACTATACAGGATCATTTACGCAACAATTCAATTAGAAGTTTGCAATGTTTTATTGTTCGTATATTTCTGAAAATTTAGACCAGGAAGGGGAGGTAAAAGTTGCTCCACCTTTATATAATTTTTTCAATTATTACTTTTATAGAGAATATTATTTTATTATATTATCGATAACATGTTTATAATTTTTGTTTTTTTTTTATATCCTATTAATTTACAATTTTTCTATACATCGATATTAAATCTAGGATGCACTGAAAAACCAATGAGTTTTTCTAATTCATCGTTGTCACCTTCTTCATTGTCTATTATTCTAAAGTTATTAATTATGTTTCATCGATATGAATTATTAAAACAGCAAACCTTTTAATTTCTATAAATATTTTTACGTTGTAAACATAATGCAGATACTTCTCTTCAGAAGTTCTCTTCAGAACTTCAATTACCAAATCATTCCGATAATAAAAGTTTAGTTTTTGTGGAACATGCGGGACGTCCCGCGGGACAAAGCGCCCGCAGTAAAATCAGTTTCTTGTCCCAAGTCCTGTCTATCAGCAAAAATCGCCATCTCGTCCTGTCCCGCGGGACAAATTGCGATACAGGACGTCCTGCGAGCATTCCTAGTAGAAATTATGGGATTAAGCGAAACACATTGGAATGGCAGCGGAGAGATCTGAGTAGGAGATCGACAGGCAATGATATACTCAGAAAATATAAATGAAAACGATAAACATAAAAAAGGTTGCAAATATGAAGTCCAAAAAAAATGCTATATTACAAGGAGAGGCAATATTTGAAATAATTATATGAGCGATATTCAAGGCAAAACAGTAATTAACGTTTAGGCCTCCATAAACAAAAGTAATAAGATAGAGAAGAAATATTTCTATGAGCAACTCCAAGCAACATACGGCAATGTGAATAGTAAATACAAAGAGATATAAATATAGTAATTTTAGAACGCCGAGGTAGGATCAGTTATAAGAAAGGAAAGATTAGGAGATAAAAATGATAATGGAAGTCGACTGATCCAGTTTGGTGAAAAAAACGATAATAGGTGAAAGTATTTTTAAGTACAAAAGATACACAAGGAAATATACAGAAATTAAATCGACCGTGTACTGATCCAGTCAAAATGGAAAAGCTGGTTACAAGATGTTAGAAGCATACGAGGAGCAGATGTGGAATGAGACCACATGCTAGTCAGGGCCAAAATAAGGATTAAATTAACCAGAGACAAAAACCAAAAAGTAAACAAAAGAAAATACAATATCGAAGGTTTAAACAAGAAAAACAAGAATTTAACTCATAGAAAGATAGAAAATAAACCGAGCAGGTGCGCCCCAAAATGAGTGAAAAGAAGATAAAATATGGAAGAACTTTAAGGACATAATGTCAAAAACTGTAAAAGAAACGATTAAAATAAAAAAAAGAAAACGAAAAACAGAAAACAGAAAAAAAGAGAAAACAGAAAACGGATGATCCTAGACACATTACAACTAATAGAAGAAAGAAGGAAAATCAAAGAAGAAATGTTAAAGAAGAAAGGAACGGAAGAGGGAAAAGCGATAGGAAGAAATTACAAGGAAAAAATATAATAGTTAAAAAACAAGCCAGAAAAGATAAAATTAACTACGTATTTGATATGCTGAAAAGGTTAGGAAGAGCTGCGCAAGAACACCACCTGAGAACACAATACATTATCATACGAAAACTAAACAGGGACGAATAGGGAAACCACTAAAAACTAATAAATTAATCAAAAATAAACAAGGAAATATAGTTAAAATAGAACATGAAATAATACAAAGATAAAAAGAACACGTAGACGAAGAAAATGAAATACAGGAGTTAAACGTTAGAAGAGATGAAATTACGAATGTAAAAATATAAAACACACTGAAACAATTAAAAAATGGAAAAGCCGCTGAAAGCGATAACGTACCGATAGAGTTAATTAAGGGCGACGCCAACGAATCAGTAGAAATACTACACAAACTCTTTAACGGGACACGACTGACGAGGAGCTACCAAATGAATGGACCGAGTATATTCATTAAGATGTCAAAAAAGGACGATCTAAAAAGATGCGAGAATTGGCGAGCAATAACCCTACTGAGCACCAAATCCAAAATAATATCCAAGATCATCATATTGAACAGACTGAAGCCAAAACTATACAAGAATCTAAGAAGCAACCAAGCAGGCTTTGGTGCTAAACCCTCCATTATCGACATTTATCTAAGAATTATCTTGGAACTAACTAGCAAACGGAAAGAAATATAAATATAACGTTTATTGACTTCTAAAAGGTCTTCGATAGTATAAACAGAGAGCAAATGTGAAAGATTCGGAAACTATATGAACTACCGATAAAATACATTAACCTGATCAGATTATTCTAGAACAGATACATAGCCAGAGTGAAACATGCGGGATAAATGGTAGAAGACATAGCTATACAAAGCGGAGTTAAACAAGGATTTATACTGTGCTCTGCACTATTCCTAATTATAACGAATTCGATCATGGAGAAAATAAGCGATAAAAAACATGTATTATGTGGAACTTACACAACCTTTTGTCTTGTGACAGAACGCAGCAACTACATATATGCAGAAGAAGATCGACAAGCTTGCAAAATACTTCAGTTTAATGGGCCTTAAGATAGATATAGAAAAAACGAGACTTTTAAAAAACAACCGCCAAGAAATTAAAATTAAAATAAATGGAAGACAGATAGAGGAAGTAGATAACTTTACATATCTGCGATCAAATATGGAAAAAAGGCGGCAGTAGATCAGATGTAGAAAAAAAAAATAGCAAAGGAAACATGCATATAACTCCTTAAAGAAAATTTTGAACACACGCGATATATCAGAATTATTCAAAATAAACATATTTAACAGCTGTATTAAGAGTATATTATTGTATGGTGTAGAATCATGGAGACAAGAAGAAACAACTACCAGAAACTTACAAACTTTTATAAATAAATCGTTAATAAAACACCTAAAATATACTGGCCTGATAAAACAACAAACTCAGAACTATAGAGAAGACATATGATTTTTAGAGGTTCAGTGACATTTTCGTCTCTGACGACGGGAGTATTGCTGAATATGTTAATAGTGTTTATTAATTAGCTAATGTTAATACTTATTTATTTATTTATATATTTTTTATAATATCTTTTTTAGCAGTCAATAGCGTTTCTAAATTTTTATCCAGTAAAAGAAACAGATAATTCTAGCTAGCAAAAAATATCCTCATTTTTCAATAAAGATTGCATAGCTGTGGTAAATAAGCCATCATTAAAAATTTTGTATTTGTGTCTATCAAACAAGCAATATAAAAAAACCCTGGAAAAAATCAATGGTATATAGTAAAAAAGTCCTGTGAATCGCATTTATTCATTCAATCGAAACCAATTGAAGACCTGAAATGCTAATCGATTTAAGTGCCATATTTACCAATTTCATTTTATTCCTGCAAAACATTTTATTCCTGCCTGACGTCAATGCACTGCTGAAAGATCTAAGTGCCTAACCCTAATCCCCTTAAAACGGTTTAAATAAATTACAACGGAATGCGCTGTGCGCAAGTCCCAGATCAATGGAAGTGCTAGTTGATCTATGTGCCATATGTCAACCAACCATTTTGTTGATGTACATCAGTGCGTTTATCCACGGTTAGTAATTGTTTACATGTTTAAAAGATGTCTATTTCTACAGATATTAATACTAGTAGAGCCTTTTGTGATGAATCTGAAATTAGTAGGAACTTCAGGAAGAAACAGAAAACCGCCAGATTAAGTGGTAAAACCTATGTTACCCTAAACAAAAAGAAAGAAATCCCAGCAAAGCCACTGCCGTGTGAAGAGGTTAGTATAATATTTATTTACAAAATTTTGTAATTTGGGTCATTCTGCTGTTTATGTACTCGTGTGATTATTGATGACAAATTTATTTATCTTAACAGCTTCCTATTAAATCTAATAAATAGGTTTTGTTTACCGGTATCACTATTCGATCCACATTTTACACATTACCATACAAAACATATACCCTAACTCGTTTCTTTTTTTTTTCAGGTAATTTGCATTTTTCAAGTGTAAAAACAGATGCAATCAAGTTTCATTTGAAATGAAGGGGAAACTCTTTAAGTCCTACCACCAACTTGGATTGAATGACCAAGGTTCTTATTTGATGAGTTTTATAGACATTCTTCCTATTACCAGACGGCGACACGGTTCTTTCGATGAGCCACAAAGCAGCCGAAGGCAAAGCACTTTAAGTTACAGGGTACCTGATGGGGAAGGGGAGTTCCTTGGGAAGTATGTAAAAAAACTTTTTTAAATATTTTTGGAGTTTCACCTTAAAAAATTTCACTTATTATGAAGAAGAAAGTTGGTGACGTGGTTTTTAAAGATAATCGTGGTGGCCTCACTACATTTAAATTTACGGAGCATGACAGGAAACAGATTAAAAACCACGTTCAAAGTCCCAAAAGGAGTACTTAAGCTCCGAATTGAACCTGACTAGGCTTTTCGCTGCTTTTAAACAGAAATATGCAGATAGTGTTGTAAGTGCCAATTTCTATCGAAAAGTATTTTTAAAATACTTTCCAAATTTATCGTTCAAAAGTATCAGCAAATAAAGCTAAGACAGAGCTAGAACTACATCATATAAAAAGTGAAAAAACCTTAAGTAGGTACATTAAAAAAAGATGCATCTGACAGTACAATGCCTAATAGGGGAGTGTGTTGTGTGGTGATTGACCTTCAAAAGGTATTTCCTCTTCCGAAACTTTTTTTTTACTATTGGCACTTAGATCTATTAGCTTTTCAGGTCTTCAATTGTCAAAATATCAGCATTACTGAAGCATTGGATAAGACATTTCAAGTTTGCATTATATATACTGATTTTTTAACATCTCTCGACACAATTCATTACGTACTCTTTGTTTCCAATTAGTCACATTTTGGCTTCAAGATCACAAACAGAACTCGGTTTGTTTCTTTGAATGGACATAAATTTGACAAATCTATAGCTTTTTGGCTGTAGGCTCATAAGTATATTATTTAGATCCACTATTATTTTGGCTATTTAATAATGATTTGTGTGAGAAAATGTTTGTGTTACGTTTATGTTATGGATATAAAAGATGTTCCAGATTGCCTCAGAAAATTTAAATTAGCAACCTGTTTTTTAGTTTTTTTACCTAATAATTAAAATAAACAAAACTCTAATACCTAATCATCTTAATAGATGTTTTTAGTGTTAAATGTAATAATTCATTGGATAATTTTAATATAAATACGCTGATTTAAAATTTTAATATAAATCGTATACATAGTTAAATATAATATTTAATCTCATTATTGTAGCATAATATAAATAAAATTTATTAAATGTTACAAACGCGGTAATAATAGTAGTGACATCTATTGGAGATCTAAAAATCTAAATTTTGTCCCATGTTTGCTTGGCAATTATATCCCTCTAATGGGATAATATTATCAACGAAATCTAGGAATATAGAAGCACGTGCGTTTATATTCGTTGATATAACGTAGCTCTTTAAATCGTATAAATAAACTGTTACTTAACATCATTTTAATATAATATAAAAAAAACTTTAAAATAAATTGGTTTAAAACGTGGCAATCAACCTGGCGCCATCTGTTGAATATATATAAGGAATATAGATGCATATAGAAGCTCACTTCAAGGTAATTCTACTATGGTTCGCAAGAACATTTTACTTTTTTACCTGCAACGCCAGGGAGCGCTTATGCAATCCCCTTTACACCGCATAATAATTATTGTTTAACAAATTAGAATTCTACTACTTCTTCCCCACATTTTTTCCTCATCTTCTTCTACTCATGCAGAATATTTTTTTTGTAGAAAATAAAATATTATTTTAACTTTAAATACTTTTTAATAAATGAATCTTTTTAGAACTATAAACAATAATTGTGATTAAAATTTTTAATTGAAATGTGTAGAAATCTACAATTAATATAATACAGTTTATGCAGTCGCCACCTACAGGAGTATTTTGAAGTATACTAACAGTGACCATTTCTCCCATTTGAAAATATATTTTTCTATGCGTCTATATTCGTTGCTAAAACTAAAATTAATATTATTATAAAAATTAATATCAAACTCACTAGATTTC
Source organism: Diabrotica undecimpunctata (assembly GCF_040954645.1). Lineage (NCBI taxonomy): Eukaryota > Metazoa > Arthropoda > Insecta > Coleoptera > Chrysomelidae > Diabrotica > Diabrotica undecimpunctata. Next base: position 51,241,305 of record NC_092812.1, on the reverse strand, counting down.
CGGGTTGAACCACGTCGATTTTCACTGCACCGATTTTTCGACATTCTCTTTGATGTCTTCTTCATGGCTTCTGGGTCTCAGTCTCCTGAGCTCTCATATCTCACATGTCTTTTTTAAAGGATTTTGAAGATTCATACAAAATATTCGATCTGCAAAAAGAGACAAAGTAAAAATAAAAATAATACAAATCATTACTAATAAAACCAAGATCTGAATATAATGTAGATTAGCTAAGAAGATTATACCCTATAATAAAGATAAGTGAAGCAGTGAAGATTTCCCTAGAAAAAAAAAACAAAAACTCACGGTAACAAACGCCTGTCTGTGAGACTCTGGTACCTACTAAATAAAAGAGGGGGGGGGGGGGGGGGTAAATATTAAGAAAAATACTGAGTTTGTTCTGCATAGAAGTTTAATTGGTCCGAAAAGAGATGGCCGGAAAAAGAGGAGGAAGACAAAACAGAAGAGAATGGAGGAATTATATTATAATATATCGTGCCCATTATAAGATATTATAAAGTAATTACGTGAAACAATTTGACATGTAGAATATGTAATTGTATTATGTATATATGTACCTACCTATCTTGTAAAAAAATGTAATTTTGCTCAAGGCCTATTGTGCGTTAAAATACATTTTACTTAACTCCATCTTTAAATAAACATTCCAAATACTCTGTTTTTGTCCTATTAAGTCTTAAACCTTTTTCCTTAAGAGCTTGTCTAGACTGTTCCAGTCTTTATTCTAAATCCCTTTCAGTATTTCTTACTAACGTCATCAGCATACATTAACCACCAGGGAATGCACCTGAACGGAATTTCGCTGTTATTTTATCCAACACTAATAAAAAAATAAGGACTAAGCACCGAATTATGGTACTTTCCATGGGATATGAAAAATATAATAAATAAATAAATAAATAAATAAATAAATAAATAAATAAATAAATAAATAAATAAATAAAAGACATTGAAATACAGCTTACCTCAGTAATTGTAAGTTGAGGCGATTCTCAGTGGTTGGTAAGAATAAAAATGATTCTTTATTTATACATACTATTAATCTCAATTCTTAAAGTCCAAATGTGGAAATTCCAATCGGATAAATTACGACCGCGACAATAATAAAAAAATACTATAATTTACGTACCAAAAGATAGGCAACACAAAATAACCATGTGTATGTACTTAATAAGTTAAAAGTTTAATTTATTGGGTAACGATAACTATACATGAAAGGTCTTTGTTAACAACTTCACATTCCACTAAATCGTATATGATTCAGGGGTGGATGTTATTTTAAATATCATTAATTTAATATAACGACACCCCAATGACAGAATAAGTTGTATTTTTTGAAAGTTCTGTATCGGTGCAGAATTCGTTGGTTAACTGCCATGATTCTATAATTAATACAATTTGATGAAACCCCTAGGTACTTGTAATTTTGTATCTTGACCAAATTAAAATAGTGCCAAAAACTTTTCAGAGTTCATAGTGCAAACATATACTTGTGAAAAAGTTTTATTTAAAAAGTTAAAGTACATTGAGGCCCATAAACTATTTCAACAAACCAAGTGGGTGGACATGGTGAAATAAGTAATGCTGATACAGAGGAAGTTCAGCAACTAAGTTCAGCTGAGGTGTTCCAGGCTTTCAGGAGTATAAAAAACTACAGGTTGCCAGAAGAAAAAATCCTATCTGAAATATGGAAAGCAGCAGGTAATTAATAATCGGGCAGAAAGCAGGTACTGTTTTTTATTAACAAATATCTAGATTAAAGAAGAAATCTCAAAAAAATCGAATACTGCCCTTTGCAGGAGAGGCGATGCTCTAGATTGTTTTAACCATAGATGAATTTCACTACTAGACTTTGGCTGAAAAATGTTCGAAAATATATTAAACGGAAGGCTAAAGTTATCTTCGGAAACGATCAATGTTATTTCAGGCGTAATAAAGACTCCGGTCTTGAATTCTGTCTCCGCCCCAAATATTGAGCCAGAAGGTGTCCCGACAGGAATAGACGCTAAATCAGCTATTAAAACGTTTATCTGGAGTTCAGTCAGGAAAGAGGCAAAAATAACAGTTGGGAGACGTGCTCCAAAAAAAAAAGAACGCACAGAAGTAGAGCGGCGGAACCAATAACATCCGGGGGTAAAAGGAAACCATGTTGCTAAAAACCAATGAACTCATAACGAGCAGATTAGGTCATATAGCAGTGTCACAAAAGTATTCAAGGATACTACTACCCTAGCGGCAATCACAAATTGACTTTATAGTACCATAAAACAACATTTAATGTAGGCACGATCATCACTCCATCAGAGACCTGCAAGCGAATGTTCAATATAGTGAGGCAGTTTCGGCCAAACTTACTGTTTCTGTAGATTTTTTGGTGTTAGGATATAGTCCATGGACTATATTTATTATTTTCGCATAGGATTTATTATTTGATTCTGATTTATCAGTTGTTGAATGGTGTCAAAGTTGAATGATATTTAGATTCTTCGGTGATTTGTATCATCATTGCTCTGTCAGAAATCAGGAAAGATCATATACAGTAAGGTCTCATTTTATGCGGTAGATAAGTTCCACAAAAAAGCGCATATAAAAAAATTGCATAAAAAAGACATTACTTGCCTTGAAAAAGTAGGGACACGTCCCGTAGCCTTCTAAATTTACATAAATCCAAGACAAAAACAAAAAAATATCCAGAAATTAAAAGAAATAAGCTGCATCATAAATTACTATTACTTCGAATATCTGAAAGGAATTCACTTCACTTCACTTGGTTTTTTTGGCTTGCATACAAGTGCATCCGCCAGCACATTTCTTGAATGAAAGAAATTCATACAAAAGCTTAAAAAAAACTGGTCCATATTTCTATTCGTTTTTGTGACTATTTATATTTATTCATATCGTGTCGATAAATGTATCATTAAATATATCATTAAATAAATTAAATGTATCATTAAATAAAATGTATCATTAATGAATAAGAATTAAATCAACATAAGAATCGATTAGTGCTAAAAACAAACAATATGCTGAGCTTTGTTCTAAAAAAGTCGATGTCTCCATTTCCATTGTCACCTTTCTACATATTCTCCTGAAACGCGTGTATACCTTCCATCTATTTTGTGTAATAAAAGTAAAGAAATCAGGAAGTCTGATAGATTATTGAATATCACCGTCTGCATTTGCATCTAGAAAAATTAAATGTGTGTAAATTAAATGGGAAAGTTTAATATGATTAGTTTAAAAAATCAAATAAAAATTGCCAACTTTAGGGAAGTTTAGAAGATAACCCATTTATGTCAAGGTTTATTATTTTTTCTGATGAAGCAACATTTTCATCAAAGAAGAGAGTTGCACTAAACGTAACTAACATGGGTGCAGTGATACAAATCCACATTTTACGTTGAAAAAACGGGACCGATATTCATTTAAAACTAATTTGTGGTGCAGAATTTATAAAGATCAATTCATTGAACCTTGTTTCTGAGAAACCTTGAATGCGGATAGTTATTTGTGCTTTTTAAACATTGAAATAAGTTTTCTTGACAACCTTCCCATATTGAATGTCAGCAGATATGGTTCCAGTAGGATGGTGCCTTCTGTCACATCGGATTAGATGTACATCCAAACATTGAAAATTTTCGTGGAAAAGTTTTTCATCATTTCTTGGAAATTTCTTAGTCTACGAGGTCTCCAGATTTAAATCCACTTGTATTTTTTCTTGTAGGGTTACTTAAAGCAGAACTTTAGTTTTTATACTATTATTATAATATAATGTGTAATGTGTAATAATATACTATTATTACACACACACATTTATCCATTATGTAAAAAAGAAAAATGAAATTGATATAAAATACTTGAAAATTTTAGATTGATTACTATGTAAATCAGAATGGAGATCAATCTAATGTTTCTGAATTAATTACTTAAAAATTCGAATTATTATTATTGAAAACGAATCGCCATTCCATTTAATCAGTTATCGAATGAAATAAATCGATTATTTGAATTGTAATCTTTTTTCTAGAGGTTCACTGGGAAAAAACTATGGAGACCTATAAAACAGACCTTGCCCCCTTACTAAATACATATATATGAGTCTATGGTAAAAACACTAAAAAGGAGTTTAAATCACAGGGTTCTATTAAATAACCTAAGGTCGAACACCCTATGATCTCATTAAGACAGAACTGAAGCCGGCTAGAGGGCGCCATTTCTCGGCTGAAAAAAATAAGGGGGCAAGAATTTGAAAATTAAAATTGACTTAATATAAGAAAATTTTGAAATATCTCGCTTATGTTAGCTTTATTCATAATTTTTATTATGGAATAATGAAGTTGGGACTTGTGTTATAAACTTTAACTTAAAAGTAAGCAAAACGATTGTTTTATGGCAAAACAATTACGAAAAAGATACCTATCCCACGGGTTTAATATTTCACTTAAGTCTAGAGGGGTTGAATGCCTTTTAGGAATTTTTCTTCTCTACTTTCTCCCACTACTGAAAGTTTTTATTTAATTAATTACTGCGTATATACTTATGTGCATAATTACATTAACAAGCAACGACTAGTACAACCATCCATCTATTCTTTTATTTTTCACACACATGATTAACCCTTTGCGGCCCACATTGTTTTTTTCTTATTTTTTTTAAAATAAAAGAAATTTCGGAAACTTAATTAATTACATCAACACTTTTTCTGAAAATTTAAATTTAATCGTAACAAATATTGCTAAAAAACCATTATATATTGCTGTCCAGGGGTTTCACCGTGAAACCCCTGGGAGACAAAAGTCACTTATTCAAGGGTATGGAATTTTTGGAAACAATTTTTATTGTCAGATAAACATAGACCAATATCGCATGTTTGACAAAACCAACGAGTCCGATGAACCTTTGCGGTTGTACTGCATAACCCACATCTTCTTGATGTTCCATGAAGACGCAAATGAGCCACTCGCAAACAATTCTCGCAAACTTAACGCAATAATTTTATTACTCCAAGAAGAGAAGGAAGAAGAGTTCATAACGTTAAATCTAAATCAAAGAATTAAAAATGTAAACGAAATTTTTTCACGTCTTAATACAGAAGGTGCTTTTAAATTAATAGTCGAAGAAAGATTGTTTTAAAACGAGGAAAAATTTCGAGAATATTTTAGACTTTCCAAGGATTTATTTGGAACTGTCTTACAATTTGTACTAGATCCACTAGTCTTTTATCTTTCTCGGGAGAAAATTTAGTAGGCATCACTTAATTATTACAATAATAATAACTATATAAAAATACAATTATAATTTCGGTATAGATGTGTACGCTGTGAGCTCAGCTGAACGTTTGCGTCCAAATCAAATCGCAGTTTATTCCAGCGCACACCGTCGACGTACACGGCTCTCGCTCTGCAGTGCGCGCAGCTCAACAGAACCTAACAAACCGTTCTCATAGAGAACCATTTCTTTGATTTTGACGAACGTACGAGGCGTTCGACTGACTGTGAGTTATGCGTCGCTCACTGTTCTAACAAACCATAGCTTTAGGAAGTGGACTGGTCTAACGTCAACTGATCTGTTTCGAGCTGCTGTGAATAGAATAAAAAGGGTCGATGTGGTCTCTAGAAGATAGGCACATTTAGAAGAAGACCAAACAATCTTAAAGACATTTTAAATTCTGAAAACACTATAGATAACCTACTTTTGATTTTAAAAGACTTTAATTTAATAAGCAAAGTGTAATTAACTGTTACCGTTCCGCTAATAACCATATTAGATTAAAGCGGGTTTTTTGTAATAAAAGTAATAATATAATTTTCATGGAAACTAAGATTTAAGTCGAAATTTTAGGTTTTATACCGTTTAAAATTAATAATGTAAGTACTTTCGTTAACTTTTTATGCTATTTTAAATATTTATTTGTGAAGCTTATTATTAAATTATTTGTAATTTGTAATTTTGTATTATTTATAAAAAATAATAATGACGAGCTTATTATATGTTGATAGAGGATTGAAATTATGTTCTTTGGTGACTTGTGTCTTAGTGAACTTTAATATTTAAGTTGTCACAAATTCCTTAATAATAAATATATTTTAATGAAATATTTTCGTAGCTGTTTTAAAGTACTCAAAATCCACAGGCATGCGAATTTTTTAATAAAAAAATCGCTAATAAAATTTCTCTATTTTCGGCTAAAAAGTCTTTGGACTAAAAGAAAAGTATCGTAGTATGCCTTGGAAGTTTAAATAAACATTTTAAGTTTTGGCCCGAAGTATTTTTTTTGTTACACGACATTTAAAAATAATTGGTAAATCAGTAAAACTTCAAATTTTGTAAATGTGTTTATAGAGGAGTGGGTCACACTGTATATACGTATTTACTATTTTTCACTATTTACTATATCAAAAGTAATCTAAAGTAATCAATACTTTCATTTTATTTGAAATGTTTTTTTTAAAAATTGAACAAAAACAAACAAATAAAAGATAGATATTTTTCCTAAATGAAAATATTTTTTCTTGTTTCAACGAGCTCCAACTTCAAGAATTAGGTTTCTAACCGGTTCAATAAATTCTGGTTCAATCATGGACCAATACAAAATATTTGAGTTTCTGTGAATTTATCGCAAAAAGAGATAGAATCCTCGAGAAAAACTTCTAAACCTTATCAGTGCGAGTCGAGGGAAAGAAGGAAACTAATGACACGAAAAAAGGAACGTGAACTTTAATTTTCTTCAGGATTTCATCACTATAAATCTACTTTAACCAAAAGTAAATGCGCTAAGGTATTATTCTTTTTATTTTAAATGACTACGCATTCTACGAAATATTATATGTTTATAAAATAATATTTGTGTGCTTTTGTATCCGGCCCACGTATGGAATGAAGGTTATATTCTTTAAAATCCGCATCGAACAATATTTGAAGTCAATTTAACCCATAATTACAAAAAAAAGTGGGCGGTATGCGGTACTGTAGACTAGCGCGAAGCTTCATACTATATTTCTGTATTTTTAAATTAAAAAAAAATTATAAAACATTTCAAAAATTAAAATAACGAATTATGGTCAGTTTTGAAATTTTGTATACCCATCGGCCACACCCTCGTTAGGTATACAAATAGACTCTTCCGCTGTGACTGTATAAATATGAAAATTTTTAAAATGTTTTACTAATTGTATTTATATGAAATTATGAAAATATAAACAAATCTCATTTGATAGTAAATTGAATTATTATATAAACTAAATAAGAAGTAAACAATAACACGTTATATTAAAAAAGTGCAACAGTAGGCGTTACTCTAGACTAGCGCGGAGCTTCATACTATGTTTTCTGTGTTTGTAAAATTTAAATTATATATTTAAAATTAAATAAAGTAATTTTATTATTTATTTATTTGTTATATTTTAAACAAATTCAATAAGATCCACAAAGAAGCTAAACTCCTGCATTTGGCTATATACCATGTATCCCAAAAAATTTTTATTTAAAAAATTTCGTTTATAAAAATTGGACCCTGTTCTGCAACAATGGTGTAACCCACAATTTGTTTACAAATGTAAAATACATGCCAACAAGTTTATTACGAGTGGTTTGACAAAAAGCAAAAATGGTAGAAGCCGTATCTGGTACTTTAGCGACATCTATTAACCAAAGTTCTAATCCACATTCGTCAAACTAGTGATAATGCATAAATCTACAACAACCAGGTAACCCACAGTGCGGTTTACATTGTTGTTGAAAAATATTCAATGGGTATATGTATCAACATAAACTACAATAATTCTTTTTCAAAACAGAACATGAATCAATTATTTTATTAGGACAAATTGGCTATAGATCTCAGTAATCATTTGTTTTATAATATGCTGTAGTTTACTATTTACACAAATAAACTTAGCGGTTGATACCCTGGTGCTATAAAATGTAGTGGGTTACGCCGTTGTTGCTTATTGCTGCATTATACATTGGGGGAAAAACTAGGACAAATTAAGTTAATTGCGTTATACAATACATGCGTTTTTATGCAATAAACGACAATTAGACCGAAATCATTAGACTGAAAGCAGTAAACCAAACTCATTGGACCGAAAAGCCCTTTACCGTAACCTCACTAGACCGAACAGCATTAGACCTACAGCATTTTCATCAGTTAAACAAATTAACATCGCAAGTTAACATCGAAAATGTAGGAAAGGGCAGAAAACCTTTACTTGGAAAAATAGAACTGCCTCCACTGTGGCCAAATGGTAGACAGCTTTCTGCTGAAAAAATAAAAGACCTGAAAGACATCTTGGATTTGGTACCTACAGATGCAAAAGTCTTTTATAATTTCTTAGATAAAGTCGGAAGTGAAAATTTCATAGACGATGTAGAAGGACATGGACAGATGCCAGATTTTACTATTGATGAAGAGCAATTTGACGTATATGAATAATAAAAATAACTGTATCTACTTTTTCTCAATAAAAATGCTTTCTGATTATCTTTTGTATCAAATTGTATTATAAACTATTTTGACACAATTAACTATGATCACTTACTCAATTTTGCAACAATCATGTAACCCAGTTTTTATTGTTTTTTTATACCAAAAATTAAAGGTTATTGTTTTATTTCGATATTTTCCGTTTATATGTATTATTGTAAAAGACTAAAACATATTTAAAGAAAAAAATCTCAGCAAGGGAATTTTCTATGATAACGAAATACAAAAAGCTAATTATCTCAGAACAACATGCCGGTGGCTTACACCATTGTTGCAGAACAGGGTCCAATTATAACAATAAAAAAACCTATCGGGCTACATCACAGAATGTTTTCATCGTACAGAACGTTCATCAAAATAGAAAAATAAATTAGGAAAAAAGCAAGCTGAAAAATGAAAAAAATACGAGTAAATATACAGAGGATTTAACAAGAAAATTAGAAACTTTTGAGAAGAAGGACATAGAACACATCTGGAAAAAATCAAAACAAGTAGGTATAATTGAAGCAGCAGAAAACACAATTGAACAAAGAAAAGAGACAAACGCAAAATATTGTTTTGACGAAGAATGTAAGGAAAAAACTTAAAGGGAGAAGCAATCAAGACTTGCATGTATGGAATTGAAAAAAAAAATAAAATGAATACAAGCAGATAAAACAAGAAATAGCCAAACTATACAAAAGGAAGAAATCGGAAGGGATGAAAGAACAGATTAAGGCAACAGAAGCAAACAAAAAGCTATTTGAGTATATAAAGAGACGTTGCGATGGCAAAACCACCACTGTTATGACAAAAATCATCAAAGTCAACTGGATTCATCATTATACCAACTTATATAAAAATAGAGAAATTGATGGAGATGCATAAAGTATAATTATTGTTGGATGAATGAAGTGGAAGTGGAAGTGGAGTGGTGGGTTGTGTGACAGAAAAATTCCAATGAAGCTGAAGGGTAAATTCTATAAAATTGCCACAAGACCAGCTATAATGTACGGAACTGAATGTTGATGTTAAGCAGTTAAAAAGAAAGAGGAACAATGAATGAATGTGGTGGAAATGAGAATGTTTAGATGGATTAGTGGAGTGACAAAAAATTAGAACATTAAAACTGAGTATATTAGGAAAAGTCTCGTAGGGGTGGCACTAATTGATACCAATAATGAGAGTGCATAGGTTAAGATGGTTTGGTAATATTCAACGTCGATACGTTAATCACCCAATACGAAGCATTGCTGATATACGGGTCCCTGGTAGGAATAGAAGAGGAAGACCTGTGAGGGGAAACGCTTAGGCAGGACAAACGCTCAGGAAAGGGGATTGAGATTAATATGACTCAAGATAGAAACTTATGGACAAATGTAATTAGGGAAGGCGAATTAAACTTGGTCTATAAGGTTGGATATTTCGGGTGAAGTTAATGCAGTTTACAACGTGCGTCATCTGTAACGTTTTCAAGGGAGTTGGATTGGGAGTTGTAAGTTTCTATTTATTTTAAAATATTTTTTCATAAGGTCTCGTATCTTCGTAAAGAAGGTGACGGTATATGGCTGAGGGTGAGAAGCCTATATAATAGAGTAGTCTTAATGCAGCCGCTTATCCTTCTTTTTACTTTATTGAGCTTCGTATCCACTATCTTCAAATGGACATTATTTACCCAGGTTTATAGCCTTATTCTTATTCTTGTTCATCTTTATAAACAATTCTGCTTGTTTATTGGAGGAACGATGCCTCTATGGAACGTTGTCACTCCAACTTTTGCGCGGTCATCCGATTCTTCTTCTACCGACTGGTGATTTATTTATTGATATTTTGACCACGCGGGTCTCCCCCATTCTGCTTCTGTAGTTATTCCATTACTTTTTATTGTTTATTGTCCATTCACTGTACGCTACTTTTTCTTATAATGTCTTCACTCCTCTTTCGATCTCTCAGCGTATTTCCCGTAATTCTTCTCAGTGCTCTTATCTCTGCCGTTTCCGTACTTAGTACTCTTATCTCTACCGTAGTCTTTGTGTTGTGGCTGTGTCGGGTCTTGTTTCTCATGCATATGTCATTATTGATCTTACACTTTTTTTTATAAATTCATGATTTCGTCTATGTGTTAATATGTAGGTTTCGCCATATAGTGTTATTAAGGCATCTTGCTAGTCTATTTGCTTTTTGTACTTAATCTCTCACTTCTTTGTCTAGGTGTCCATAGATGGATAGTGTTAATCCAAAGTATTAAGATATTTTTTAGTATTAGGATATTTTTACTTCTTTGTTTCCCATTTTGTATCTTCTTTCTTTGTTGAAACTTTTGATGATTTCTTTCATGATTAAATTGAAGAGAGTTCCCTTGTCTTATTTTGCTGCCTATGTCTATAGGTTCTGTAAGTTGTCCATTTATTCTGAATTCCATTTTGTTATTTTGGTAAATGATTTCAATAGTTTTTACGATATCTAGGGGAGCTTCTCTACTATACAGAAGATGGATTACATCTTTGAGTCTTACTTTGTTAAATGCTTTCTTTAATTCAGACTTATAGTTGTTATAGAAATTTTTACTTAAAAAAAAGGACTCGCCGTGTAGTTATGCCTCAATGCAATAGTGATCAGCCACACAAAATATGAAATTCACACAAAAAGTCAAAAATTTTTTACATTCATAAGTTAGGTCTTTAATATCTTACCAGATGTTATATAAAGTTTAAAAATATATATTAATTTCAAAGATATAATTTTCAGATTCTTTTTACTTTATACCTTTTAATAATATATTGGAATTCTCTCTTGACAACAACTTTGAATATGAAGTACACCATTTTCATAATCGTCGATTTCTCGTATAAAATACAGTACAGGAACATTCTGAAGAAACTGTAACGTATTTTAATATATTTACATAAATTTTTAATGTGTTCATATTTGCCAGCGTTTTGTGTAAATTTGCCACAGAAATCATCATTAAATGGATTTCTTATCGGGTACAGTTTTGCTCTTTAACAAGACGCACTGCGAGCGATGGCGAGATTCCTTATCGTTCTTCTTAAGTTTCCAAGCCTACTTTCCAAGTCTGGTTATTTCTCTATACTAAGAAACCCTTTTACACAAATGTGCGACAATCGCTTGCTAAAGGTTTTGAGACATTCCGAAGGTTTATAATCGAAATGTCTGTCAGATCAAGAAAATCAGTCTTCCCTGTTCAAAAAAGGGGAGGTTTAAAGAAAGATTTGTGTAACTATAAACTATATTTAAATATACAGGATGAAATTATAAATTTGTGTTTTTTCGACAAATACGGCCAGAACAATTAGCGAAAATTCTCTTTTATAATAATAAAAATTCATTTATAAATTAAATATGATCTATTTTTGCTGTATGTCGTGCATATGTTTTAATATCATTTATATATTTAATCAGATTTTTTTGAAACATATTTCCGGATTGGAATTCCAAACATCAAAAACAGCTAAATTTAATTATATTTATTACAAGAAAATAGCTTTAGAATAATCTGTATGCAATTATTTTGAACGGATGAAATCAACAATAATTTTCTTCGTTATTCATATATTAAAATTATTCGTGTTAAATATGTCTCTGTACAATACGATCTAATCAAAAGGTTTGTGTAAATATTCAGATGTTTTTTATTTAAACTTACTTTACTTTAATTCTTCAGTTCAAACAATTAAAATCTTGTCCATCAAGAAAAGAGGGGTGAATGGACGTGTCATTTTCTTGCGTTTAGTGAAAGTTTTATCCAACAGGGGACAACTAAATGGATATGTTTGAATCTTGAACCGTCCCACATCCACATAAGGTATCGAAGTCAGCAGGCAACAGTCCCCATTTCTCCATGTTGGTTTTGCACCTGGACACTTTCACTCACACACGATTAAGAATCCTCAACACAGGATAAGGAAGATATCTACCAGACGAAAATTCTTTTTGAGGATTCAGATCGCGAGGAACAGCTTCTTTCCATTTGACAAGACCAGTTCTTTATGGCATATCTTGCAGATGTGTTGATCTTTTTCTACTTTTATACCAGAATTAGGGGGTTTTCTGGGTGGTCCACTGGTGTTCTGTTTCTCTGCCTTTGCAATATTTGTAAGTCTAATATCACCCGTTCTATCAACGTAGTTTCTCTATGCTCTCATCTGGCTCTAGAGTATTCTACAACGTCTTGAATGTTACACATGGTTCTGATATTGCTGCTCCTCACTCTATCGCTAAGTGTTTTGCCAGTAATTGATCATAGAGTCTTCAATTATGGCGTTCTTTGTAGCTAAGAAAGCGTACATTCGTAAAGAAATAGGTATTATTGTTAAGACCCAAAATTTCAAATAAAGTTATAGCACCATACACCAAAGAATGCGAAAGAAACAAAACGGTTCGTGGCATTTGCAAATTATTATAGAAAACAAATCCATTTTTCAGAATATCCGCACCAATAAATACATTATCCGGGAGGAACGTGAATAACATAACTTGCTACTTGCCACCCCTGCAGTCTTCCCTGTAGGCGTGATTTATATTCGTCAATTGTACTTTGTTTATGCGAGGGCATCTTTGGTAAATATCTTGTCTTGTATGAATTGTATTATAATCTTGTATGAATTGTATTATATGAATTGTAACATAATCGTATATTAATTAGAGTTTCACGTTACGTTACCTAGCCAAAACGAAACGCGAACAAACTCATTTTGAAACTTGTAGAACAGACATAATATTATTTACATTTACATTTACTAAGCTACTTAGAGACAACTGTTAACTTTTAAGTGCTATTTAAATTTTACCTGCATTAAATATTGAAATCATAGAAAAAATTCAAACACAAAACACTGGCTCTAATGTAATAAATTTCTTGGTTTTTTGGCGTTTTCTGTAAGTATTTTTTCATGTACTCTTTGAATATGCATATTCTGAGTATATTTCTGTGTCAGTGCATTTGCCTGTCAAAAATCTCTGTTCAATTTACCCTATTAAATTAGGCACACATGGTAAAAACCAAAGGTCAAAAAAGAAATAGATCGATTGGTATGATCAAGAGTGGAGACCCTCGAACTGAAGAGATGTGGGACATTTCAATTTCCTGTCTCAAACTACGACCAGTTAGCTCCTGTGTTTTATATATTATATACAGAGCGTTTGGCATATTTATAAACACTAAAAAAGTAATATATTATAAAACTGTGAATTTGTGATCTTTATGTTTTCTGGACTTCCTTTAAATATTTTTTTATTATAATATTAACAAATATTTATGTTTACAATTTTCTCAATTTGATGGCACGAAAAAGTTATAGATGATCGACATTTAAAACAACATAATATAAGCTTGTAGATCCTTCAGAAAAAATGGTAAATCATATTCTACAATCATATAGGTAATGTAAATCTTTGTATGGTACATTTCTAGAATTTTTGACTTCTTTGGATTACGGATGTAAGCTTTCACTTAAACGGTCCGCTGTACTGAGAAAGTTCTCAGCAAAATCTGCCAATATTAAAACAATGATTCCCATTCGCATGCAACATAATAGGTCTCTCTCCCTCAGTATCAGTGTGTTTTATAAATTTTATACTCTCGTCCTGCCAAATTTGTTTTATCCCACATTTAGCAAAAATTCACGTTTCGTCTAAATAAAGAAATGAAGCTTGATTAAACTGGTCGCTAAGGGTCTTCATTGGCTTTTATAGCAGTAAAATAAGCGTACAGATTAAATTATTACTTGGTTTATATCTAAAATACGTCTCGCCATTTTCTATATCTAAAACAATCTCTTTTCAATCACAAGTACTAGTATGACAAACTTTTTTAAGTCAAGTATCAGCTTCTCCGAATGGTTAAAAACACAAGTAAAGACTATAAGAGATTCAATAAATACCTACGTTTATGTTAATATTTTAGAACTTACTGATTAGAACCAAATAAACTTCTAAGTAATAACTAATCTGGCGACAAAAATATTTTGAAATTAAATATAAAATAAAAATATGTTTCAAAAATCTAAATCATTGAACATGGAATTGCCTTTAATGTTAAGCAAAAAAGGTAAACCTAATAGACTATCAAACATTTCTGTGTAAAATGTGCAGTACACATGAAGTATATTTAAAGTATTTAATGTAAATAACTTCTTATTAATTCTTTAAAAAAAGCTTATAAAAGGTTTTTTGAAGCGAAGCTTCTGTACTGGCGTGGTATTACTTTTTTCTTTAAAGTAAAATACAAAGGCGAGCTTCATGGAACTAGCGCAGCAAGATGGCGTCGTCACGGGTACGTCACATAATAGCGGTTCTTTACATCGATTTACTACTCTCAATCAATTCGTTTCTAGTTATCATATATTTACTCTAAGCAGGTTTAAATTAAAAACTGCATGAAGCATAACTAATAAAATATAGACATTAAATCAGAAGTAAAAATTTAAAAGAATATCTGTGACTAAAAGATTCGATTCGTAACGATTGTTAAAATTTAAAAGTCATAAAAGTCATCCGATTAATAACAACATTGAATCATCTGTTTAAATTTTTATAAGTAACAAAAAAAAAACAAAATTTGTTTAATTTACTAATGTTTGTATTTTGAGAACGATTTCCGAAGTGGAAATTGAAACGTCAATAAACGTACTTTAACCTTTAATTGTGGCTTATTCCCATTTAAATAGTAATTACTTTAAAATGCCACAAGAAAATAGCTTCAGAACAATATTAAATTTTTATATTTCTCGTTTTAAAATAATTTCATATAAATACAATTATTATTTTTAAACGTATTTAGTTTATATATTAATTGAATTTACCATCTAATAATATTTATTTAATGTTGTATTTTATTATTATTTATTTAATAATAAATAATATTTATTTATTATTAAAACTGCAAAAAGTTAACAAAAACATTAATTTTGTATGGGTTAAAGCACATATCGGTCTCGAACATAACGAGTATGTGAATATGCTGGCAAAAAAAGTATAAAAAATGGTTTGACCAATTAACTACCTGTAAGTTTTTGTGATGCAGTAGTTTATATTAGAATGAAATATCTCAATATTTGGAACGAATGTTGGTCATAACATACTTATATCAACCCTTCCAGATACAACAATCCAGTATACAAAATCAAATACCGAATAAAACGTGGTTCCAGCCATATAATTATTCAAGAAAATATATCACAACTGTAACACGTCTTAGATTTGGCCACGCCTATTATCCCACACATCTACATAAAATTCATGTTCTCAAAAGTGATCTTTGTTAAAATTGTGGCAAAAAAGGTGATTTAGATCATATTTTTTTCGAATGCCAAAGATATAAGGATGAAACAGATCAATTTATTCAACAATTACATTATGATCTTAATGTACAGGCCCCGTTTAATATCCTTAGTCTCTTAGCTAATGGAAATGAGAGAATTTATAATGCATTAGTAAAATTTCTGTCAAGTACCAAAATAGTCTTGTAGTGTCAACTATCAATAGAATATATGTATATGCAAAATTGTGGTGAGCAACTTGGACAGTCAATAGCAAAGCAGCTGTCGGATTGAGTAGATAGCTGCTTAGGAGTTTGCTGTGGAACTCTGAGAACCCCATCATCTTATTTGTATGTAAATATAGTTAAAAAGGAGATAATACAAAAAAGTATTTTGAATTATATTATGTGTACCGTTTTTTGAACACACTGATGATGTTGAAAAGAAGCTATATTTATCTTGTATCTTATTTTACTTTTAGTACTTAAAGCATATTATTCAGCTCTTCGTTATTGATATTTTATGGACTTTACGGTCATAAATTTTTTATGTTTAAGGTATTAGTCATGTTGTTACTAACTGATTGACACCTAGTCTATGCCAATCAAAAAAATATTTATTTTTATTTTATAATTAATTTAATATTTGGTCTGAATTTGACGTGTATGTCAGAAGTAAACAACGTATGTTTGTTAATCTGTTAGCAGGTGGCGTTAGGAGCAAACATAATAATTTATTGAATTTGTTTAAAATATAAAAAATAAAAAAATAATAAAATTACTTCAATAAATTTTAAAAATATTTAGATTTTAAAAATACAGAAAACATAGTATGAAGCTTCGCTCTAGTTTACAGTGCCACTTAATGTTTCACGTTTTTTATTCAATTTACTAATTACTTGTTTAATATTTTCATTACTAGAGCAATTTACTTTCGTACTTTTTATGCTGTACAGTAGAGTGGACCATTGGCTGTCGAGTGTCTAGCGATAATCCAAAACAGTTGAAAATTCGTGAAATATACTTTACACCTCATCGTAGCTCACAGCAGATTCAAAAGAGTTGTGGCTTTGTACCGAAGGAAGCAAAGATAACTGTATAAGATGGTTATGGCTGGCATTGACTGAGGTTCATAGAGGATTTTATAGCATACGTGAGATGGAGGACTTAACCAGGTAATCCATCCAGGGTTAATTAGGTACCATCCATCAATGGTTCACAATACATCTGTTAAGTATTCTGGCTATGGCGTTGAGTGTCTTTTTTACCGTTTGCTTAAATAATAGTTCTCTTATTAGATGATTTTTAGCGTAAACTGTATTTGAAATTCATTTAAGTTTTATCAGTTCAGTTATATATGCTATGATTCGATAATTATGTACAGTTTGCTTAAATACATAACAAGGGGCACTAGTTACTATTCTATTTTAAAGTTTTAAAGACTTTTGAGTTGAATTGTGTATTGCATCCTAATATTTCTCTATGCCATGTATTCAGCTTGGTTCCAGTATGAAGTTGTATATGGTTTTTCTCGTGTGTAGCTGAGATTTTTTATTTATTAGCCATCTGCTATCTAATTTTAAGTTCGAGTTGGCGTCTTTAATCTTTAATATGTGATTTTCACGTTAATTTTCCATCAATATAAAAATTTAGATATTATTTAATTAACGGCAATTCCTCGGATATTTGTTATCCTAAAAATTATTACCAGCCCCTTGCTTCCCCATTTTTCTCAATGTTGAAGATTTTCTTCTTTTAATTACAACTAATAATCAGTGTACTATTAATAAAATTATAAAATAATGCAGAGATAAATAACACTCAAAATCTCTCCTTTACTTCAACTGATACAAATGACCTGAACGTGCTGCATTCGTTGTCTTCGAAGTTTAAGGTATGAGTGGTCACATCTGCGGTTAAGTAATTCTGAACTTTGACTTTTTAAATCAGTTTCAGTTCTATGTAGTATCGTTTCATTTAATAAAACTCATTGAATGAAAACATAAGTCTCCTTCCGTCATATCTGATCCGGACCTCGGATTCTATATTCCGAACGGCACAAGGGAAATGACTAAACTTTACGAATCATGCAAATTCGTTTTGGTGACTACTGTGGCCATGCATTGCAAAATATATGTTAATATCAATATGCCTTTTAATATAAAAAAATAAATATATATTAAATATTTGTTTATTGGTCCAAATATAGTCAATGTCATTCACATTTTTTTTTTTCATTTTTAAACCGGTAGTCCGCTAATGTTATCGTAAATAGTTACAAATACTAGACTTGGTTTTAGACTTGCATAGTAAGATTTGGGATATATTGAAATCCTATCAAGCATAATTTGTTTTACGTCAGCAAACCGCGACATTTTGGTACGAATTTGTTTGGAACGAATTACATTCTGATAAGGACGGATTACATAGTGATAGTTAAACTTATAAAGAAAGTTTTTTAGGCAAATTTATTTCTGAGGATCAAAATAAGTGTTACCATGACTCCTAACGAACGTAAGATTAGGGTTAAGGGTTGACGCTGAGTTTGAGGAACTAAAGTAGTAAGAATCTTAGGAACTAGAATGGATATAAGGCCAGAAGATATGAGGAAATAAACAAAGTATTTTAGCTAAATATTAGTCAGTTGGATGAGAAGTTGAACTATCAACTCTTGAGGATTCTGATGTATGTGTACATTGTTAATAGTGGTAGAAAGATACTACAAAGCATACGCTGTGCATGCGAGGGTTTAATGAGAGACTAACATGAGTGCTAAATAAGTTTGGATAAGAGAATCACAGTTTTGCTCCTGGTTGATACTGATGATTCGTAGCAAGAAATATTGAAACCTTATTAATGGTATGATTACAAAAATGGAAGTAAAAAAAATGAAGATACACTGAAAAGAGGGAGAGAGAGATAGAGAGTGGAAGAATGCAGCTAGACTGTTTTCCTAGTAGATTACAGTAGGCTAGATGCGATGGAGAGTGGATGACGGAGTCATATAGTAGATGAGCATATGACTCCGTCATCCACTGGATGACGGAGTCATATGACGGAGGATATCTACTATATGACGGAGTCATATAGTAGTCATGTAGCATGATGAAGTACTACAGCCTATCTAGCTCACCATAATATCCTAAAAGGGTGGAAATTTTTATTTTGTAAAAAATATACGTTTTAACGTTACCAACCAATTTTTCAGGAATGGATAAACGTTGGAAATTATTTTTAATGAACGGAAATAAAAAGTATTTATTTGGCGTCAAATATAGCACAAAAAGCGAAACGTCTGTTCATATCAAAGGACAAACAGTTTAAAATTTTTTTAAATTTTAAGAAGCTACATAGTGGATGACAGCAGGAGAGAGAATGATCAGCTCTCTTTGTCTAGTATTATGTAAATGTATCATTTAATGTTTATAACATTTATAAAAGTGCTTGATAGCATACAATTTTGACGAAATACCCCTGGAGATGCTTTGAGAGCGAAAGTACTTGGGCAAGATTTAATAAAAAACGGTGCTCATGTGTCAAAATCGGACAGATATCTTTTGAAGCATAACGGTCAAAATTTGTACTTAATCGATGGGAGTCTCTTCAACGCGCCTCCTCAATTATGCGGTATCTGGTAAAGTATTTATGCCTAAGTATGCCTCAATCTTACGGTAATTCACCTGATCAATTTTTTCAAACAGTAAACAATTTTTGGAACAAATCTTCTTGGAATTCGTCCTTGGAAAATGAAATACGATTTCACGCGACACATGCTTGAATTTAAGAATGCTCTATTACCAATGATCGAAGAGTTGACCGATACACTTTGTGTAATCTATGTCAAAAATCTTAAAAATCATCGCACAAAAGTCTTGACAACTGCATCTTTTTGCCAAGATAAATGTTTGCCAAGTTACTGTAAGCAATGTTCACAGTTACAATCTTATGATCAAACTTTTTTCGCCACTTTACATGAGAATGTTACACTTCATAACTTTATTAATAATGTTTTCTGACCCATTGTATGCCATATATGAAAACTTTATAGCAGCCATCTTATTTGTCTCTTAAAAATCAAACCAAAGATCATTTTATATTACACAAAATAGAAAAGTCCCAAGTTAGAAATACTTTTCTAAAACAGTTTACGAGCAGTTTAAAGATGGTTGGCTTTGTGAAATCGTTTCAATGATTAAACGTAAAAGAAATTTCC
The DNA here is from genome assembly GCF_040954645.1 of Diabrotica undecimpunctata. Taxonomy (NCBI): domain Eukaryota; kingdom Metazoa; phylum Arthropoda; class Insecta; order Coleoptera; family Chrysomelidae; genus Diabrotica; species Diabrotica undecimpunctata. The sequence continues at coordinate 51,221,328 of NC_092812.1, read as the reverse complement.
TCAGGGCAACTTTTAAAGTTTTCACTAATCTCGGAGTATATCTGGACTTTCTCAATAAGAAAATCCCATCTTTTAAACAACTACGTCTTCCAAATAAAATATTTTTAATGATCCCTACGCCATAATTAACCACGGATAAGATTCTAATAAATGCCTTGTTAAATTAGAGCGTAAAATTTTTCTTTTATAAATTATTCTTAATCCACTTCAAAATCACGAAAGTTTTATTTGAAAACTTCGACAAGCATATCTTAATACTACGTATTTTTACGAGTTAAAAGTGCCCTAATTAGGTACTTATATTTGTAGGGTTAATTCATAGTCAAAGTTTAAGACTCATCACATCACGGTCAACATCACAACTAAATGTATTTATTTAATTAAAGGGATTTTATTGTTTATTTGTCATCGTATGGTTTATACTATACTCATTAAACATCATTGGGCAATATTTAGACATTGGGCATTGGGAAATTATTTTATAATATTGGTTTTTATACGATCGTATACATTTAGCCCAGAATAGCAAACAGAAATTAAATCGTAATTGCTGTCTGGCATGATTTTGATTGAGCAATAAAACTACACTGAATTGTTTACATCTGAAGCAGGCATCTGTGGTAGTATTGCGTGTAGTATAGAAGACTGTACTGATGTGAGATCTGTACGTGGGTTGATATTAACGGCTGAGGCTGGGATGTTATATAATTGGGTGGCGGATTGGGACAATTTGAGGCAATATGCCCTTACATATATGAAGCATTTTTTTTATCTGTGGACAAAAACAGTCCGTTTTCATTTCCTTCGAATGGGATAACTAATGAAGTTTGCAGATTGAAATAATTATCATCAGATGTAAAAACATACACTAGCCTTCTAAAGCTTATGATGTGCGAATATTGAAAGCCGGGAATATCTGCTCTTAAAAATGAGAAGGGGGAGACCAGTTGGAGCCCAAGTTCTTTTATAGCATTTTCTGCAAGGTCGTGTGCCATTATACTTTTATTATACATTATACAGATATTATTGTTACGATAAATATACTGGCCTAACTTTTATGACTAATTATTCTGTTTTATTGTAGAAATTTCGGTGGAAGTCTAGATTCAAATTATGGTGAATTCTCCAACTTGATGTTCTCGACTATTCCAGTATATCAGGATTTCGTATATAAATACAACATTTTTATATGGAGAGTTAGTTAATTCTCAAGAGCCGCGCTCGCGAATTTGTCACGTACGAATATAATAAATTATTGTCAGATAAGTTAATATAAATAAAGAAATAAATTAAATCCGTAAGTGTTATAAATATTGAACCTTTTAATAAATTCACAACAAATGGTGTCAGAGTGAGATCGAACATAAATTAGACTTATAATAATAATACAAGTGAATATTTATAAATTGTGAAAATGACGACGATTTATGAGCTGACAGTGACTAATTTAAGAAGACATCTTGAAGACAGAGAATTAGCTTCTACCGGAAAAAAGGCTGAGTTAGTCCAACGACTAAAGAACGCTTTGCTAGAAGAAGGACTAGATCCAGAGACTTATATATTTGAAGATGCTGTCCTCTCGTCGATTTCGAAAGTTTCTGGTGACATCGCATCATTAGAGAACAAAGTTTCCGGTGACATCGCATCATTAGAGAACAAAGTTTCCGGTGACATCGCATCATTGGAGAACAAAGTTTCTGGCGATATTTCGAAAGTTTCCGGCGACATCGCCTCATTAGAAAACAAAGTTTCTAACGAGATTTCTTCTCTGGAAAGTAAAGTTTCTGCTAACATCTCTAAAGTCACTTCTGAGATGTCTGCTCTTGACGATAGAGTGTCTTCATTAAAAAACCAAGTTGCTGCCGATATGTTGGCCTTCGAAGAAAAGATATGGAAAGAGATGGAAAGGAAGATGGAGGAAACAGGGACAGCAGAGAGAGGAAACAATCCAATTACAGCAGAGACAAAAGAAGACGAGACGAAATGTAAGTTGGAAACACGGCCGAAATTTGAAGGAAGTGGAGGTTCTGTCCATGTGAAAGTCCCAACTTTCGATGGAAAATCGTCATGGAACAACTACATGAAACAGTTCGAATCAGCCGCAAGAGCAAATGGATGGTCTGAAAAAGAAAAGGCTGTAAACCTGACTATCGCTCTTCGAGGAGATGCCTTAGATGTGCTTCAGACCATAGCCGTAGAGGAGACCGATGATTTCGAACAACTGAAGAAGAGATTAAATATGCGATATGGCCACGAACATTTGGAGCATGTATATCAGTCACAGCTTAAAAATCGTAGACAGAAGAAAGATGAGGCTCTTCAAGAATATGAGGTAGATATTGCCAGATTAGTACGATATGCTTATCCAACAGCTCCCGAAGACATGATGGAAAAATTGGCCGTTCAAACGTTTATTGATGGTCTTCGTGATCATGAAATGCAGAGAACACTGCGATTAGCTCGTCACAAGACGCTGGTTGATGTTCTATCCGCCGCCCTCGAATACGAATCAGCTACGCAGGCCTCTGGCGGGTACAGTAAAGTTAGGACTGTAAAAGAGGAAGGAGATGAAGATAAACTTGACCAGCTCGTTAATATGATGAAAAGCATGACATACAAGAAAACGAAGACCATCAGATGCTGGAATTGTGGCGAAATAGGACACGTACGAAGCTCCTGTAAGCACCCTAGGTACGACGCAAATCAAGAAACTCACCATCAGGAAAACTAGAACGGGTCAGCCTTAGGGGGGCAGCTTCGACCCAAAACTTTTCCAAAGACCCTCTCATACTAATAGCTTCTTTGAAATGTCGTGAAGATAGTGTATATGTAGATGGAGACATAAATGGTAAAAAGCATACGTTGTTGGTGGATACCGGAGCGACCAGAACCATTATACGCCCGACAGTTATAAACAGCCGAAAGAAACTGTTACCAACGAGGTTGCGACTTCGGACCGCTACAGGTGAAAATGCCAACATTCATGGAGAAATCCAGGTACAATTGGGAATTGGAGCAGAAAAGTTTGTCCATACTGTTATAGTTGCTGACATCGAAGAGGATGTTATATTAGGAATGGACGTAATGAATATGCATGGATTTCAATTGGACTTTAAGAATAAGGTAATCAAAGTTGGCAACGAGGAAGTATTTCTCCATCCACATAATGACAACACTGTGCAAGCAGCCATTAAAGAAGATACAGTCGTGCCTGCGAGAAGCGAAACGATCATAGTAGCGCGGCTACAGGGAATTGTGGACGAAGGGAGACCTGTTATGATGGAGCCTTGGAACCACGACGATGAGGTTGGCCGTGGAATCATAATTGGAAAGGAATTGGTGACTTCGGCTAAAGAAATTCCTGTGAGACTTATCAATGTCAACGACTACCCAGTGACCATCAAGAAAGAGACAAAGGTAGGAACTTGTGTACCTGTGACATCCATAATTCGTCAGGCGACAACATCTGATAATTCCAACGACAAATTCGACCAAATGGTTGCAGTTGCAGGACAGTCTCTAAACCAGATGGAGAAAAGGAAATTAAGGGAATTTCTTCGGCAGTATCGTGATATTTTCGTACCGAAAGGAGGAAAAACGGGAAGAACTACCGTTGTTAAGCATAAAATTGATACTGGTAATGCTAAGCCAATTCGTCAAACAGCTCGACGATTACCACAGGCAAAAAGAGAGGAAGCTGAAACGATTGTTCAGGAAATGAAGAAAGACGGGGTGATAGAACCTTCTACGAGCCCATGGGTCTCTCCGGTGGTCCTGGTTAAGAAGAAAGACGGAACGACGAGGTTCTGTGTGGATTACCGTTTGCTGAACAACGTTACCAAGAAAGATAGTTATCCTCTGCCTCGGATCGATGACACATTGGACACATTGGCTGGAAGTAAATTGTTTTCTACTTTAGATTTGAAGTCTGGATACTGGCAGGTAGAAATGGACCCAGTCGATAAAGAAAAGACAGCCTTCACCACAGGATCTGGATTGTGGCAATTCAACGTTATGCCATTTGGACTTTGTAATGCTCCTGCGACATTTGAGAGGCTTATGGAAAATGTGTTGAGAGGGTTATCTTGGAAAACATGCCTGGTTTATTTAGATGACATAATCGTCTTGGGGGAGACATTCGAAGATCATTTGAGGAATTTAGAAAACGTTTTTAATCGACTTAAAGCTGCCCAATTGATGCTAAACCCCAAGAAGTGCCAGCTATTTCAAGGTAAAGTCAATTATCTGGGTCATATAGTCAGTAAAGAAGGAGTGGCCGTGGATAAGGGAAAAATCGATTCCATTAAGGAATGGCCAAAACCAACTGACAAACATCAAGTGAGAAGTTTTCTTGGACTATGTACTTACTACCGGAGGTTTATTAAGAAGTTTGCAGATATCGCTAAGCCATTAACGCGACTTACAGAGGAAGCAAGAGAATACCGCTGGGATATAGACTGCCAAAATGCCTTTGAGACCTTGAAAAAGCATTTAATAACAGCACCAATTTTAGGGTATCCACTGCCAGAAGGAGAGTTCATCTTAGATACAGATGCAAGTAATGTGGGAATTGGAGGAGTGCTGTCTCAGATTCAAGGAGGACAGGAACGAGTCCTCGGATATTTTAGTAAAGTTCTTTCAAAACCTGAGCGGAATTATTGCGTCACGAGAAGAGAACTTCTGGCAGTAGTGAAATCAGTAGAGCACTTCTATCAATACCTCTATGGAAGAAAGTTTCTAATCCGAACCGACCATGCCGCCCTTAAGTGGTTGATGCAGTTTAAGAATCCAGAGGGTCAGATAGCCAGGTGGATCGAACGACTCCAAGAATACGATTTTAAGATTGAGCACCGGGCCGGAGTTAGCCACAGAAACGCTGATTCTCTTTCCAGAAGGCCATGCTCAGCAGAGTGTTCCCACTGCAACAAAACGGAATCCAAGGAAGCAGCAGTGCTAAGAACGACGATTGTCAACGACGACTGGACGCCTACTAAGATCAGGGAAGAACAAGAGAGAGATCCAGTTATACAGAAAATCCGAAAATGGAAAGAGGAAAACCGTCGACCACCTTGGCAGGAAATATCAAACCTATGCTCAGTAGTTAAGACGTATTGGGCCCAGTGGGACTCATTTATCATCGAAGATGGCTTGCTTAAACGAGTCCTGGAAAATGATGACGGTTCAGAGAAGAGAAGACAGTTGGTGATCCCAAAGAGCAGAATAGCCGAAGTACTTCGTCAGTTACACGACAGTCCATCGGGAGGGCATTTTGGTGTAAGGAAAACCCTTCAGCGAATTCGGGAACGGTTTTATTGGATGAACAGTTCCGACGATGTAAAAGACTGGTGTAAGAAATGTACTATTTGTGCCACGAGTAACGGGCCTTACCGAAAAAGGAGAGCTCCTATGAGACAATATAATGTTGGAAGCCCGTTTGAAAGAATAGCTTTGGACATCGCTGGGCCATTTCCAGAAAGTGAAAATGGAGGCAAGTACATGCTGGTAGTAATGGATTACTTCAGTAAGTGGGTCGAGATTTACGCACTTCCAGACCAGAAGGCGGCCACCGTTGCAGATAAGTTGATCCAAGAATATATCAGCCGATTTGGAGTGCCTTTGGAGATCCATAGTGACCAAGGCAGGAACTTCGAAAGCGATCTATTCCAAGGAATATGTGATAGACTAGGCATGAAGAAAACAAGAACTACAGCATATCATCCGCAATCTGATGGTATGGTAGAACGGATGAATAGGACAGTTGGCAAATATTTGACAAAGATGGTGTCCGATCATCAGCGAGACTGGGACCAATACCTTCCGTTCTTCACAATGGCCTACAGATCTGCTGTTAACGAATCAACAGGCCAGACACCAGCGAAAGTCCTATTCGGACGCGAAATGCGACTACCTTGTGATCTAGAGTTTGGGTGTCGACCTGGAGAAGATGTAGCAGGTGAAGATTATCTGATCGAATTACGAAGAAGAATGGACGATGTACATGAGTTGGTCCGTTCCCACCTTCAGATCGCTAGCGACCGAATGAAGAAACGGTACGATACACAAGCCGAAAAGGGTTGCTTTAAGAAGAACGACAAAGTATGGCTGTATAATCCCAAGAAGCGAAAAGGTTGTTCTCCCAAATTGCAGCAGTTTTGGGAAGGTCCATACCTCATTATGGAGAAGATCAACGATGTCATCTACCGAATAAGCAAGATTCCGAAGGGAAAGCCGATGATAGTACATCATAACCGGCTGGCGTCTTTCGAAGGTGACCACGACGTAGATGAAGAAGTGGAAGTAAACCAAGTCCACGATGTGTCTGACCTCACGTTTGAGGAATTCATGGGTGCCTATGGAGGTACCGGTAAAGCGAGACATGGTGTTACCACTGAAGAAAAGCAAGATCTACTCGCGCTCCCCGATGACTACTCGCTGGCCCTCACCATCCCGGCCAGTATCAAAGACGCACCAGGGTTGGCATCCGTCTTTCGAAGGAAGTTTGGTCGAGTTGCAGAACTTCAATGCCAGGTGCCAGCTCCCGGTAAAACCTTGAAACTCCAAGATGCATCACGTTACCTTTTCTACCTGGTAACAAAAGACACTGCCCGTGACCAACCTACCTACCGAGATGTATGGGAAGCCTTACTTCAATTGAGAGAGCACGTACTAGAGTCCGACGTGCAAAAGTTAGCCATGCCAAAGTTGGAGTGCCGCCAATTAGATTGGAGGGTTATCCGAAATATGGTGGAGGAGATCTTTAAAGACACCGAAGTCCAGGTGTTAGTCTGTTGCAATCCGCATAGTTACTGGTGCGGAGAGAAAACCGTCCCTTGTCATTTTTATACAACTGGAAGTTGTAAAAGAGGGTCCAGTTGCCGATACCAGCATACAGTTCCGGTTCCAGTCCCGACAAGGTTCCAGGAGGAACCATCTTTTAAGAGAGGGGCAATGTTACGATAAATATACTGGCCTAACTTTTATGACTAATTATTCTGTTTTATTGTAGAAATTTCGGTGGAAGTCTAGATTCAAATTATGGTGAATTCTCCAACTTGATGTTCTCGACTATTCCAGTATATCAGGATTTCGTATATAAATACAACATTTTTATATGGAGAGTTAGTTAATTCTCAAGAGCCGCGCTCGCGAATTTGTCACGTACGAATATAATAAATTATTGTCAGATAAGTTAATATAAATAAAGAAATAAATTAAATCCGTAAGTGTTATAAATATTGAACCTTTTAATAAATTCACAACATTATTATACTTTTTGTGGGAGAGACTAACCTTCGGATATTCATCACAGAGTTTCCTACTATTAACATAACATGATATTTTAGAAGAGTTCTAAATAGACACAGATTCTGTTATTAGATATTCTGGATGCAACTAGAATTTTTTTGGAACCAATAGCAACCTACTGCCTTGACGTAGTCGAATAATTTTAGATTTTCATCGGCATGCTATACTATGGCTTGATTCCTCTTTGATAAAGTTGATCTAGGAGTTGATTTGGTTGCAGTTGAGTATGAGGAAGTTGTATTGTAGAATTGTAGAATGTAGAATTATGCTGAATATTTTGTGACATCTTGAAAACGTATGAACTGTGAGGATCTGATGTAAGAACTGTATTTGTTATCTGTACTCTTGTAGTCAAAGGTAGACGAAAAGGTTTATTATTTGTTGAATTTAGTTAGGTTTTATGTGTTTTCTTCCAAAAATACATATTCGGTAGCCCTACGCCACTGGTAGCTGGCACAGTTTTTGAAGAAGTTACCAATTTGCTAATTAACTAATCGATAAAAAAACATAACATTAGGCTTAATAATACTTTCGGTAAAGTCTGGTCTTACTAGTATTTCGAAGTATTTTTTGGTTTCACAAAAAGCACTAAAACCCGGAGCAAGAGCAAACACTGATACCATGTTACCTCGTTTAAGTACAGATTCGAAATCCCTTTAATAATTTTAATAATTAAGAGTAATATAATTGTTAAGCGAATAAACATTTAATTGTTCTTCTAATATTCTTCTTTTTGAACCACAAAATGGAACTTAGATTTTTGTGGTGGTGTCAATATTAATTCTTATGAACGCATCCACCAAATCGCAGCTTTTGGCCTCGCGGCCCTGCAGTACTTTTACTAGCTTTAATACAAAATGTAGCATATATATATACAAACAACACAGTTTATTAGGGCTGCAGTCAGAAAGTTTGGCCGGGATGTTACAGAAACACTCTTTTGACTTTTGGTCTAGGTTTTGGAATTGTTTTATTCCTTCTTCAAGACACTGTAATTAGAAGAATGTGTAAATATTTACAATACATCACAAATTGTCAGTGCAACTTACTAGTCGAGTAGTCCAGTATACTTACTAGTCCAGTATTTCTTATATATGTATATATATATATATATATATATATATAATCATTATTGTGTGAATTTGGTTCCTTGAGTTAGACTTCATCTGATCACGACCAAGCCATATATTCTTAGTACAAGGTTGTGTTCGTCTTTTTCCTTTCTAACAAAAAGAGATACGACTTTTTGCATATCTTTTTTGATATATATATTTTCTCAAAACCAGAACTCTTTAATTGGACGTATTGGTAATACAACTAATATTTTACATAGAATATATTGTGGCTAATTGATATTTTCTTTCTTTCAGCCCTTCAGAAACGAATGAACATTCACAAAAACGTTAGGCCGTACATTTCATACACATTTCCACAATAGATTTCCACAATATTTACTTTCTGCAGAGTTTAAAGATTTTTTTTATTATCTATATATATATATATATATATATATATATATATATATATATATATATATATATACATATATATACATATATATACATATATATACATATATATATATATATATATATATATATATATATATATATATATATATATATATATATATATATATATATATACTTACGGTTAAATGAGCCACCATTAAGGCTGTTACAGTAGGTAAGAATCTTAGTATAAAGACATTAGCTGAAGCATTAATTGATCTTATGAGTATAAATACGATACGCTGATAATAGATACTAGAATCAGTTAAACAAAATAAAAATTAAAGAAGACTACAGTTAGTTTAATGCGAATTTATAAGATAAGATAGTACAGTAGCTAAAACTTCTATAAATAAAAAGAGGAAAAATTAAAAGATTTTAAGTTAAAGTCTATTGAAGAATAAAATACTCAAACATGATGCTTCGTGTGCTTTCATAAAGGCTTTCTAAATGAAGTAATACTTTCTACGAGAAAAATATATGCTCAGGCCAATGAAGTTATTCTTGTTACATCCAAAATATAAGCTCTATATAATAACTTAAACAATGCAAGTCTAAATTAAAGCAGGAAATAACTTGGATAACAGGGGGCAACATGATTATTTCAGTTGTGACTAGCTAATAAATAACATTATAATATTACAAACAGGAAATTTTCATGTTTTTAAATTTTTTGTTTTATTAATTTAAATTGTTTATTAAATATTTTAATATTAAACTTTTTACATAACTGGGACCCTCCCATGTATCGTCTTTTGTTTTTCCCATTGGTTTATATTATTTCATTGAGTTTTGTTATTGGATATAGCATCAATAAGCGCGCACGATCAAAGCTGCATATTTTCTGAATTGCGGTATCAACCGTCAGTACAAACCGGACTATTAGAAAGGGCACTTCTAACGTTCTTCTCCTCGGTCACGGAGCCACGAGGTCGTTGAAATATAAATTTGTACAATGGACCACAATTCCGAATTTATGTTTGTGGCAAAAAAATGACTGGAATGCTAGTGCTGGTGATTTTATCCATTCTGTGTTACCCAATACAATCAGCTAGTCTTAGTTCTTTGGGTGGTAAGTTAAATCTTTCGGTCTTACTACAAAATTCTCCTGGCATTGGTAACCAGATATTGAAATTATTTAAAGGATTATTTTTAAATAACTGATTTTAATATTAAATAAAATAATGTTAACATTTGGAAATTTGTTAAATTAGAAGTAACATAAGAATAAAAGTTCAATTTATTAAATTATGCCAGAACTTTTTTATAAATACATTACTGTTGTATATAATTGCAATCTATATTTTAGATAACTATTTTGAATAGCATCCTAAAGTTTAATTTAGCTTTTCTTCCAAAATTTGTTTTTAATTTGTGGTCTGGATAATTAAGTACTTTATTAAAATATTAGAAATTTTTTTATCACTAGTTGATACTATAGATAGTACCATAAAACCAACACAATTTTCAGAAATCAATAGCAAAGAGCAGAGAGCAATATATGCCAAAATTCTTATATTTGTAAATATTAACAAAAACCTTTTTAAAAACACTTAAGGATTAGACTGTTTTGACAGAATAAAAGAAGAGTGCATATATTAGAATATTTCACAAAAAAAATAAAAAAAAATCTCACAATATGAAGAATATTTGAACGTAATCTGAAAAAAGTTGGAAAAAAAGGTACAAACCTTAATTTAATTTTCTACACCCTCTTAACGGTGATTTAGTAGTAAATTTTAGTTGTTGTTCAGGTCTTCACCAAAAGAAGAAGAAACAAAGATGATTCTTGATGATTTTTAAAAATTCGAGTAGCAAATAGGAGGGTGATTTAAGTAGCGAAACATTGGTAGACGGTATTAATGAAGAAGTGATCAGGACATGGAAAGTTAATAACGGTATACGAGCGAGCTGTCACGACCTAAGGGCCCTTTCCTTAAATGTTTGTTCACGCTGAGGGAGTTTTGGTATATAAACACCACACTTGACAGGCGAGCTAGTGAGTTGGTTTGGCAAATTGGTTATATATGGTAGCTATTGCGTAGAAATGGAGTATTGGGTAGAAATGGGACAAGATTTCCATGCAAGAGAGTCAAAGCTTTGCGTATAGCAGGGTCGTATCCCTGAAGTAGTTGTCTCCTTCACTCAAGTGGTGGAAAAGTACCTAACCGCTTCCTAAATAAAAAAAAATTATAGTAATAAAAAACAAATGCTAACTTTTCACAATTATTACTAATCTTATCACAGATTACGAATAGCTATGCAAAATCTAGCAAACATATGTACTGGAACTTTTCTCTGACGATAGTAATGTGGATGCTAATTAAAACACATACTTGACTGGACAAAACGTATAAGATTTAGAAATAGAATCTGCCATGTTGTTAACAAATAATTAGGCTGTCGGACCTAATAATGTATATGCGCAAATACATAAACTCTTCAGGCTTAAACACCTATGCAAACTGTGTAATAACTTATAAACTACTGCGAAAATCCATCAGATTTATTGAAATCAACTGTCGTCACAGAAGAACAATCCCATTCACTGCAAAGATCACTTCATGGCCTCCTCTAATTATGTTTCTTTTTATGGCTCTATATTTTCAAGACTCCTATTTTAAAATGTATCTTATATGTCTAAATTTTTACTATGTGTGATGTAGATAAAATAAACTGTTAGGAATATTTCAAAGTAATAAGCAAAAATAAATTGTTTATTTATTTTGGAAGGATTTCCAAAGGATACAGTTGGAAATCCAAACGGTAAATATACAATATTTTTAAATACAAACAAATATAGAAGGGAATCGGTAATAAAAGCATAAGTGTTAAACATAAAATAAAACATTTTCTTAATTGATAATTTTATGACAAACTTAAAAAATCATATAAAATAGATAAAAGGATAAAAGTGAAGAAGGACCTTGCATTTTGGTTCATAAAAAAAATTCTAAAGTCAGTTATATATATCCTTTTTAAATAAAAAACAAAATGTTTCCTACAAAATCTGAATTTTTATACTTAATTTTAAATATTCGTCACTCACTCACTTTTTTTTCAAATGCCACGTCGTATATAGTTATTTATCTTCAAAGTCTAATCTTTTTCCACAATTGTTTGATGAATTTAATATATATATATATATATATATATATATATATATATAGATATATATATATATATAAATATATATATATATATATATTTATATATATATACATATATTTATTTAGCACAAAAGTCGTTCAGTATGACAAATAATAAAACATTTAATGGTGTTACTGCTTATTTTCATAGTTTATAACAAAAAAACTTATAAAAAATAAATTAATTGACATTATTGTTATACCACAACACTCAAGAAGTTTTGAAGCCCCATACAAGGATAGCACCACGGATAACTTTATATTATTATGAAATGATAAACTTTCAAACATCACCTCTTAAAATTTGGAAAATGGAAAAATCTAAACATTGTATGTTGATAAAACGTTGCTTTTGGTGGGAAAAAATACTGTTTAATGGCTTGATATATCTTCGGATGTTGTTTCATCTCAGAACAACGTTTAATAGGTGGTATGCTAACTTTAAACGCGGTTGTAGTAATACAAATGAAGCTAAATGCTCTAATTGTCCAAGATCGGCAGTTGTATCTAAATATATCAAAAGTCTACAAAATCTTACAAAATCAAAGTTGTATGCGATAACCAAATAGTTAAAAACTTAAAAAAACAGTATAGTTACTATTTTGCATAAATATCTGTTAGGATAAAAGTAAATATAAAAAAGATCTGTAATACTTATTTAATCTGTAAATGTTGGCTATAAAAGTAATTATAAATTAATTCACTTTATAATTTAAAAGAAAATATGTATTAATAATTTATTAATAAAATTGCGCTGAGTTTTATTTTTTAATTATATAGAACCTACAAACAATGAAAAAAATTGAATTCTGAGAATGAGAATTTTGCCTTAATCTTAATGGGGGTACCCTTATACAGAAGCGTTTTTTGTTCAAAATTATCATTATTATAACTTTAAACTTCTCTAGCAAATTCTAATCGAAAATGTCAGAACTTTTATGGTTTGTATGACTCCTAGCTAGTTTGATTAAATATTTTTCTAATTTTACGCTCACTTTTTTTGGTTCCGCGAACTTTCTCCAATTCGTTTGTTATTCGAACAGTTGTTTCACGTCCATTTCGAAGAGTTTGCAACATACGAATCGATCATCTATAGCTATGGTTTAGCATTTTCCGCCTAGACCTTGTCATTTAATATATTATCCAGTTTCTCTGCAAAGTCACAATTGCATCGGTCAACGGTGGTGTGAACATCGCTTCGCAAACTACGACTACGCTACGAGGTTTTTTCTACTAACATACCGAAATTGTCTTGTCTGGGTAAGTTGAACATCAGCTTAATTTTTTGAATAAATTTTTCTTTCATTTTTTATAGGCTTATTTTGATAATTTTTTTATTTTTCCTTTTTACATATTGTTTATGATAAAATTGGCTCTGACTGGCTTTTCGGATTATGAATAACGAACAGGGGGTACGTCCCCCCATAAGCCACCTGATAAAATAATTTTAGATTTCGCATTAAATATAAATAATAATATATCTAACGTCCACTGTTCTTCTCAGAATGATAAAACACAGGAACAAAAAATTTTCAATGTTTACTCTGAAAAAGACAATGGGCCTTTTTTTGTATACCTACAATGCCTAGAATCGACAAATATACCTGATACCAAAGTAGGTTCTTTTAATGGAATTAAAATTGCTCGTAATATCTTTAACTTAAATTTAAAAGACATTAAAAAAATATGTAGTAAAGGCTTAGATAGGATTGCGATGGAATTTATTCATTTCACATCAGCAAACGAATTTTTAAATAATAAAACTCTACTAAACAAGGAATATAAGATTTATATTCCTTTTAATTTTGTAACTTGTAAAGGCATAGTTCGACAAATAGACATAGAGATTGGTGATAAGGAATTATTAGAATGTTGTAGTACGGGTACTGATATTGAAATATTAAATGTTAAAAGACTTGATAGAAAAGTGTACAAAAATGACGCAGTTACTTATGAACCAACAGGCACAGCGCTTTTCACTTTTAAAGATGTGATAATGCCTAAAACACTAAACTCTTACGGCATGCCTAAATTAGTTAATGTGTATATCGCACCAGTTACACAGTATTTTAACTGTTTGAGGTTCGGTCATACGAAAACAAATTGTAAAAGTAAAGATCGCTGCATTAACTGCGATGAACTTGCACATTCCGAAGTATGTGAAGTCAAATGCTTCTTCTGTAAGGGACCACATAAAGCCACAGACAAGAATTGCCCAGAATTCCTTAGGCAAAAGATATCAAAGAGTTAATGGCTTTCGAAAACATGACTTTTTACGATGCAAATAAAGCTATTCCAAAAACATACGTAGAAAAAGATAAATATGTCACGTATGCAGGTGACTTCCCAGCTCTTAGGAACAGGAAGTCCAATGACAACCAAAAGACTAATAATAGCATTAACGACTCACCCCGTATGAAGGCGGGCCGCTCAAATAGAATACCTTCACGGCTTCTCCTGCTTGTCGTAAAAGGCGACTAAATGGAGCAGCTGTCCGCTGTCCACTACCCAAATTCCTAACCTGTCCCTGTGTCATAACAAAAACTCCCAACTATCATACTACACCCACCCCTACCCATCATAGACCTCCTGATACCCAAATCTATACCCGAGGAGAAAACCTCAACTAATACAAAAACCAGTGGAAAAAACCACTGAGAACAAATGGATATGCATGGTTGGCGACATTAGCAAAAGAGAGAAAGAAGGACCGTCGGGGGGAGAAAAATGATGAGCCAAAGGAGAAGAACGAAGGGGAAAACGAGGACATAGGTGAAACAGTGGAGGAGAATGGCAGTGAAAATGAAACGGGGGATAGTAATGACGAGAGTGAATGGACGACCAACATTAACAGAAAAAATAAAAGAAAATCGCACGGAGAGAAAGACATAGGAGCTTGTGGAAATAAGAATGAAAGTAAGATCAATTTAAAAAGAAGTGAAACAGAGAAAGGAATGCCAAAAATGAAGAAATGCATCGACGAGTTAGTGAACCTAACAAAGGCGGTGGCAAATACAAAGAACGAGATCAAACAGGGAGCCGTAAAGGTACGGCAGATTTGGTGCGAAATGGAAAGAAACACTAAAGAGTTAATGTATACTGCTACAGAGGATATTGAAAAAAGGGAAGGTATAAGAAGATGCGTAACAACAATAGAGACGCAAACAAAAATAACTGTAGCAACAACTAGGAGGTGCGTAGGGACCCTCTTAAAGTGCTCTCTCCTCAATGGAGGTTGGCTACTACAATTTTAAAATCTTCTCTATCTTCAGCTGTTCTTATTAGCTGTTCAAAATTTAGCCCTGTTCATCCATCCAATGTTTCTGAGCCACGATAGTCTTTTCCTTCCTAGGCCTCTCTTTCCCTCGATTTTTCCTTTCACTATAAGTTGGGCATATAAGTTTGGACCACCCCTCCTCATAAAAGAAGAAAAAAAAGCATTAACTACTCTGTCATGCTCTCCCTCAAATCCTCAAAAGGCCAACATATTCTAATCCGTAATTACCTAAAGCAAATTTTCAAGCAACAACAGTATCATACCTGGCAAATCCACTGGAACACAATCAAGAGTGCATTACATGAGATCTGCTTTGGTCAATTGCCAAATCTGCTCAAGTGTATTAACTGTAAAACACATCCTGATCGTATGTGCCCGGTACGCAAAACACAGAGTGCAACATAAACTTAAGTTAAATATCAAAGACGTTTTAAACTCACCCGATCAAGTCTTTAACCTAATTGGTTTCATAAAGACATTCAGTTGTTCAATAGAATATGACCCCTTGTTTTCCATGTACTTTACCTTTAACTTATAACTTAGTGATAAAACTGTTGCATTATTTAGTCATAGGTTCTATGCTTATAGATTAACTCTAGCAATTAGCAGCATGTGCTTATTGTAATTATTGTACACAATATTGTTTCTGTCAATGGTCATTGCAGCCGAGACACATTAATTTAAATAATAAAAAAAAATTAATTGTTAATTTTGATTTTCCAAACGTGTTGGCAACATCATTGTAAAAATGACCATTCCTGCAGCTTTGGAGGTATCAGTCAGTGCTAAACCACCAATTTATTGACTATTTTAATATCAAGGTGTTACCACCAAAGAAAATATAACCAAACTTAAATGTTTACGGAAAAAACTACGAACTTTAGTGAACAGAAAAACCGGTTTCCAAAAATTAACAAAACTTACTTATGTTTATACGATAACTTTGACTTGGCCATTAACAAATTTAATTAAAGTGTAATAATAAAACAATAATAGTAGTAAGAACTTCAAGGTAGTCCTTACATACACAACCCAATCAGCAAATATTTTTCTTTAATTTCATAATGTTTTCCGTTCCTTTAAATTTCGTAGTGTGTGTTACGTGTATCATATTTAATAAAAATTTAATAAAAAAACTGGATATATGAGATAGTACTTATCCTTTATACACTTTTACACTAAACATAAAGTTCTTTTACCCATGTGTGCCTATAACACCCCTACTGCATTAGTTTTCTTTATCAGTTTCATATTTGGATATCACTTGTTTGCTGAGAGATGAAAATGTGTGAGTTCGTTCAGACAATAAATTGTTTTCGAACATATCTGGTCATTTTATTCTCTAATCCGATATTGCAACCCTCAGCTAGTAGGAAAAAGGGTGCCGTACACTCGTAAAATATATCCTAGTTCTTAAACTAGAAAGACAGATATTGATAAAAAATGTAAAGCTAAGGAAAATAGGCGAAATGAGATTTTATGCTGCTACACTCTAAAAAATGGATGACCTTTAGATAAATATATTTATTTATTTCATTGATAATAATTATAATTTGGTTTTTATTACGAAGTATTAACAATCTATAAAACACACATCTGGAGATTTTGATGTAAGTCTACTTTTTGAATTATTCCGGTAATAACTGTGTATGTACAAACGTCAAATCAACACATTTCAGTTGTTTGATATTTTTAGAATATACGTGATCAGAACGTTACAGTCTTGAATAATCCATCTCGACCAGAAAATTGTAGATTTCACAGAAGTCGTAAATATATATATATATATATATATATATATATATATATATATATATATATATATATATATATATATATATATATATACACTCGCGATCATAAAATCCGGGTCACCTTGAAAATCACCGGTATTTCATTTTTAACGAGCCTTATCGTAAATAATAATGAGACACAAATACAAACTAATGCATGTTTCTGAGAGTTGTTGCGGTTTTCTTTGTAATAAAGAATTCCAATAGTGCCAATTTCGCGGTAAAGTGCACACTTCCCAAAATGAACGCTACCTGTAACTCCGCTTGTTTTAAATGTCTCGTTTGTACTTCGACTTTCTGTTCAAATTCACCGGACAAACGTTTATTATTGCCACCCTTAGTGTTTATTAGTACCATTATTAGTGTTTATTTTTTGACAAAAATGCCTTTGTCTGTTGTTGAAACGGCACAAATTGTTGCACTTGTGGAAGACGGTCACACTCAACGGCAAGTCGCAAGAACTGTTGGCGTAAGCCTTTCTACGGTTCAAGGAGTGCTTCAACGCTTTCAGGAGGCAAGTTTGCTAACCAGGCGACCTGGCTCTGGACGAAGAAGAACGACCAAGGCACTAGATGACCGTTTCCTTGTGTTTCAGGCTTTACGAAACCGGACCTCAACTGCGGTTATGCATCAAAATCGTCTAGAAGAAGTACGAAATCGCAATTTTAGTGTTGCAACAGTCAGAAGAAGACTTCATTCTTCTTGACTATTTTCTCGGGTAATGCCTAGAGGACCGCCACTTCGCCGGGTGCCTAGAGTTGCACTACTAGCTTTTGCTCGACAATGCGCGTATTGGGGAATTACCGATTGTAGCAAAGTGTTATTCTCAGATGAATCCCGTTTCTGCGTAACTGGATCCGATGGGCGTGTAAGAGTTTGGAGGAGAACCGGTGAACGATTTTCACAAGCTTGCATTGCTCAAAGAATGCCATTTGGTGGAGGCTCGGTCATGGCTTGGGGAGGTATATCTTCCGACTTTCACACAGATTTACCCTTCATCGAAAATGGGTCCCTAACTGCACGAAGGTACATTACGGAGATTCCGGAAGAACATGTTATGCACAACATGGCAGGGCTTGGAGAAAACGCCGTTTTTATGCAGGACAACGTGCGACCGCACGTTGCCAGGATCAGTATGTAATATTTGGACGAAGTTGGAATTACGAGGGTACCTTGGCCAGCTAGATCTCCGGACCTGAATCCCATCGAACATCTCTGGGACGATTTGAAAAAACGTATTCAAACCCATACACCTCCTCCTAACAACGCACAGAAGCTTAAGGATCTGTTAGTGAGAGAGTGGAATAACATACCACAACATGTAATCCGGAGAAAAATTGAGAGTATGCCCCGTCGTCTGCAAGAGGTTATTAGATCAAGGGGAGGCAATACACGATATTGGTGATTGAAATTTCACTGATTTTTTACCACGTTCTGTATTTTCCATTTTTTTTCGTATGTCTGTTTTATCAACAATTTGATTTGTTTTCTGTTTTTTTCAATAAAAACAATAAAAAACCATTTGTTTTTCCTTTAAAACAAACATTGATGACAAATAAAAAATACATTACCAAAAAAAAAGGTTATTACTGCACCAGAGGCAAAAATATTTAAGAAACTTGAAATTTTCAAGATGACCCGGATTTTATGATCGCGAGTGTATATATATATATATATATATATATATATATATATATATATATATATATATATATATATATATATAATAACTCAACTCAAAATAATTTTATTTTTGGAAGGCTTTAAACGTGGTATATTGTACCTTAGTCAGGACCGTACTCACATTAATCTTTTGTTAACTATTTTTTTCATAAGTTTAATGAGATAGGACGATATGAATCTGGGTGTAATTTATCTTTATTTGCTTTTATAATCGGGATAACGATGGCATTCTTCCAGATTTTTGGGAAACATTTTTGTGACCAAATAATATTAAACATTTTGAGCAGAAACTCTTTTGCTACTATGGGAAGTTTTGTAATAAATTGTATTGGTATGTCATCGGGACCTGGTGAAGTGTCTTTCATGCTATTAAGTGCTTCTGGAAACTTCCCCTAACTAAGGGGTGTATTGATTGGTTTGAAATCGTCAGAGATTGTAATAGGTACTGCCTCCTCCTCTTGTTTGTAGGTTAAGAATTCGTTACTGTAAATTTGGCTGGATGAGAATTTTTAATAGGTATCAGCTAGTTCATTTACTGTATCCTGTGGGTCAGTTAGGAACCTTCTTTCTTTCTCCAGACTTACAATTTGTTGGTAGGTGTGCTGTCCTGTTATTTTTTTAACTTTTTTCCAAAAGGATGATATATCTGTATTGCTGTTTATGCTAGATATGTATTTCTGCGATGATTCTTGTGAGCTTTTTTTTATGATTCTTCTGGTTTCAGCTCTACGTTTTTTGTACTCTGTTAATAGATTAATACTTTTGTATTTTTGTATCGGTTCCAAATTCCACCAGGGAACTGGTTTGTGGTTTTTTAAAAGTTGAGATTTTCCTATGGCTATATTAGCAGTATCAAGTATAAGCTGATTAAAGCACGTGAGTGTGTCATCTATGGAGTCTAAAATTTTAATCTGATTTATTCTGTCTGATACAATTTTCTCAAATTCAATCCAATTTGCCTTTTTTAGATACCATTTTTAAGTTGGTATTGTGTTTGTGTTTAAATTAGCGGTATGTTTTATTAAAATTGGGAAGTGGTCACTACTATATAAATCTTTCAGTGCTACCCAATCGAATTGGGTGAGCAACGAAGATTCACATATGGTGAGATTAATAGCGGAAAATGTTCCCGGAGCCATATTGAATCTTGTTGGAGAGCCGTCGTTGAATAGGCATAGGTTCATAGTGTTAAAAACGTTTTCTAACATATTTCCCCTCGGTTTTGTTTTATTCGATCCCTATGTAATGTTATGACCATTAAAATCTCCCGTGATTATTCGAGGTGAGGGAATTTGTTGGAGAAGATTAAGTAATTTGGATTTAGTTCTGTATGCCGGAGGTAAAGGGCACTATGTCACAAATTTGTAATTTTACAGGAGAAGCGTTTTAAGTTTATTTTTGTGTTTGTTTATTCACAGGATGTATGTTAATACACATTATGTCACAAACCCTTGTCTAATTTATTCTTCAGATTATTATCTTTCAAAATTGTATTAATTAGAACACATATTGTGATAATAAACTTGATTTATTTTTAATAAAAAAAAAAATTAAAACACAATGTAGTGGACATAGTGCTGTTTACCTCTTCAAGATCTTTTGGGTCATAGTACTAGATGTATACTAAAATGCATTATACAAGGTTAAACTTTAATTTGTTTCTCCTTCATGACAAACATTACAGGGTAAAGTGTAAAACTTAATATTTGTTTACATTTAACGATCGGGATACTGTTAGAATACTAAAAGAAACATAATGTATATCCCTCATGCATCAAAAACTTCTTCTTCATCATCTTCTGGGTAATCACTAGCGTTGTTAGATGTAGGTAATTTTTTTATAAAATTGATGACATACAGATGGTAAATATGGTAGCAGTGATATCAAGTCATCGAACTTTTGGCGAGAAATCGGTAATAAGTCATTAGTGATAGGCAGTAGAACTTCTGGCCATGTAATTTTTTCACTTTTTCGAAATCGTATCATATCAAGTTGTTTGAAATTATTATCATCAAAAGAAGTTTTAAAAAATAGCTTTCCTATAGCCTCTCAACGAACTTGAAGATGAACACAGGCAGACATTAATACACGCTGTTTTTCAATGTCAAGTTTTCTTAAGACAAAAGGAGCTTCTTTTCCCACAGATAATGAGTTGAATTGCTTGAAGTCCTCACATTTCATATTGTGTACAGTGTATTTAGTAGTTGTTGCCAATCCCAAGGAGTCCATATTGTCATGTTTGGCACTCTTTTCCTTTTCCTTTCAATGTGACCATATACAGTGTCTGCTTCCATATGAGTATGGCCCTTTAACAAAAACTTGTGATCTATTTGCGAGAATTTGTGGGAAGGTCTTCAAAATCCAGAAATATGCCATTACAATAAACGTATTTTTATTTTGATCATAACAGTTTGACCATTTTAATAAATACGAAGCCATTTCTTTTCTGTCACGACCTGCTTTACTTTCATCCCACATCATGTAGTGTACTGAAGAGTCGAAGGAATCATAAATCGTAAAATTAAATGTCCACAATTTTCTCTTATAAAAACTGATCTTAGAAGTGCTTACCTACACCTTTGTAATCAAAGCTGATGATACTGCAATGTACACAGAGGTATAGGGTTTCATGTCCACATGGTGCCCTCTGCCTCTAAATAAAATGTGACATGATACTTTTTTTAAAGTGCTTATCTTCGTTATTTTCTAACGTAGGACATAGTGCTTTATACCTCTGTGTGGAGAATTAAAAGTTCATTATAACTGCAGTTTAATCTCAATATTGACAAAAATGGACATAGTGCCCTTTACCTCCGGCATACAGAGTTAGAGTTTGATCTGGTAAAATATAGATGCTACAAATATTAAACTTTAGTGGGAGCAGTACTGTTACGGCTACTGCTTCGATATTAGTTATGAGGTTTATTTTTTGGACAGGTATATTTGACTTTATATATAGAGCTACTCCTCCACTGGCATAATTCTGATGGGGTCGATTGGTGTAAAATGCTTTGCGAGCAGAAGCTGTAGCATGGTTAAATGGGTATAATACCCATTTAAATTCCATTGTAATATACTATTGAAAGCGATTTATTATTTAGTTGAAACGCATGAATCACTATCGGGTTCAGATGTTTTATGTTCTAATAGTTTTTCTAGCTTTTTGCGTAGTCGTGTGATTCGGTTTTTTAATTTTGAGTCAGTAAAATGAGCATGAGTGTCTACAAGCATTTTGATGAGAGATGTTAAATCTAATGTATGATCCTTAATAATATTATAAATGTCTTTAGCTCCGTATGTCTCATTTAGTAAAAGCCGAAATTGATCGTAGTTTAAGACATATGATTCTGAATGTTGATTGATAAATCTTTTAGCAGCTTCTTCGGTTTCTGTTGTTACTTTAGTTGTGTCAATTTGATTTTGTAATTTCTGGCCCCCTTGTATCTCTTGTTTTTGGGGTGAGTCTTGAATTGATGGTAATGTTTTTATTAGGTTGAAAATTGGTGTCGGTCCTTATTTTTTGGATCTAAAACTACTTTTATTACCTCCCTTGTGAAATAGATTGGTTGATTATTCTTCTGTTGGAGATGGGGTTTGAGGTAGATATCTTTTGGTTGATGTTGTTGATATTTCCGTTGTTGGAAGGGTCATATTTGACACCTGCATCAAATTTATTGGAATAGGAGAAGTTAGTGAATTATTTTCATGGTTGTCTGTTGTAGGAACCTGCGAAGTGATATTTTGAGGTGGATTAGAAGTTGGAGTAGTATTTGGTATATCAGAATTGATTAGGGGAGAGGTTTCTGATGAACACTGTGAGGCAAGATGGCCATTTTGTTTGCATTTGAAGCAAAGCGATTGGTCGCTGGATAAAAATATTTTGTAGCTAACATTATCATGATTGACCACGATAAAATCAGGTATAGTTATATTATCTAGGGGTTCTATGTATACTTGACGCCTAATACTGAGTATGTGGCTATATTCAGGATTTGTAGCTCCAATTCTCACACATGTTATTGGTGACATCAATTTCAGGCCTAGGTTCTGGAGAAGATTACTCAATATTTTATGTGGTATTGTTGGACTAACGTTACATAAGGGAAGATGTTCTGATGAGGTGATTAGTCTACGTACTAGAAGTACTTCATTTTTTATTTTAATGGATCCTGTTTTATTGAGAAAATCATCAACTACAGCTTTACTGGAAAGATTCTTGACGAATAAATAATATTTTTTGGTTGAACGAGTGGTCCTAGTTGTAATAGATAATCTTGTAATTTTGCGCCATTAATTGAACTGAAGATGATGGCTTGTTCTTTTAGTGGAAATTTTGGACTAGTTTGTTGAGATGCAACAGTAGAGTACATTGGATTACTTTGAGAAGTGGTAGGAATTTCCATTGTTAATAAATTATTATTCATCATTTAATTTTACTTGAACAGTTTGTTTTAATTATAATCATATTCAAGTACGGCTCTGATTTTAATTGTTGTTGACATGATGATTTTATTTAGATCGATTTCCAAAGTAAATATATTATTTCAATCTAATTAATGTTCTTCTACTCACGTTTTTAGGTCTTTGTACAACACTAACTTTATTAAACAGGTATATCACTTTTAATAATTTACTGTGGTGAAAATACTTATATAAAATTGCGAATATATCGGAGCTGAAATTAAATACACTTTGTAGTTTGGAATCAGGTCCGGTTTTTTTTTAACATTTATTTTTAATGGAAATAAAAAGACACAATTTTATTTACTACCGGTGACTATGTTAAGTGCTCCAGGTATCTAATTATTCGTGAGAAAACATCAACTACGCGAGAATCAATTCGGGAGAAAACTTAAATTAGGTTAATTATTTGTAATTACTTCGAATATGTTCGCCTGAACTTTTTAAAAGCAAAAAAATTTTCGCTGGTGTTTTTTCATGAAGAAAGGGGCCTTTATTATAAGGTTGATACTTGTACTTAGACAAATCATTTAAATTTTAACCAACTTGTGACGCCCGCATTATCCGCAGTGTATATTTGAACTATCATAGTGTATGATAAACCGAGCAAACAAAGTCAAAGGAAGATAACACCTGTTTTATTCTGAGGAGCATCTTTCCGACCCTCCATATCTTACCTCGACATCTTTACTGCCTTAAGCCCGTTAATATTCGCAATATTTACATTAACCTAATTTTAATATCTTCCGTACTCCTCTGTTCTTGCTAAACACCAACAAATTACACCGCAAAAGTTATTTCAGGGACACTACCGACAATGTATATATATATATATATATATATATATATATATATATATATATATATATATATATATATATATATAATATTCTAATAAGTGATAAGAATTCTGTTTAGTCGACAGCGTTCGACGATTAACTTAGTTATTGACGATATCTCGTAATCTCGTAAAAGTCGCAAAATATTCTTACATATTCGTAATCAGTGTCATTAAATTGACTAAAAAATATACAGAAGGTATTTAAAAAATATATTATTTTTTGATAATTTTTAGATTTATTTCATTGAAAGCTCAAAAACTAAACATTGACAGTGAAAAGCTAATTACAAAAATATTCTACTATATACTTAACTTAGCTAAGTAGATAGTGAACAAACAACATTAACTTCCTTTTAGATTTTAAAATGAAAACAATCTACTTATTTAAATGCTCAAGCAATCACCTCATTTACTGATTTCAATTTTGAAATCTTATCAACAGCAGTTTGGTTTCACAAAAAGGACCGGAGGTTAAGTGAACGAATAACAACCCCGTTTAAGACCAAAATGAGAGACAAGAACATCAAGGAATACGAAATCACGGCATAGATGAGAAATAGAAATGTAGGATTTCGTAATAAACATAAAACTCCTTGCTAAATCCTAACGAATTAAATTATAAGTGCATGTTAAACTGACATTAAAGAAAACGCTCAGATGGCAGGTCCGGATAGACTTACGATTTTTTTTTATTTAAGTAAAATCAATAAATTAAACTAAAATATAATAAAACAAATAAGAAAATAAAATACATATTTTTGAGGAAATAAGTGGGCTACATAAGTCAAGTTTAATTGACATAACAATTTTCTGGTAAAACGCCTGTCTGGTACAACGTTTTTCCCTGATTGTTTGAATTTAATTGTGATGCATTATATACATTTTCTATTACATCAATATTTCATTAAACAGTTTTGAACATTCGTTGAAAATCATTTGACCGGCTTGGACACCTCCAAATAAGTTATTTAAGCCTAGTATTGATTGTCGTAAAATCGAATTAATACCATTGTATATCATTACATTAAAAAAAAGAACCTTACTTAATCAATGTAAATGAAGTTAAACCAGATATTGTTCTCGTGCGCTCGCATTTACTGGCCAATCAGCGTACGGGAAACATCTCCAGACACGAAAAAAATTGTTCATTGGCTGGAATAGGGGTTATTCCAACTTTTGAGCAATTTAAAATTTACCATTGGTCGATTTTACGGGAAGTCCACTTTCATACGTCATATTTAAGACTCTAGGTTCGGTGCCAGTCATCCACCTAGAATCTGCCTTATTATTTACCTTATTGATTTTATTGATATTTTGTGCATTTTTTTATATAAATATTGTTTTGTGCTATTTTGTACTTTCTGCTGTGGTATTTCTTTCAGATCACGCACAGGGAAAGTGCCCATTTATTTGCTATTTTATTATTGCATTTATTGATTTATTTTGAATATATTTGCTGCGATATTTCTACTGTAAATTATACTGTCACCTCGGGGGAACAATTAAAGGTCTAACCACCTTTTGAAATCCCCGAGTGCTGTGTAGAGGGCTTTGAATATACTGTCGAGAGCTCCTCTACTTAAGTCCATTTTCGGATTATGGACTTGGAAAATATTTATCTTCGGTGTCTTGCCTTGAAAAAGGCAAGATATTTCTTACATGACAATTTCTTCGTCGAAATAAAACACCAAGCTAAGTTGAAACAATTCTCAGCCACAGAGTATGGAAAATAAATGCAGGAAGCAGAGCCCCGAGAGTAATAAGCTCTCGGAGAGCCCGTGAGGGACTGCCTTGGTTGATCTGAAAATCGCCAATATTTATATGCGCTGTTCGAGCGATAAATAGGGATTTCCAGGTCAAGAGCCAATGGAAAAATTCAAGGCGGGGCGATGCGCATCGAAATACGTACTAGACCACAGACTATGGCATTCGATGACAATACGCTCGAATATATTCCCATTTGTCGCTATTTTATTATTGCCATTTGTTTATTGAATATATCCGTTGCGATACTTCTCTTACAAGATCACACGCTTCATATATTCTTATTTTTGCTATATTATTATTGCATTTTATCGTTTTAAATACATTCATTGCGATATCTCTCTTCACGAAGACCATACGCTTGAAGTATTTATATTTATGTATTTTACTTGTGGTCGCCTTCCGTAAGTTAAGGAGACACAAGGATTTTTCGAGGATTCCTTCCGTAAGTCAAGGAATCTCTCAAACTGCCTTTTTATTGTTGCATTTCATGTTTATTTGTGTATACAAATATTATTCTTATTTTTCTAACTACTGTTGTGCAGATAACGTTCTAGTGGAACTTCTACTACGTAGATTAAGCACGATAGACGTTTGCACCATTATTTCAAACTTATATTCTACCTATTGCACATATTCAATTATATTTATATATTAAAAGTTTATTATGGTATTTTACTTAGTTAATCACGCACTACAAACCTCTGGTCACGGATTTGTGACAGTTTTCGTCACCAAAAAACATACATGATTCCACGTATCTCACCAAATATAAACCCCCGTTGTATTATTTGCTCAGAGGAGAATGGTAGACACTCGTGGAACATCTAGGTCCAATTCCACGGACCGTAAGAAGCCCGTAGAGCCGGAGATAAGCCAATCAGCCGCCCTCCACGCATCTCGGCAACAATATCTTGGAAATTATGTTATTCTTACTTCGTAAAAATTGTCACGGAATTAAAAGACAATACAGATTTAAAAAGTTCCACGTTTTGATCTTATAAAAGTTAAAAAATTAAAGAATTACCCAAGAAACATATTACTAAGCTTATTCAATGCTTCATTCATAGGTATATTTCACTATTGCCTGTACTTTCAAAATTGTATGAATATATCAAAAACATGAAGGCTCAATATCCACATCAATTTATTCCACCAGATACATAGATTTAATTACTTAATATTTTGAAGGAAGTTCTCATCTTCAATAGTGAAGACTCAGAAACATTAGAATTCCAATCAGCATACGATCCAATCTAAGAAATGATCAAAAAAACTTCTAAAAAACTATAAAAGTTATTCGAAAGACCGATTAAAAATGTGTTCAGTAAAATTGATAATATTTTTAAAAAGACCGATGAGAAATTCGAAAATGTTTCTAGTAAAATGTACGAACCCTTTAGAAAAATGAACAAGAAATTCAAAAAAAATTTGAAAATCATGAAAGAAACTGAAAATGGTAAAATGATCGATAAAATGGAAAATATGTACAGACCATCTAAGAATGAAGAATAGAAGAGAAAATCTAACAATCTGAACTTATGATGATAACTAATGGCTTGTAAACGGCAGAATCTATCATCAACTAAGGTAGAAAGAAGCGTAGTAGTTCTAGGTCCAACAGTAAAAGAAGAACAATATATAAACGAACAATCAACATATAACATGAGATTTAAATTAGAACAGTTTGATGAAACGTGATCTTGGTTCATTTATCTTAGAAAATTTGAATGTATTGCAATGACCAACCACTGGACAAAAGAAACAAGCTGTTTCATTGACTGCAGCTTTGCGACGTGATAGTGTTGATATCTGACGATTGATTCGTAAGTACCAAGAAAAATATTTTCTGACCTTTTTAATAAATTGGAAAAGCGCTATGGTAATGTCCATCTACAAGAAGTATAGTGCGCGGTATAAATTAATATAGTGATAATGGTACTTCATTCTGCATGAATTATTTGTAATTCTTTGCTTCTTTTTTATTGATTTTTTTAGTTCTTCCTCGTTTATTGAATTTTCTCAGTCATCTTCCAATATATTATTGTGTTCTGCATTAATGTCGTCTTGGTTTATATTCGTTAATAGCTCTTCCAAGTGTTCCATATTTTTACTACTTTCTTTTTAAGAACGATTTTCGAAATAGAGATTGAAACGTTAATAAACTTATTTTAACTTTCAATCGTGGCTTATTCCCTTTAAAATGGTAATTACTTTAAAATGCCACAAGAAAATAGCTTTAGAAGAATTTTTACTACTTGTTTTAATTATTATTTTATATTTAATGCTGTATATTTCATGTTTTTTTTTATTCTTATCGGTTCCAGGGTTCTGTAGAATAGTTTTTGATTACTTTTGCTATCTTCTTCGATTTTATTTCAGAATTTTTTCAATTCACAATTTCAAGTCTCAGTAAGTGACAGTAGGCTAACTTGGAAAGAGCATATTAGTTTATTAAAGGGTAATGTAATGAAGAGACTTAATATCATCAAGGCACTATTAAAGTACACATGGAGTGCGGACGAAACGATCTTACCTAATATATATATATATATATATATATATATATATATATATATATATAGAGCTTTAATCCGCTTAAAACTGGACTACGGCAGCTTCATATACATGTCTGCATGAAAATCTGACTTAGAGCTACTGAACTCTGTGCATAACACTTCTATTCGTCTTTGCTTAGGAGCTTTCAAATCTAGTTCCATAGACAGCCTTTACTGTGAGGCTAATGAACCACCTCTGTGGATTCGACGATAGTATCTTCTTCAATCTTACTTTGCTTCCGTATCCGCAAATCCATCCAATCCAGTCTACCATTTAATTACTTCAACATCGCCTGTGGAGACCCCGTAAAGGATCCAATCAATAATAGATATCCAGAAATTAACTCTAAGAAAAACCATCGACCTTCCTAAAACACATCCAGATACTCCGCCTTGGAATAGACCAATCCCACATCCAATCACTTCTCTATTAGAATACAGTAAACATGAAACCTCAAACCTTCTTATAAGGCAACACTTCGAAAAAATCATAAGCAAGAACCAATTCCAAAAAATTCTGTATACATATGCCTTCAAAAGCGAAGCAGGCGTTGGATGTGCCGTTACCACATATGATGAAATAATAAAATCATCTTTGTTACCGAATTTATGCAGCGTATACAGTGGAGAACTTTATACAATACTAGAAGCTTTTAAAAAACTAAAAACAGATGATAAAAACCAAGCAATATGCACAGACTCCCTGTCGTCACTACACTCGATAAAAAGTCTATACTCTCAGCATCCCTTAGTTCAAGAAATCCATAGTATTTACAGTGCACTCGCTTTTCAAGGTGTAAATGTCATGATCATCTGGCTACCATCCCATATCGGCATCGCCGGTAATGAAAAAGCAGACTAAGCAGCAAAGCAAGCTTCTTGTGTAAACAGTCAATCCTCAATAGCCCAACATATTCAAGCAACAACAGTATCATACCTGGCAAATCCACTGGAACACAATCAAGAGTGCATTACATGAGATCGGGAAGACTGTTGAAAAATTTGAACTTCCAACAATCTCTAGAAAAGAAAAAGCTGTCATCCGAAGATTAAGAATAGGACATACCCGATTCACACAAGACTATTTAATGAAGTCCGAGCCGAAGACCAATTGTCAAATCTGCTTAAGTGTATTAACTGTGAAACATATCCTGATCTAGTGTCCCCGGTACGCAAAACACAGAATGCAACATACACTTAAGTCAAATATTAAAGACGTTCTAAACTCATCCGATCAAGTCTTTAACCTAATTGGTTTCTTGAAAGACATTCAGTTGTTCAACAGAATATGACCCCTTGTTTTCCATGTACTTTACCTTTAACTTATAACTTAAGTGATAAAACTGTATTATTAAGTCATAGGTTCTAAGCTTATAGATTAAATAGATTAACTGTTGTAGCAATTAGTAACATGTGCTTTTTGTAATTATTGTACACAATATTGTTTGTGTCAAGGTCTTTGCAGCCGAGACACATTAATTTAAAAAAAAATATTAGGTCTCTTTGCTGCCGATACTAATATTTTTACCCTTTTTCTTTCATTTTTATAGTTATTGTAATTCTCGTTTATTTTATCTTCCAGATATTATTTCCATGCTTTTTTATTTACTTTTACTTGCTTTTTTATTTCTTTCGATCACCACGCTGTCTGTTTTTTAATGAGTCTATCTTTTTACTTGTTCCGCATAATTACTTAGCTGCATCCAATAGTAGATCCTTAAAGTTGTTCCATAGGTTGTTTATATCATTATTGTCTTCTATTTATTTTATTGTTGTTTAAGTTTTTTGTTTACTTTGTTCTCAAATATTTTTGCCTTTTTTTTGTTTCCTAGTTTATACATTTTTATCGTCCCTATGTTAATTGGTTTTTCTTTTTCTGTACTAGGCTTTTCCTTCTTTTTTATTTATTCTCGTATCTTAATTACTACGTAATTTTGTATCCATTACTTTACTACTATCATTGCTTTTAACTATTATACAGTCAATTATGGATTTCTGATTTCGACTTTTGGCTTCTCTAGTGTACATATGGATTTCTTTGTCTTTAAAGAAGTTATTAGTTATTGTCATATTGTTTAAAGTGTAAAATTCTAGCACCTCCTTCCATTGTTATTTCTGGTTATTTCTCCAAATGATCCTATGTCTAGTATCGATTTCGTCTTTTATTCAGACCTTACTGTTGAGATCCCCTGGAATGTATATTTCTCCTCTTGCGGCTTCTGTTGAAAACTCTTCCCAAAATTCTTTGCTTTGTGTCTTACCATATTTGCGTGATCCATATACTACTATAATAGTTTTATTACGGCTACACTCGTTATCATTCATTTCTATTAGTAATTTTCTCTCTGGCCAGGCTTTCAAGACATATATCTGTTTTCCAGTCTTTGTTTGTATCAGAGTTTGTATCATACAAACTACACCTGCGACTGCTCTTTTGTCTTGTGGTACTCTACTATATATTAAGGTATGATTATTTTCCATTATTACTATTCATTGTTGTTTTTGTTGATCTTTGATATTGCTAATATACTTAAATCTGATGCCTAACATTTCTCTATTAGTTCTATTTCTTTAGCATTTATACTCTTAATCTTTCACTCTTCCAAATAAAACGGCCATTTTTTTCTTATTTGATGTGTCATATGTATTTTATGGTTTTCATTCTTTGATTTAATTTACTCGTGTCCGTTGTCAT
Organism: Diabrotica undecimpunctata; assembly: GCF_040954645.1. Lineage (NCBI taxonomy): Eukaryota > Metazoa > Arthropoda > Insecta > Coleoptera > Chrysomelidae > Diabrotica > Diabrotica undecimpunctata. The sequence goes on along the minus strand of NC_092812.1, from coordinate 51,190,290 downwards.
AGCTAGGATTTTGCCAGTTTTGTCTTTCATATTTATCATACTCCTTGTTTTTTGCCATAAATTGTCTCATCGCAATATTCTTCAGATTTTTCTTCACATTTTTCATCTTTTTTTTTTCATTTTTATTTCTCTTTCTTTGAATGCGAATACCAAACCATAATTTAAAAAATAGGTCATAAACAAGAAGGCCAGATTAGGAACACAAAACATTTATTTAGTCATTAAAATTACTCTTGATCAATAACTAATTAGTATACTTGTCTCTTTATTTATTGAAGTATCAGTATATTTATTATTTGAATATATCAAGCTGATATTTCATATAATTTTTCTTAAATTTCGGAAATAATTTGTACCTAACCTGATTTTCATCAAATGTATGCAGTAAAAAAATAATTAGCATGGATCTAAACGGACAGTGAAACCGGGAAACCGATTATCCCGAGCAAAAGTAAATAACCCAAAAAATATTCAAAAAGTACGTTACAGGAATTCATTAAGCATTCAGATTTATAGTCGAAAAGTTAAGAAATATTAGCAAGATTTCCATAATGTGTGAATAATGCTTCATAACATATTCCCTGTACAATGATTTATCTAATCAAAAGTTTTTGTAAGACACTGGTTTTTAAGCAAATTTAAATTTGCAGGTATGGTAATACAATTTCTATATTTTACATTTTTTAATTTAAATATTGGACTTATTAATTCATATTGACAATAAAATAAAATTTATAGAACAGTTTACCTGCTCAAATAATAATAATTAATATTATTAAATGGCTTTGAATATGAAAGAGCACTAGGTCAATCAGGTGCTTAGCATGAGAAAATAAGTAAGGCAGGCAATACAATTGATAAGAAGTAATAGACCGAGTTGGGTAAATGAGTAGAAAATGTTTTAATTATGATCTTTCTTCTTCTTCATGTGCCTTGTCCGTTCCGAACGTTGGCAATCAACATGGCTATTCTGACTTTGTTTGCGGCAGATCTGAATAGTTCAGCAGATGACAATCCGAACCATTGCCGCAAGTTTTGGAGCCACGAGTGTCTTCTCCTCCCTGGACCCCTTCTGCTGTCTATTTTCCCTTGGACGATCAGTTGTAGTACTCTATATTTATTATGTCTCATAACGTGACCCAAGTATTCCAACTTTCTTTTCTTTATACTTATTCCTACCTCTCTCTCTTTACCTATCCGGCGTAGTACCTCTTCGTTGGTCACGTGCTCAGTCCAGGATATACGTAATATACGTCGGTAAGCCCACACTTCGAAGGCCTCTACTTTTTTCATCAATGTTGCGGTCATTGTCCACGCCTCCATTCCATATAACAAAACCGGGAATACATAACATTTCAGAAGTCGAATTTTGAGAGGTAGGGTGAGGCTTTTAGAGGTGAAAATTTGCTTCATGCTAGTGAACGATGCTCTTGCCTTTTCTACTCTTATACGTATTTCCTTCGCTTGATCCCAATTTGAGTTAACTGTTGTTCCCAAGTAGATGTACGAATCCACGTGTTCAATTCTTTCATCGCCCAATATCAGTTGCTGTGGTGGTTGTTGGGTTTTGCTTACTAACATCCATTTGGTTTTTGTGATATTTAGTCTGAGTCCGTATTGTGCACTTGTTTTTTGTATCTTACTCATTAGGCAACTCAGTTCCTCCATGCTACTTGCTAGAATCACAGTGTCATCAGCATACCTTATGTTATTAATTATTTGTCCATTTATCTTTATGCCTTCTGTGCTTTCCTCCAGCGCTGTCTTAAATACTTCTTTTGAGTATATATTAAAGAGAATAGGAGACAAGATACAGCCCTGTCGTACCCCTTTCTTGATCTCAATTTTATTGGTAAATGTAGATCCTACTTTCACTTTAGCTGTTTGGCCCCAATCTTTACAATTATGAATTTACTTGTGCAAGTTCATACTTGAAACATTTTCTGTAACATTTAGTTTTGCAGAAAAACAGTTTTTTTTCGGTTCCTTAAAAGTAGCCATTTTGGAATGTGTACCTTTTTCAACTCACCGATTCAATTCATATATCACATTAATCAAAGGGAACGTACAAAAAACAAAGTCAATGATATATGACTTAAAATTTATTTTAACTTTAATATATGTAATAATAAAAGAACTGACAAGCAGAATAATATATACCAAAATAACGGACAAATCAAAAGCAAGAAAGTTTGGCTTATTTTCCAAGAAAATTGTTATTGACAAAAAATACAAAATGGTAAAATACCGGAAATTACTGAAAGAGAGACTCGCATTAAAGAGAAATACAACCTATATCGATGGGATTTTTAACAAAATATGGTAAGGGACAAACCGCGCGTTTCTCAGAAGACGACTTTTTCATCTAACTTTTTGGCTATTAAAATGAAACTTTGAAGTAAAAGTAGGTAAATACTCTATGGCGTTACAAACCTTCGTGAGTTTTAGCCGACTTGACAACATGTCTCCATTCGTCTCAGTCTTGAGCAATCTCCATCCTCCAAGCACGTAGTCACTCTTGCTTGATTTGCCTTGGTTATCTGGACTATACTGATAACAGTAGTCAATCCGAAGATTTATAAACAGTGCTGGTAAATAAAACCTCCTTCTTTGCATGTAACTAATTAAAATATTACGCTACAGTGAGTGGGTCAAATAAACACATTTGTGATACCGCCTATATTATTGAATTTGAAGGAGTGCTTAGTACGATTTAAATTTTGAGATCACTATTTAGATCAATACCTTTCGACGCCAAATTTGTATGCGAACATCAAGGTATGGAATATCTGACTCTGGTGTCAATCTAGAGAAAAGATTGACACCAGGGTATTGGATATCTATTTCTAAAGGAAACTGCTAGCCACGACCCTACTTTCTCGATATTGGATCGTGAAGTCCGTCAGCTGTGTAAGTTTTTGAGTTAAAGCTTTTCTTCTAAACTTTTAACACCATGGGAAGGTCCGTATACAACTGAAAAGAGAATAAATGATGGGACATAGGGCATTTTAAATATAATTTTCTTTAAAATATGGGTACTTATTTTCGAGGGAGACTATCGAATAACGGGCAGCTATAGTATTGTAATGATTTTTTAGCGAAAGTGTACAATGCAACTATGTCCGTACATTACTATAGGAAGTCCAAAAATTAATAAAATCTTAACTTACATAAATTCAATTCAACAATAGACACACCACGATGGTGATCCAAGCTACTTATAAACTTATCTTATAAAAACATATTAAATATTTATACTTGTATGCATCATTATAATTTTTTTAAAAACAGTGAAAATTACATTCATATTAAGAAATATTTCGAAAACGAATACATTATGTTCTATTTGAAATTTTCAAATCGATGTTTTGTCACTTCTTAAAACTTATACAGACCTCAGAATGTCATAATACTATTACATTATATGACACTCTATCAGGAAGAAGCAAAATTGGCGCTTTATCATTTAGAGCACACACTTATTCAAAGTGTTACATCATTTCCGCTATGGCAAGTTGAATTCTGCGATTATAGTTTCTAATAGAAACTATGTACCAGAAATTATTTCAAAAGTTCAAATATAAGTTTAATATGTTTATTTAATATTGAATATTGTGTTCAAAGAAAATCGAAATATACACTAACCATTTTTTCATAACAAAACAATTAAAATATAATTTTCTTTTAGCTTTAAGTATGAATTGCTAAGTTGTTTACTTCGCAATTAAAAATTGCTATATTTTAAGTTTTGAGTAAACAAATTAAACACAAAATTTAATGGGTTAAATATGAAATTTAAAATTATTGTGTATCCAAACAAATCTACCGTTCTGTATTAGAGAGTCCTTTCTACCTTTCCAACGTATATCACGAGACGTAATCTTTTCCCGTCAATTTTTATTTTTTAAATAAATTTCGTCCGCGAGGTTCTGTCAAGAGGAAACAGGAGACACTTAGCCTACGTAATTTGAAATAGCTCGGAGACGAAATAAATAAGAAAGATTCGTGGTATTCGGTATTCCTGAATACGTAGTAGAAATTGAGAATATTTTTATGTAAATGTAAAGAGAGGGTGTGTTTTTATAAAATGGCACAATCTTTTATTGTTCTGTCAAGATTGGCCCCTGGTTTTGTAAGTCCTGAGGACAGTTGTTAAGCTTGTTAGAAGACGGAAAAACAGATATATATATATATATATATATATATATATATATATATATATATATATATATATATATATATATATATATATATATATATATATATATATATATATATATATATATATATATATATATATATATATATATATATTTTTCAAATGATTTTTTCGACCGTACTGTTTTAAATATTGATTTAGAGTATCAGCAATCGGTCAGGAAATAAAACTCTATTTGTTCAGTCTCAATATTTCGTCACGATTTTGTGACTTCTTCAGGAGAAAACTGTAAATTTATTAGAATAATTAATGATTATATGTAAACAAAATGAATATTTTAATACTTACAACTATAAGAATTAAAATTTAAATTTTTCTGGCATATCTAAATAAATGACATATTTTTGTTTGATTTTATTAAGGAGTTATGGTAACCGCAATATGTTATAGAGTGAATTCCCGTTGTACAATTTTCAGCGAGTAATAAGTTAACAATTTGTTCAAACTTAGCACAGCAAAAAGAACATGTGGTTTTGTTTTTTTATATAAATGTATAAGTTAAAAAAACATTAAAAAAGAGAATGAAGAACTAAGAAAATCAAAGAAGCACTTCCAACAATATAGCAATAGTTATGATTGAATTTTTACTTTAGGTAGCATTATTGTATTAATTAATATTGAAATTGAATAATTTAATGTATAATGAAATTACCACTCCTGGCTTCTTGAATGCTGCCGGTAAAATGAAGTTCAATTAAGACAATCACGCCATCAACGTAAAAGACAGTAAAAACCTTGAGGTTATTAATTATGACAGAACAGCAAGGTGAGATACCAACCCTAATGATAGAGCGGTTTATTTAAATGATAAGATGAGTTTGGGTGAACAGGTTGTCAACAACCTGTTCCTATAAACATAGGAACATAAGTGTTCCTTATAAAACACAATACCGTCAAAAAGTCAACATCTGGGCTGGTATTTTAAGTGACAACGTAATTGGCTCTTTTTTCTTTGTGTCGTCGTAAATACCTAGATATCCTGAGAAATCATATAATTCCAGCAGTTCGAGCATTATCTATTAATATGTATGAAATCGTACTACTAAATGACTCCAAAAGCATAATATGGTACTCATCCTCTAGAACTGTAGAAGCTGATACAGGGCTCCAAAATTGTTAAATGGGTATCATGAGTCAAATGGATACCGTGGAAGGTGTACAATAAGCAGTACGACCGGTTTATAACAGACGGCTTTCATAAAAAAACTAATTGCTCGCCATGAAACAATATTCTAACACGTATGTTCTCTATGACTGCCGTTTATAAATTTTAGACAGAATGTGCATTTATAATTGGCTGTTTGTCCTTTCACTTGCGAATAACTAAATTTTAATAAGCGTTTACTTTAGAACGAATTATGTAATCAGGCCATACTTTAAAATGTGAGAACCAACAAAGAAGATGAAAGGACACTAAAAATAAAAATTTACAAGATATAAAGTTATTTGGACCATATTCAAACACAATTGGTTCTTACCTGTAGCTCTCAGTAAATATCAAAGCAATAAATAAAAGTTTTAAGTAACACAACAAGCTGTTTTCTGTTTGTTTAGTTTTTAAATGGATTTGTCTTTAACGTTACAATAAAACACGCCATATTAAAAACATTCTTAAAGCGTGAAATTACCTTTTAAATAATTAAATATACATGGATTAAAGTTAAAGACAAATAGTAAATTGAAAAAACTCTGTAAACAATTTACTAGTAAAACATAACATCTAGAAATACATGATCTACACAGTTTTTCTTAACAAGTATATATATATATATATATATATATATATATATATATATTAATGTGATATCAAGAATTTTAATTTTAAAACTTTACAAAAAATATATATAAAATATTATTAAAATTTTTGATTTATGATTTATATCACACCTTTCAATTTTGTTATCTCAGGTTTTACTCGTCCTTCAATATCTATACTTTACAGCTGATGGGTTAGGTCCAAAGACTAACGGAATAAAACAACTTAATATGATATGAAAATAATGTAATAAATAAACTGATTAAAATACCTCCAAAAATTATTAGCATACAATGTTTATCAAACAAAATTCGTTCTACGTACGTGAACCTTCAATAATGCATGGATAATACAATACAATTACAATCTAAAATCCAGCTTATTATTCTACATAAACAAATTAAATAATATTCAGTGTCCTTCCTAATGCAATTTTGATATATCGATTGTACCAAGAAAAATTTGTATGAATTATCCAATTCTCTCCACAGCTCCGTGTCCTCTCTCAGAACAAATTTGATATCCTTCGACTATCGACAACTTATTCACACGTTGCTAATATGATATAATATTATTTGACCCAAAATTCTCAAATTGAATATATTATGAATGTTTTCTCCCGTTGAAACGCTTCCTCTGCCTTGAGTTGTCCAATTCCTCGTTCTATGCAAAATTAACTATCAGTTCTCAGCAGCCTCCTATGTAATTTGCAATATTAAACAAGATATTGCAATTTAGTGTCTTCAATGCTCTCCTTCGAATGCACGTACCTTTCCAATGATTCCAGCCTCTTTTCCTCTCGCCAAACTTAATTTCTCGTTCCGAAATAAACAGCGATAGGTAGAATACAAGTAGGAAAAGTTTACTTACAAATTTGTACCAGATCAACTATCGTCGGACACACTTACTTCACCAACTCACAACTTATTCTTTATCACTTACTACCCTTGGAGACCAACTCGAAAACCAACCATTCACTTTAAGAAACTGGAACTAACTAACCCTCTCATCTCTTCTATCCATCCATCCAACCTCTCCTTATACACACCCATTTCTTTCACTTTCCCAATTCTCGGCCAATCAGAAATTTGCATACCACTCCCCACATAAAATCAGAAATACCTACAAACTTTCCTAATTCATATTATTTCTACAAGGACACTTAATTTCTACTGGGTATTTACATATTCTGAAAAATCATTTACTTATTAACTATTTTTATTATCCTGTTCATGGCGCAAACCCGGATTACGGAACACTTTATGGCTTATGGGGAAAAACCATCGTTAACTTCTATTTATTGTACCCGCACTATTCACTTGTTATATTTATACAAAAGATTATGACTAAGATTACCTTTGGTTAATTCCAGACAGCTCGGAGTATTTTTATTTTCTATAATCTCTGAAATATTGATTTCATCGTACATTTAATATTTTTACTCTTCAATTTTGAATACCACAACAATATATATATATATATATATATATATATATATATATATATATATATATATATATATATATATATATATATCTTATAAGCAGAAATATGTCTAATAAGCAAATTTTTTGTACGTATATAATTAAGTCAATCCAAAAAGCTTCTTATTATTCAGCCTTTCAGTGAAGTCCAAGGGATGAATCATCATAATTATAAAGTCTTTATTCATTATTTTCTGAACTATGACATCAAATTAAACTTTACTGCTCCTAGTCATATTTCCAACATGGTGTCGGCAATATGGCCATTGAATTTTTATACCTTATTATAAAATTTAACACGCAATACAGTAAAATAGTTATATAATAAGCAAATTGTGCAGACACCTAAAAATATCTTATTTTTCACAATTAGGGCATAAGAATGTATCAATCTGGTCTTTGCTGTTAGGCACATGCACTCTTGTTTTTTATCCCCTTCATCTTAGCAGGTAAGGATTTAATTTTTTTGTTGCGTTGGATAATTGTCGGAGATGGAGTTGATATAAAATCATTTTACAGTTTATTAATATATCACGGACGCGTATTTCTTTGGTATTTTCTTTTGATCGAAGCCGCTTAATATTCTGCGTTATAAATATTCCCGTTTATATGTTTTGTTTATACCAAGTTGGGCGAATTAATTTCAAAGATAATTACATGAATCTCGCTGGAGCCATTGTCAGGGGCAGGTGGCTTCAGTGTTGGTTCAAAGGTTGCGTCAAATTTGTAATATTTTCTCGTTTTTTGTCCCTTTTCATAGAAAATGTGCAGTAGTGTTAAGTTAAATGTGTAGTTACAGTGGAGGTTTGAAAGATGGGCCATTGAAAGCGGATGTGTATATTTAAGTCGGAAAAAACCGACAAATTTGTTAAAAAGAAGTGATTTTTACTCAATGTAATGTGTCGATTTTGAACGAGTAATCACTGTTTTTTATTTGTAAGCCGTCTCTCATCTGAGATATTTGTAAAACGGCGTTTACAAACAATTTTAAAAACACCCACATAGTTCCAGTTTTTTTAAGAAGTTGGGTCTAAAGTTTGTGTCCAGTGCCAATTTCAACCTCAATTTGCTTTGTCCTAAGAAGCCTTTTCAAAATACTTTTTCACAGTGTGGAGATAAATTTGTTCGTGTGTCAGGGACTGCAAGTCTAGTTTCCAACCCCAGAAATTTTAGTGAAACCCAGGTAACTCTTTTTGTTTAAACTTTTAAAGTAAAAATATACATTTTTTCTAATAATAATTGCTTTTTAATTTTTTTTCTAAACCATTTTGTTTGGTTATTTAAAAGAAAAGTTTCTAACCCCTTTTGTTTCATCTTTGTAGTTGCCTTAATCCAATCCCATTGTTTCATTCACTTATCCACGACCCAGCTCTCCAAATAAACCCTGAGAGCCGTTCGCATAAGTTTCGATTTGTTTTTCTTGCTCTATCTCCACCCCAATAATTTCTGTCCCCAATTTTCAACCCACCATAATAATATCCTATGTGGTAGGCAAAATAATCGTTACACTTTGACGAGTCTTTTTTGTCATATATGTCATTGCGTATTAGTGTATACGTATATTTAGTATATTAGACCCATTTTTGGCCATGTTGGGCTCCTCCGCCTTCTCTTCATGGCAATGACTCATCATTAAACGTTAAGCTATATAACCGATATATGTCTAAGGTGGCTTTATAAATACACCCTGTATATCGACCACCTCCGACGCACCAATTAATTTACCGATCCACCGTACACTCACATACCTTAAGCCGTTTGGATATTAGCATTCTAATGTCCTTTTGTTACAGCTGCTATGTTCTATACTCAATTAGCACTATTATGTAGCGCCCAAATGGATTTAAGCCATTTGAGCGCTACATAAATAAAGCACCTTTGGCATCAAGTCATCTTTGATTTTTCATCAAGTTATACTCTATTCGTTTTATGTCATGTGATACCTCACACGCTCTAGCGTTTGGCCGTTTTTAACTTAAGGCCTCTTTGGCAATCCCTTCTTAGCTTCAAACACTTTATTATTTACTTCTTAAGCCACACTCTTTCCAATGACCCCTCATAAGATACAATCTGACGAGGTTCTGAAGCTGTCGACGCGTGGCCTTAAAAGCGCCAAAATCGACCAGAATGGATCTTACATGTTGATGAAGTTGATGATGTTAATTCTCGTGGGCTACTTTACTACGCTACTCCTCCGCCTTATCTCCGTTACGGAGAAACTTTTGAAGAAACTGCTCTACACAGTCATTTTTAGGTGCAACTATGCCATTCTTTTAGATTTTTCAGTCAATATATCCTTCTTCTTTCGACACTTCTTCTGCCCTCTATCTTGCCTTGGATTATTGCCGCAATATGCAGAATTCTTCTCCACATATCATCCTCAGTTGTCTCTGCAGCCGTTTGTGAGTCCTGGCCTGCCTCAAAACATTCTTCCATCCTTCCCTGTCGACTGTCTGTCTTCTCCGCCCCCGTACTGCAATATTCCTTAAATCGTCCTGCACATCGCTCAGATATCTGAGTTTATCACCCTTTCTTGTTTCCCGCCCATCTTAGGCGGTTTATTTTGATAGTTTTCATGATATCTGCATCACCAAAAAGTCTATAGAGTTCGAAATTATATCGCCCACAAACTCTGTTAATTCCACCATATGTGGTCATCAATACTTTCTTTTAAAGTTTCAAAGAAAGTAGTAACTCTTAATATATATGTTTAGTATTTTCCATAAACGCATATTTCATATTATATATGCATATATTTAGGGACATCGAATGTGAACAGCATATTCGAACAAGAACAAGACAAGAACAAGACCAAGAACAAGAACAAGACCCACAACAAGATTAAGGAAATAAACAGACTGAACCTAGAAATATTAGGTATAAACGAAATGCGCTGGCCTGGTTCGGGTAAAAAATTTGTCATGTATGGATCAAACAATATCTAATTTGTGTTCACTTTTTGGATATAATTCTCTCAATGTGTAGTGTAGACTGTAAATAAACAATTAAAAACACTATTTAGACTGATTTTAATTTTGTTGTTATACGTCTTAGTTTATTTCCGCTTGCCTTCACTACGAATTTGAGGTTAAGAAAACTTTCCTCACTAACATATCGTGAATGTAGTTCCTACTAAATGTACAAAATATTTAATCGTTGCTTTTACTAGTTAAAATAATTTTATGATAGATTGTAATTATTTATCAGATTAAACAAATAACTTAGACCAGCCTTTACCTCTGAATACTTAACAGCAGGGAACAAAAATATTTTATATATCTACTTCGAGAAAAGTTGGATTACTATGAGATCCGAGATAAATTGACTATTTGAAATGTAACACAGTTTCAAGAATTTTGGCGAAGTTTAAGTTAACGGAAAACACTTCCGGTTCCCGCTTGCACTGATTTTATCGATACAACGTCAACTTGTCAAATCAGTCAATCTGGTATTACACACACCAGCTATACAGCTATAGAGCAATATGTCTATCATCGATATGCTTTAAAATATATACGAAAATAATAGAGAAGAAACTAAGACAAGAAGTAGAAATGGAATATTGGTGGAAGAAAAAACGGTATTTAGATCAGCAAGACAGACAAATGACAACATATATCATAAGGAAGGGGATAAAACTAGTATTAGCATTCATAGACCTAAGAGCAGCATTTTACACGATAGAAAGACAAATTATAGGAAAATGCTTGAGGAAAATAAATGTACCAAATAAATTGATAAAAATTATAGAAAGTACTTACAAAGAGGTAAAAGGGAAAGTACTAATACCAGAGGAAAGATCGGAAGAATTTAATTTTAGATTTAAAGGAGATAGTCTCAGCCCTTTGCTATTCATAATAGTAATGAACAAATTGATAAGAAATACTAGAGTAAAAACCAATCAGCTACAGACATTAATAGGATACCACAAATTACAACCGGTAACAACAGAGTCCTTAATGTATGCGGACGACATGGTACTAATAGCAGATTGCTAGAATAAAATGCAATATCTAATGGATATATGGATATGACCATTAAAAAGTATCTGCTCCTATTGTTTAATAATATACAGGGCGAGTTGTGAATTTTGATTAAAATTTCTATTCGTCATGACTTTTGAACGGTAAGTTCGATGTATTTCATGTGTTGGTCAAACTTTACAATACTACCGCCTAATTACCTGATTAATTCAAATTAGAAAAAAATCCGGTCCGGTTTTTAAAAATTAGTTCGTTTTGTTCATAGAAAAAATTTCATCCTATATACGGTTTTTGAAAACTCTCATAAGAATTTTACAAATTAGACAAATAGGCAATTAAAATGAATTTTTTTTCCATACATAGTTTTTAAATATTAATCAATAACTATTTAATTTATAAGTATTAATCCTAAGAATTTTAAATAATACACATCTTATAGCCAATTTCCAGAATTTCAAAAGGTATAAGTTGTTTTGGATAATACCAAAATATCCCCCTGTATAATATTTGCTTACTAATCCATCAGTATTGTCGTTTTATTGAATACTCAGATTTATGTTTAAAAAGAAAAATACCGTTTATTCTTGTATAAACTAACGAAAAAGAACATTAAAAAGAATGATTAAGAAAAGAAATGATGAAGAAAAGAAAAAATTAGAACATTAAAAATAAATGAATTTATTATGACGCCACTCTATGATAAATAACCACAAACTATATAAATTTTCATAAAATTGAAATAATTTGTGTGAAATTGTTTACGTGATAATTTATCCTTCTTATACAAAAGTGAAAATGGTTTTTCTAACAACCTGTCGAAAAAGTGTTAACTTGAAACTAAAATATTTAGTTGGAAGCCATTATTATACGCATTTTAAATTGGCTTCTCTTTCTTTCGATGCAATATTTTCGCCAACCCTAATTTCCAAAATGAATTCTTCATGAAGTTTCAAAGTAAATCCAGCAACACCCCAAGTCCGCAAATGTCGACAACAAAGATAACGAAACTCTTTGTCAATTTCATTGCCACAAATTTCCTTTTTGAAGAACAACCTAATTTTCCTTACATATAAATTCTCCCTAAGAGTATATTTGAAGTCCATCTCTATTTATTTTGCAAAAGTAAATTCAAATCCATTAACAAAGTGTAAATACTATAGTGAAGGAGAAAACGTTTCATCTGCTGATATTTTAATTTTGAACCTAACGACCAACGATTTCAATAAAGATACCAAATATATAGTTGCATTTATATTCTACTTTTAGGAAAATTATACTTTACTAGTTTATTTTAATCCAGAAAATCCTCCTTTTTTTTACTTATAAAACAAAACAAACAAAAATAAAACGAATAATTTTTTTTAAGAGCATTTGTGTGGTGCATGTTTTTATTTTGGATTTATACCCTCTGAGAATTTTCAAAATAACTTTTAATTATAGCCTAAGATCCCACTGCAAAAAATTGCTAAATTGAAATTCATAATGACAGAAGAAATTTATCAAAGACTGTCTAAAATTAAGTTTTTTTTTAATTGGTTTGCATAGCATCATAATGAATAATATGTTGAAAAGTGACTAAAGGTCAAAGTAGGTTCAATCGAGCAGTTATCCCCAAAACAAATTATTTAAATATAAAGAAGAAACTAGATTATATTGTTTCTAAGTATAATACTTAATTGTATTAAAAAATTGTATCCCTTGATTGGAATTATAATAATTTAAAGTAAAAATTGAAACTTCTTCTTCTTTAAATTAAGAATAACTTATCAAATGATTGATTACAAATAATTGATATAAATTAGTAATGGAATTTAAATAAGTAGAACAAATTTAATTAAGATTGCATGAGGTCACTCTTCTTCCTCTAAAGTCTCCCACCATAATTTAAAAAGAGGTTTATCATTGCAATTAAGATTAATTTGTGTGCTTAATCAATAATAAGGGTTCAGTTTCATCTCTTTGGATATCTCAAGGTCTTCTTAAACTCTTAAAGGTTTATAAGTCTAAAATTTTTATTTTGGAAGTCATGTAAAATTTTACTGTTTTTGGTAGGAGAAAAGGAATAATTATTAAATTTGATGTAGAAAGTTTTATTTATCTGTGTTATTAAGATGTTCTTTGGTTCTTTGAGCCAGGGTTCTCATTGTTCTCCCCACACAAGTCATGTTACAATTACCACAAGACAATTTGTAAATACCACTTTTGTTTTGTTTATCATTTTTGTCCTTAGTTTTGCTAAAAATGAAGTTCAGAGTTAATGTTGTATTTGGTTTTAAAAGAGATGTTTAAGTTACTGATTCTATTACAAAGTACTCTTAATATTTTTGCTGAAATTGGACCTTCTAATAACCTTATCTACAGTAGAAGGAGCAAAACCATTATTGCTTCATATTTGCTTAATAATTTTGATTTCTTTATTATAGTTTTCTTGGGATAAGAAGAGGAAGAATTCTTTTAATAGTCAAATGTAAAAAGTTAATAATGTTGTTATTTTCTAACTTCTTCTTCTTCTTTTTATATAGACATGACTCTGTCTGTTTTTCAATGTGGCTTCAGTAAGTTGTCGTTCCATCGTTTTCGTGGTCTAAAGTAAAATTAATTGCAGGATGTAATTTATTAATTAATGACAAAATGCAAGTCGGGGAGAAAGTAAATTTCCCATTGCTAAACCTTCTGGTTGTCTATAAATTTTATCGTTAAAAATAAAGAAGTCTTGGTAAAGGCAGAATTGGAGTAGAGAGGTAATTTGTGAACATTTTTATTGGGGTTGATCGTTTTTGCGAGTATTGGGATGTTGTCTAATCTGGGAACATTGGTGAAAAGATTTGTTACGTCGAAAGATACCATGGTTAAGGTATTTGAAAGACTAGTTGAAAAAATTTTAGAAGTTAAATCTAAAGTGTTGATGACAGCATATTTGTGAGTGTAATTTATTAGATCTTGGAGGAGAGTGTTGCTAAATTTTGCTAGTGAAGCTAGTGGAATATTGACAAAACTAACTAGCGTTCTTATTGGAATATTAACTTCATGAATTTTTGAAAGACCATATAGTCTTGGCATCAAGGGATTATTGGAATCTAAAGATTTGGGATTAGTTTTAACTTTTTGATTAGAAATATTAGATTTTAGGTCACTTAGAAGTTTGTTTATTTGATTTTTGTTAAGTGAAATAAATGAGTTGTTGGATAGAAAAGATTCTACTTTGATAACATAATCTGTATTGTACATTATTAGAAGACAATTTCCTTTGTCAGCTTTTGTTATAAGTTTATGACTTTTAATTGTATTAGAAATAAATTTAACAAGTTTAAATTATTGTAAATGAAAAGTTGATACAACCCTATTGTTAGAAGAGTATTTTTAATAAGACTGGTTTAGTGAAAAAAGACATGACATTTTTATGTTGGTTTTTAGAGTGTTTGTGATATTCAAACTATGATACTGCTTATGATACTGTCAATTTCTACACACAGTACCTCAATCTTATTTAAATCAGATTTAGTTTGGATACAAAATTTGAGACCCTAACTCAAAAAATCAAGTTTCAAATAGATAAATTTTTGACCCTTTCATAAAATGTATGATGAGAAGAAGATTGTTGATTAACCTGATTCCTGCTGTTATTATTTTTAATAAAAGGATGTTGTTGATTATTACCTGATCGATCTGATATTTAATTTTTTGTAAAGTTTTTCATATTTAAGATGTTTACTCAAGCCTAAATCATCTTGTTCTTGAAGAGCTTGTTAATTTCAGACAGTCTTCGATAAATTCAATAAATTTAATTTTCTGATGACAAATGTCAATTGTTACCATTGAGGAATCATTTAAAAGGCTGGCATTCGATTTCCCTCATTCTATCTTCTCCTTTAACTCCAACAAATGGTCGGGTTCTGACACTTGTACCATAACCAAATTTTTTGTGAAGTCTAGTGTAGAGTCTTTTTATGTTTATTCAATGAAAAATTTGTAATAGAACCAGCTAAAAAGAAAATTTCTGTAATTTTTTTTTACCAATTGAGATCTCTCCTAGTAGTGATACTTTAAATACTAGACGTAAGTGAAACATTGTAAACTTTAAATTAGCTTTTTATATCATTGTTCTATCTACTGTAGCATAGCTCTGAAGATGGCTTGGTAAGCCGAAAGCGCTCAGCTTGGAAATAAATGTTTACAACTTTCAAAAATACTTCGTAGTTTTACAGTAGTAGTTTCGCAGTTTACATATTTCAAAAATAATTTGGTAGTATATTAATTGTTTAAAATTGTACTATGAAATAAATAGACAGAAAGATAAAATAAAAAAACAGAAAAGATTGCAAAGAAAGGAAAATTGAACGACAAAGAGAAGGGAAAGACAAATATTTATTTATTATAAGGATATTGTTATAATTGTTAGTTTATCAAGAAAAAAAAAACGAAAAATGATTAATTTTTACTCGAATTTTTCTACTTTCATTTTTATGAATATTATTATAATGAAGAACCTAAGTTATTCATATAGAAAGAAATTTTTCCAAAGGCTGATTAACTGTATAATATAATTTAGAACATATAGAGTTCGTAACTTCGTATTTTTAATTCATATCGAAGATATCGAGTATATCAAATTTCAAAGTTATTAATTGTAATTTAAAGTGCAATGTTAATTATAATTATACCGTAACGAACCAAGGTAAATAGTTCAACACGGAAATCTTCGTTGCTTATTTGTTAAAAGTATTATATTTCAGTATAGTTTTTTTATAAAGATTGCATATTAATTTTACTCGTTCAATTTTATGGCTAAAAAGCAAAAAAATTTACTAAATTACACCAAAATCTTAGTTCATATTGGTACTGTAGCGTTTTTAAATAAAACGAGAGGTTCGAATTTATATAAATATATTTATTTATAAGTTTACAGTTCGGCAATATCTTAACTCCACTCTACTCATAACACCGTTACATATCTATACCAAAAGTATTATGTACTAGAATATTCTCGAGAGTAGCCCACCTCTAATCCGTCTCATCGAAAGCGCATCGAAGACGGGCGCCAACTCTTGAGTTTTCTAGATTTATCCTTCTAAGAATTGTGACGCATCGCAGATGGGCTATTTCGTTACAGTACCGCCTTCTCAGTACACATTTCAACCAATCCAACATTAAAAATCTATATTTTTAATATTTTTAGTTTAACTAGTGGTAATTAATTGGATATGGGTCACGATTTTCGCTCAATAATAAAGATAAGATAAAGTCTATTTCTACAACGATTCATCACTATGGATGAGATTTGGATATATCACCATGATGCTGAATCAAAATAAGAGGCTAAGAACTGGTGTGAACCTGGTTCTTCAGCTCCGAAACGAGTTCGAGTCCACAAATCGGTTAAAAAGATGTTCTCATCAGTTTTTTGGGATGCAAAAGAAACTTTCTTTGTGGATTACTTGCAGACTGGTAAAATAATAAATTTTGAATATTATTGTAACCTTTTATATCATCCAAAGGAAAAATACGCGAAAAAAGACCCAACTTCCAGAAGAAAAAATACTTTTTCATCAGAACAATGCACCTTGTCGTATTAGCATTCTGACAATGGCTAAAATCCATGAATTAAAGTTTGAATTTTAGGAGTATCCACCATATTCACTAGATTTAGATCCTATCGTATAACAAAATTCATAGGTGGAAAGCATTTTTTATCAAATGATGAGCTCATAAGAGTTGTGGAAGCGTGTTTGGCAGCCCTTCCAGATTCTCACTTTAGGAATGAAATTCATAAATTGGAATCTCGTTGAAACAAGTGTATTGATGTTCAGGGAGACTATACTGAATAATAAAGTGTATTTCAAATCATAAAATTGTAGTTTTCTTATCTAAGCGCAAAACGTATTGAATAGTATATAAGGTCACCAGAGAAAAAGTATAACTAACTATTCCAGTGAGACCTCAATCCTAAAGAGGCTCTATAGCAAAAACTAGAGCCTATTTGAAACCTACAAATATAGATGTAGGTTCCATATTTAAAATATATCTCTGTTTTCCAGAGAACAATTTTTATAATTAGTTTTATATCTTGGGTTCACTGAGCAATGGGTCCTGATAATTCAAAATATGTTGTAGTATGGACAAAGAACAGACTTTTGGAGAGAAGGGACAGAAATTCATGGCTTTTAAGGTGTAATAAGCTGCCTTTCTAAAATGTATATTTTAAGAAAAACTTTCTGGTTTCGTGTGTCAAAATTTTGAGAACCCTATAAGAATTACAGCCCAAAAGAGTCTTCTTTCTAATTTTTCTCTCCAAGAGCAAATCAGCCTATAAATTTTCCAGACTAACTCTTACCGATTTTGCCATTTAGATCACCTATAATTAAAGTTAGATGTTTTTTGAGAGCTTTTTT
The DNA here is from genome assembly GCF_040954645.1 of Diabrotica undecimpunctata. Taxonomy (NCBI): domain Eukaryota; kingdom Metazoa; phylum Arthropoda; class Insecta; order Coleoptera; family Chrysomelidae; genus Diabrotica; species Diabrotica undecimpunctata. Next base: position 51,172,459 of record NC_092812.1, on the reverse strand, counting down.
AAAATATTGGATAATACGCTATAAAAAGCTTCACTTATTTTGGTTTATTAGCTGTAGCGGCATATACTTATATATAATGTTAGTTGTAATTTGGAAAGTATAAAGTTCAATGAGAAACATTATCCCCGATATTGGTACAAAATTTTTAACTTTTAACATATTAACATTAACTGCACTGTGCTTTGCTTTTTATTGGTTGCTAGAAGTTTAAAATCCTTATTAGTACCAGCTGATTACGTACCGATAAATTGCTTTATAAAAATAAAAATATTGATGAGTCCTGATCCGTATAATGTTTAGATCTTCCAAAATAATTATTTTAATTTTGGTAGAGGAACATTTAGTTGTCTTTATTTACGACACTATTTAAAATTGTTTTAATTTTTACATAATTTCAATTTATTACCCAAATTTCTGCTCCACCCTTTGCTTTTTTAGATATTGTCTCAATTTAATTTTTATGATAAAATATGTTGGGTTGAAAATTATATAATAAATGAATTCTGTCGAGATTTCACGGGCACCAATTTATTTGGCCTTCATGAATAACTTAAAACATAATCTGAGGTATCTTGAATACTTTCTATAGTGAGAGATTTTAAAAAGGAGGTGAGGACAAGTTAGTATATTAATTGAAGCTTTTATATTTTAGATTTAAATTATTATTAATTTTTGCGTAACAAAGGCAGAATTCTTAAATACGTCTTTTACCCTAATAATTTGGTTATAGTATTTAATAAGTATTTAAAGTAAGAATAATACTGTATTATCTAAAGAAGGCACTACCAAAAGAAACATCGAAAACAGAACGCAGCGGGAAAAAAAGCGGTAAACATTAAACTCTCTACTATGGTCTAAAGATATTAGACAAGATATTTACAATCTATCGAACCTTAGTAGAGCCAATTATGACTTATGGGGCAGAAGTTTGGCAGATCACAAAAAAAGATAGAAAAAGAATAGAAGTAGTATAAATGGATTTTCTAAGGAGAGCGCGTGGTGTTTCTAAAAAAGATCATATCAGGAATAAAGATATTAGAAGGAGGACAAATACTGTTTATTCCAGTGTAGACAGAATTGAAACGAGACAACTAGTGTGGTATGGTCACGTGAAGCGAATGAATGAAGATAGATGACCAAAGAAAGTTTTAAATTACATACCACAACGAAGAATAAGAAGGGAAAGGCCTTCAGTTGTCTGGGAAGAAAATGTACGGCACATAATAAGAGATAGAGCCACCAAAGAAGACGAATGGATGGACAGAAAACGATGGCGGTCGAAATGCGAGAAGCGGCAGAGGCTGTAGGAACCTCGTAGGAACCATATATCTATATATATATATATATATATATATATATATATATATATATATATATATATATATATATATATATATACATATATATATATATAGGAGTACGACCGTCAATCCAATATAAATTAAGGAACACTCGAAGACGAAGAGTGGTGGGTTTTTCGGTCAAAGTGTGTTCCTTAATATATATATATATATATATATATATATATATATATATATATATATATATATATATATATATATATTAAATTAAATGACCAAATATATGGCCTAGGAGGACAAATTCGTTAATAACAAATTCGCTAATAAAGTGTTATGGATCATTTCGACCTATCCCAGCCTCATCAGACACTTGGGCTGATACAAATTGAGCACGGGAAGTTTAACGAATTTGTCCTCCTAGGCCATATATTTGGTCGTTTAATTTAATAAAGCGATAGCGGCGTTCGCTAAAAGATTTTATCTTTTACACATTTCGCATAGCGCAAAGGATACAGAAAACGATATTATCATATCGTTTTCGTTCACGGCCGCCAAAGCAGGTGGCGCCTTTGTAAGCTAACTACTGTTGTAGTGAAGTTTTGGGAGACATTCGTTGGACTTTCCGAGTTTGAATTTGTATCAGCCCAAGTGTCTGATGAGGCTGGGATAGGCCGAAATGATCATAACACTTTATTGATACCGATTCGAGCACGGGAAGTTTAACGAATTTGTCCTCCTAGGCCATATATTTGGTCATTTAATTTATTAAAGCGATAGCGGCTTTCGCTAAAAGATTTTATCTTTTACACATTTCGCATAGCGCAAAGGATACAGAAAACGATATTATCATATCGTTTTCGCTCACGGCCGCCAAAGCAGGTGGCGCCTTTGTAAGCTAACTACTGTTGTAGTGAAGTTTTGGGAGACATTCGTTGGACTTTCCGAGTTTGAATTTGTATCAGCGCAAGTGTCTGATGAGGCTGGGATAGGCCGAAATGATCATAACACTTTATTGATACCGATTCGAGCACGGGAAGTTTAACGAATTTGTCCTCCTAGGCCATATATTTGGTCATTTAATTTAATAAAGCGATAGCGGTTAGAAGTTTGGCAAAAGAAAAAAACCATTCAAAACGTGTTTTCGTGGAAATGTGTTTCATAAAATCTAATACGACTTGCATAAATAAAAAGAAGTCTGACATAGATAAACTGAGCAACATTTTTATTGTTATTTACTGGAAAAACATCAGAAATAAAATAAATATTTGCCTCTACATTACACGTCATATTATACCTGTATGCATAACATAGACCATTAAGACAGGTTTAAAAATTAAGAAGTAAAATTACCCATTATGGGCCTCTTGGTTCTTGAAAAGAAATGCAATATTAAGAACACCTAATTACATTTTAATCATATTGTTTTTTCTTTCTGTTCTCTATGTAACAGAGTTAAAACACACCATCAAAAGATGTCATAAACTAAGTTTTACTATCCTAACCTAAATTTTAGAATGTATTTTGTCCATTATTTTATATTTTGTATTTTATATTTGTGTTATTAATGTTGAGTGTCAAAGCTTTTTATAAATAATCTCAACGACTAGTAAGTTGCACTGACGAATTGTGATATTTTGTAAATATTTACATATTCTTTTTATCTATATTACAGTATCTGTAAAAAGGAATAAAACAATTCCGAAAGCTAGACAAAAAGTCAAAAGAGTGTTTCTTTAACATCCCGGCCAAACTTCTGACTGCAGCCCTAATAAACTGTGTTGTTTATATGTACATATATATATATATATATATATATATATATATATATATATATATATATATATATATATATATATATATATATATATATATATATATATGTGTTAGTTTTGATATTTCCGCGGGAGCTGTATGTTATATCAATGGTATTCCGGGTTTGACTCCGCGTTAGGAGTCAAACCAAAATTATTATTTATATTTAAAGTAAATAAAATTTCAAAGCACCCGAAATCGCATAAAATCAATCATATTCTCTGTATTCTTATTTGATCCTAATAAATCTATTGCAAGCCATTTTGGTCTTTTTTATTGGGTATGCTCAAATGGCAAAAAAATGTACATTTATGAAGAAAATGGATGGAGTCGGAAGAAGAAAATCTGAAATGGTTGAGGGTATAATATTGTGAAAATCTTTTTCCTTTTAAGCTTATCTACCAACTCCATTCTCTTACATTTTAGACTTCCAAGATTCCAAGACTCTATCCTGATTATTTTAAATAAGGAGGCGTATATTTACCTCATTTCAGTATAGTTTTGTTGGTAAATGAAGAACACCAGAAAAGAGACAAAGGATTCGGGATCCCAAATGAGAATGTAATACCGAAGATAGAGATAAAGTTGTCGATGCGTTAAATAGGATAAAGAATGGTTAGGTAGTAGGACCCGATGGAATTCCTGTGGAGATTTGGAAGGCTCTAGGTGAGAAAGGGGTTGATATGTTGTGGCAACTGATGAGTAAGATATTTGAGAAAGAAAGGATGCCCAATGCATAGAGAGAGAGTGTGATAGTATCATCGTATAAAAATAAAGGGGATATTCAGAACTGTAAGAACTATAGAGGGATAAAGTTAATGTGTTACACAATGAACATTTGGGAGAGAACTGTAGAGCAAAGGTTAAAGAGAAAGACATCGATAGTAGAGGAATAGTTTGGGTTTATGCCAGGAAGGAGGATAACGGATGCCTTGCTTGCTTTGAGACGGTTGATAGAGAAATACAGCGAGAAGAAAAGAGAGCTAAATTTGATATTTATAGATCTTGAAAAGGCATACGACACAATTCCTAGAAAGAGCTATGGAGAAAGTAAGGACTCCTGTCGGATTGACCGAAAGTTTTCAAGTAACGATTGGTTTGCATCAACTCTAAGGGGATCCTTAGTTAATGATCTTTGCCGATGATATCGTGTATGGAGTAGAGGAGAGCAAAGAAATGTTGGAGGAGAACTTGGAGTGTTGGAGAAAGGCTATTGAAGAGGGAGGACTTAAGGTGAGCAGGTCGAAAACGGAATATATGTGGTTGACAGTAAGAGGAATGATTGGGGACGTACAATTGCTTGGAGAAAATCTACAACTTATAGAAGAATTTAAATACCTTGGCTCCTACATACATAACGGAAAATGGTACACTAGATAAAGAAATTGCCCACAGAATACACTGGTTTGGTTTACCTAGAAACGAATAAGCAGGGTACTAGGTGATCGAAAAATCGGGAAAGGGCCGAAAGGAAAGATATACAAGAGAGTGGTGAGATTTGCGTTGGTGTACGGTGGTGAAGTTTGGCGTGAAGAGAAGATTCAGGAAAATAAGATGGATGTAGCTGAAATGTAAATGTTACGATGGACATTGGGTAAGACTAGAAAGGACAGGATCAGAAACGACTTAAGGACGATTAGGGAAAGGGCCACTACAGTCACCCCGGCCCAGTCACCCATCAAAAAAGAATCAAGAACAACAAGTGCAATGGTGTGGTCATGTCAGACGTAGAGATGAAAACTATGTGGGACGAAAGTTAGAGCTGTTAGAAATTAGGAAGTAGAGGTAGAGAACATCCGAGGAGAATATAAAAGGACTGTGTTTCGGAGGACTTGAGAGAGAAAGGTTACGTGAAGAAGACCAGATGGACAAAAATGAGTGGTGACGAAAAGTAAGGAACAGCGACCCCAGAAAATTTGAGGAAGAAGAAGAAAAATATAGTTTTGTTATGCTTCTTTATGATACTTTATTGTGTATCAATAAATTTTTACTTATCGTTTTTAATATTTATTCTCTGAAGATTATACAACGGACAATAAAAGTTATTTTAAAGTTTATCAAAAACATAAACACAATGCTTATATATCTTTATATTTAAATACCAGACATTTTTCAAGGTGTAGTCACGAAAATTTAGAATTCCATCCTGATATAAATTAATTATATTAAATACAAACTATTGTTATCAATATAAAAGCCAGTTCTCAATTCAATAAAAAAGATTCGAGGTTGCCAAACCTACATGGATTTGGTAGATCTAGTCGAATGAAAAAAAAATTTTTGCCAAAAAAGTTTTTGTTGTTTATTAGTAGGAAGGTAACTAACATAACTATAAACTAACTTTCGGCATATATAAATATAAGAATCTATTAAAACGAAGGGAATTCACTTTATTTAAGTTATAAAACTGACAAATAAAAGTGAATGATACCACTAGAAAAGCTATTGTACTTTTGTTTCGGCCTTTTTCTTGACATAAAAATAGGGATTAATAGAAGAGAAAATCTTTGATCTTAAATATATATATATATATATATATATATATATATATATATATATATATATATATATGTTTTCAAAAATTTTTATATACGTTTGGTATAAATGTAAAAAAATTTATACAGACAAAAAATCACAGGAAACTAATTATTAAAAAAACATCAAAATTCATTTTTTAATATTAAACATAGTAATGAACAAAAAAACAGGGTATTGTGATCATAAAAAACCGTATGAGTTTAATAACGTTTATTTGATTAATTTCGAGATAAAGATGAAGCTTATGATAAATTTACAGAAAACGATAGATCTTAAATATGCAATTATGAATGGACTCATGGAGATAGAGTAAAATGTAAAGATTCATTATTAGTATTAAAATAGCTAAAATTCGCTACAAACTACTTAATACAATTTTTAGCTCGGGGAAATAAGATCTTTCTCGTGACTGTGACAAATCCAGGTATCTGTAGTTATTATGGGCATATAGAAAGAGTAAAAACATACACCTACCTTGGTAAACTTCAATGAAAATTGGTACCATTCCCTAGAAATAAAATGTACGATAGACCAAGCAAGATCTGCATTTCAAAAAATGCTAAGCTATTCAAATGCCGTGATTTATCAATACCCATAGAAATCAGGCTACTACGATGTTATATCTTTTGTATACTATTGTACGGAGTTGAGTCATGGACTTTCACAGACGCTACCTGCAAGAAAATTGAGGTTTTCGAAATGTAGCTTTATCATCGAATCCTGAAGATATCCTATAATGACCACGTTATTAACCAGGACGTTCTATTAAGAATGCAACAAGGAAAAGAGTCGTTAAACACAATAAAAATAGTTAAAATCGTATACCTCGGTCACATCATGGGGAACAACGAAAGATATGGGTTGTTGCAATTAATTCTACAAGGGAAAGTAGAAGGAAAACGAGGCCCAGGAAGGCGAAGGATTTCCTGGCTGAAAAATCTACGTACGTGGTTCAACACAACAACCACAAATCTTTTCAGAACCGCACTTTGCAAAATACGGATTGCCATAATGGTCGTCAACATCTAAAACGCATAGGCACTACAAGAAGAAGATTATAGGCCTATATAAAGAAAACCTATACATTTTCTGCAGATATTTCGGCCATTTTTTCGAGGCAAAATTACAAAACTATCTTTTAAAACATAAAAAAACTTTAAAATGGCAATTGCAAAAAGTTGTGAAATTAATTTGTTGTTTCGAAAACTGTAAAATAAGGCAAAATCGTTAATTGTTTATTTATAACTATTGTAAAGAATCAACCTAGATATTTATTATTGCGCCCAAAGTTGTGTATTGTGGTCCTTAACAAACACTCAAAATTCTAGATCGTTCCATTAATTAGTTTAAAATTTATTTTGTTTATTTATCCCAAAGACTTTTTTTTAAATAACATTAGTTAAAAAATAATAATGATAGAATAATTATACGAATACCAAATAAAGACTATCAACGTGTATCAAAAAAAGTGAAAAAAATTTCTTCACCGCAAAACCTTTTTGCAAATTTATAAACAAATATAATTAACTTTTAAACTAACTTATTATAATCTTCATTACAATCTAAATATATCTTCATATTCGGAAAGTTGATAATTTTTATACAAATTTAAAATAAATAGAAAGTTATTCTGAGACGATTAGATGAAAAGTAGGAATTCATTTTTTATTCCTTGCTAATTCGTTAATAATAATTAAAAAAAGTAATTAGTTTCATTTTAAAGATAAAGACTTAAAAGTTTTATTTATTAGAATAAAATAAAAAATTAGAAGTTTTTGGAAAAAATATATTTTTTGACTGTTTAAACAAATTATATTGTTTGTTTATTAATATTATTATTACAACATTGCATATTTGTAATATACGCAAAAAGTACATACGAATTAAAAAATGATTAAAATTCATCAACTAGAACCAATATCTAGGTTAATTTTTTACAAAATGGATTAACACAATTAAAACAATTACCTATAACAGTGAAAAACAATTAACTATTTTGCTTTATTTTCCAGTTTTGGAAGCAACAAAATAATTTTATAAATTTTTTCAACCGCCATTTTAAAGCTTTTTAATGTTTTAGCAGATAAAGTTTTGTAATTGGAAAGCAAAAAATTTAAAAATTGCCATTATTTACACTAAATTGTTAATAATTAGAAAAAGACGTCTAAATTTTTGCAGAAAACGTATAGGTTTTCTTTATACAGACCTATTATAACTAAAAAAATTTCAGATACCTGGATTTGTCACATCCCGAATAGGGTCTTTTTTGCTTATTTCTTTAGTATATGTAGTGAAATTTGACTATATATTTTTATTCTTTAAGGTTAGGTAATTCACAATCCTGCACCACGGACAATATCTATTCCTGCTATCGACATCAGTCTAACAAACCTAAGAAAATCAGAGATATCATCAACTGTCATTAAACAAAAGTTACATACACTATTAAAGAGATACGGCAATACCTAAAACGTATACACCGATGCGTCAAAAAATGAAGACAGAGTTGAAGCAGCAATTTATTCGGTAGATTCCTGTTAGTTTCAAATTGTCGTCAATTACAACCATCTTGTCGGCTGAATTATTCGCAATTCTAAAAGTGCTATCGTTAATACAAAACAAAAACAAAGAAAGATGTATATTAATCACAGATTCTATAAGTTCATTACCCTCACTGACTCGATTGTACTGTGACAACCCCCTTCTACTTCTTATTAAAAAAGAACTTAAAAACATTTCAAAGAAGTTTACATTTTATGGATGCCTTCTCATGTCGGAATTGAAGGTAATGAAGTTATAGATAAACTGGCTAAAAACGCACCAACTAACCCGATGTCCGAAGAAAGTAACATATTGGTACAAAACGATTTAAAACCATACTTAAAACAAAAAATAATTTAAAAATGGCAACAAACTTGGAACAACACTCCATCAAGGCTATACGAAGTTAACAAACATCCCCATCTTTGGAAACCAAAAATAAAAGACAGAAGAGAGCAAGGGATACTTACTTGTCTCCGTATCGGCCATACACGACTTACTCATGACTATTTATTACAGCGCAAAAATAAACCAGTGCGTGAAGTGTGGTGTTCTAACGGTAAAAAAAATTTTAATACAGTATTTCAAATATAACAGTGACTACTCAAATATAGCATACCCAACTCCCTAAGAGATGCCCTAGAAGAAAATACAGATACAAAAAAAAAATTTTCTTATCTTAAAGACTGTCAACTACTTCCAAAGATCTAAAACATACCTACATTGTAATTCACATACATATTATTATTATTGTAAACTAATGTATATACGTATACATTAATCTAAATACGCTAATGACCCTGCGTGCATGTGTTATTAAAATAAAAAAAAATAAGGTTACTAAATTAATAAGTATTAACTTTCAGGTAAACTTTTATAAATAGATGAAAAAACAAAAATATTGCATCATTTAAACAAAAAAATTAAAAAGCAATAAATAAGAAATAATTTGAAATCAGTATTAAGAGAAAAATAAATATTAGATAAGTATATTATCATTTCTGAATAATATCATGAGCTTTTCCTAATTTTCCCAATTTACACTACAATTAACAACGTGGTGTAGAAATGAGTTCCCATGTGGAAGCCGAAACATCAATTTAGACGAAAGCCAAAATAGTTTATTTTGTAATTCTGATTTATTTCCAATCAAATATTTAATAAAATACATCTTAAATTTTAAATATAACAGTCTGGCAACAATGTCTATAAACTAGATAAAAAGAGCCTATAAAACAGAAAATTGATCAACTATTCTGTATATTGTTGCATTACTACCTTAACTTACCGATTCACTCTTTATAACGGTCGCGAATAATCACGTAGTTGAGTGCTCTTATAGTGTGTAACTTGAAGTTTTCAAAATGGGTTTAGAAGATATTGGTTTCAATAATCCTTTATATAAAGATTTCGTTGGTATAATACCAGGACTATTCGATGATATTGAGAATTTTGAGTTACAGGACTTAGGTGACGAAGATTTATTTGGTGAACTGGATGAACTAGAAATGGAAAATCAGCTCTTTTTCGGCATGGACGAGAACGAGGATGAGGAGGATACTACAGATGAAAGTGGTAATAACGAACTAGAAATAGTAAATCTGCCGAACGAATCAGAATTGATGGTGGTTGTCGAAGAAGGAGAACAAGAGAAACAGATTATTCAAGAGGAACAGGTGATTCAAGAACAACAGGTGATTCAACAGGAACAGTTGATTCAAGAGCAACAGGTGATTCAAGAGGAACAGGTGATTCAAGAGGAACAGGTGACTCAAGAGGAACAGGTGATTCAAGAGGAACAGGTGATTCAAGAGGAACAGGTGACTCAAGAGGAACAGGTGATTCAAGATGAACCAAATGTGCCAAACGAACCACAATTAATGGGAGCTGCGCAACGAGAAGAAAACGAAGAAGAGGTTGTCGAGAATAGCGAATCGGATCAAGAAGATCGCAGAAGAGGGTAAACAATAAAGATACAACATTTGGGGAGACGAGAACTTGATGGATAGGGATTTTAATAGATAATAAGTTTAGTGTAGATTAAGGAAGAAGATTAGGACATTCAGGATATTTATGCAGAATGATATTAAAATGTGTTTTAAAATGATCAAAACTTTCGTAGACAAACTTTATATTGAATATTTTTGTATTGAGTGCGTAAAATATTTGACTAATGTACTTTTTTGTGTTGATGTCCATATGTTACTCCAAATTTTTGGAAACTGGCCTTAATTTTTTCATTGGTAAGCATTCATATTTTTATATTAAATTGATAAAAGCAAATTTAAAAGCTTTATATTTTTGTTTTATAATTATTAAGTAGTTTAATACAGATTTTTTGTTTTATTGTCATCTCCATAGACAATTTTCTACAATTTTCCATACACTTCCGAGAGACTTGTTTCTTTCAAAGCTGAACTTTTCTATTTATACTAAGGCAAGAGATCGAATTAAATTTGAAATTTAAAGTATAGAACTTCGGAATCATTGACGCAGAGGTTACTATAAAGATATGAAAAGCCCAGGAGGCTCAAACTTCTCAAATAATGTTCTATCACTATAAATTGAGTATAAACTGTGGAGAAATAATTGATGAAAAATATTTTATTTGATAAATATAACAGACCATTTCAAACAAATTTAAAAAATACTCATTTAATATCGCAGTTAAACGCTGACAACAAGAGTTCAAATAACTTTTTGCAAATTTCTTTTAATGTAGTTTTTGACGCCATGAAAAAAAAACGTATGTAGTTTACATTTTTAAGAGGTGTAATACTTTTAATAAATATATATTTTTTTAGATAAATATTAAGATACTTTTTTACGAGAACAGTCAAGAAGATGTATTACGGGAGATCTAAATCATAACCTACCTCGTTACATCTTAACTCTTGCTCGGGCTCTTGTTTTGAATACATAACAAATGATAAGTGCTCTTTCCGTGTAATATTGATGCAGTCAGTCATTCAAAATACGAATTTAGTTCAGGGCAAATTTGCTTCGGGATTAGTTGGATATTTCGATATTAGTAATATACGCTTATCATTTGAGTTCTGTTAAATCATATACTGATGCTTTATCACTCGCTACGATTTATATTGTTTCTAATAAATGAACAGCGAGATTTTAGTTCGGCTATGATATTTCTGTAATTAACAACATAATATGGATAAATATATATTATTTAATACGCGATACATCTTTATTTAGAAAACAATGGTATTTATAATATTATTTCCTTTTAAGTTTGTTCCACACCATTTCTACTAGTTATGACTTTTTCAGAATTATTTTTATTTTTCAAAAGTACTCAAAAAACGAGGTTTATAGAATTGGCATACATATTTTTTTTATATATCACAAGTTTTGTAATACAAACATTATACTGTGAATAACCAATTACTTATTGTATTTCTATTAATTTTCTTCTTCTTTCTCAGCTTTGCTTTTTTAAGGGTCGCTGTTCCTTACTTTTCTTCGCCGTTCATTTTCAGAACGAAAATACATATTTCAAGTCACGCCACCAAATTTTTGCTATTACGCTAAATCATTGGTAATATTTCGCTTAATCTTCGTTGTAGTTCTAGAGTTAAGAAGCACCATTTGCATGTAGCAAAACTTTTTAAATAAAATTTTTGTTTTTTCATTTTACTAAATTAATGTCTTTATTATTCATTCTGAATGAGAAGGAAAGTTTTCTTAACGAATTATGGCTTAATGACATTTTCTCGTCTTGAATAGAAGTGAAAACAATAACACTCTTAATGGATTTCATTATTCTTATATAACTTTTATATTGTGTAACAAGAACTTAAGAGCTTGTAATAAAATGATTTATATGAATCGACTGCAAAAGTATTTTTTTTTTCGAGGAAAACGTAGTGATTAAAAATAGATTTTAAAGTTTGAACATGTAAAATGAAAAAGTTATTAAATATAACAATGTATTTTAAGGTTACTATTATCTATCTTATTCGTTTCAAATTTAACCAGGTAGACTTTCAAAATGTACTACTATTTCTAACTTGATTAATATAAAACACAATCTGATTGTTATTTATTTATTGATATACAGTGTCCGACACAAAAAGTGGCCACCCTATAAATTTCCGAAAATAAAAATTAATTGAAAGTTTTACGCACTGTTTTATATTGTATACTCAAAATTTCATTTTTAAAACAAAAAATGGTCATTACTGCTGCCCAAACCATGACCGCCAAACTTTCTTCTCTGGGACATACAAGCTTGGGCATATCTTTCATTTCTTCGTCTCCAAACTCTCTCTCGGCCATCTCCAGACTTTAAACATAACCGCGATTCAAAGGTAAAGAGAATTCGGCTCCAATCCTGCATATCCCAGTGTTGATGTTCTCCAGCAAAAATTAATTGATTTCTACAGTGTCTGGGTTGTAATTCGGGAACAATAGCCGGCATTTTGCTATTAATCCTCTTTTATTAAGGCGTCTTCCAACCATTTTCTCACTTACATTCTCATTTCAAACCTACTGCAGCTGTTCCTTGCAGCAATTGCAATGGAATGGCGATTTCTTAAAAATTCCATTATAATAAAACGATCATCTCTTTGCGAGGTAACTCTTCTACGACCGAAACCAGGTCTACGTGAGTATGTACCAGTCAAAGCGATGGAACGTTCTCCGTACTGTAGTTCTCGGAATAACTAAAGTTTTGAATACATAAACTTGGCCTCTTCCTCTTGTAGCAATGCAATAATTCGAACAACATCTGCTGTAGATAATACCATATATTAATTATTCATTTAGTCTAAAAAACCCGCTTTAATCTAATAAGATTATTAGCGGAACGGTAACAATTAATTACACTTTACTTATTAAATTACAATCTTTTAAAAACAAAAGTAGTTTATCAATATTGTCATTTGAGTTTAAAATGTATTTAAGATTGTTTGGTAGATGGTATTTAATTCTATGGATATTATACTTTTCGCACTTTTCCACTAGCATATGTTTTACTGTAAGGGGTGAACCGCACTGATCACAAATTGGGTGTTCTTCTTTTTTAAACACATGTTCATGGGAAAACTGGGTATGTCCAAGTCGTAAACGGAAAATATCATTTACTTTTGTCTAGATACATCGGGAGGTTGCCATGGTCCAATTTTATTTTTTATTTCCTGAAGCTTTGATGGTGTGGATTTCCATTTATTGTCCCAGATCTCGAAAATATGTTTCATAAAGTAGCTTTTTAGATCCATACTAACAGATTGGAGATACATTTGGGTACTGTTATCATTTATGGCTTCTTTGGCATTTCGGTCGAACGCTTCATTACCTGCTATTCCGACGTGTGATGGGACCCAGAGAAACTTGATACTTATATATTTAGTATGTAATTTATTTAGTTCTTCCTTTATTAGTAAAGCTAATGGATGCTGGGTGTATATTTTCTTGATTAGGTGTAGTGATGACATAGAATCTGTCACGATTAACATTTTGTTCACCTTATTCGCATTTGCATGTAGTAATGCTTGGAAGATTGCATAAAGTTCTCCTGTGAATACGGTTGCAGTATCTGGAATTCTATGTTTAAGAATCTCTGTGTTGTTAATTATTGCCACCCTGACTATATTTTCAGTTTTAGATGCGTCTGTGTAGTATACTGGGTAATCGGAATGAGAGGGAAATGGATCTCTGAAGTGTTGTATGATAAAATTGGGGTTAGTGCTATTTTTTGGAATTGTAATAGACTACAGTTGAGTATTGGAATTTTTACAATCCAAGGTGGACATGAAGATATATTTTTGTATTGATATAAGGGTGGAAATTACTATAAGATATAGCACCGTTAGGGTTAACAGCAGTCTACGAAGCTTTAGCGTGGGTTCACCTATTTCGGCTTGTATGTTATTTATCAAAGTTGTTCTGTATGCCCCAATTATAATCCTTAGGGAGGTGTTATATAACGTATCCAAAGGTTTTAACGTTGTTTTGCTGGCAGATGCATATGCTACACATCCGTAATCCATCTTGGAACGAATTAAGGATCTATATAACATGAGCAGTGTTTTACCATTAGCACCCCAAGTTCTGTGAGGTAGGTACTTTAACAAATTAAGGCCATTTCGACATGAAAGAACTAACTGCTGAATATGACTTTTCCAATTTAACTGTTGATCAATAATATCATTCCTAGGAATTTTATGTCGTTTGTATAGGAAAGATTTTGATTCTCAAGAGTAACGTTTGGTTTATCTTCGACATGTTTCTTTGAAAATAGTATACATTTTGTTTTATTGGAACAAAAACTAAAACCAGACTTTAGGGACCAATTTACTAGTTTATTTAAGTGTTTTTGTAATATTGACGCCATATTATTAACGTTTTTGCCTTTGATGTCAAGAATCGGGTCATCAGCATATAGTCTGGCCTGAACAGGTTTCGCAATGATTTTTATTATATCGTTTATTGCTAATAAAAATAGAGTAGGACTGATATTGGATCCTTGTGGGATTCCATTTTGTTGTTCTCTAATATAAGATATAGCACCGTTTGCTCGGACTTAAAATGTTCTTTGAGTTAAAAAATTGCTAATGTAGGCCAAAATATTTCCTTGATATCCCAGCTTTTTTAGAATATTCAATATACGGTATTTCCATACTGTGTCACATGCTTTAGTTATGTCAAAGTAAATTGCCATACATTTTTGGTTCTTTTTAAAAGCTTCGTGAATAGCGTTTTCTAGATCGATAATGTTGTCGTTTGTAGATCTGCCTGGTCTACCTCCAGATTGTTCGATGATAAGTTGATCATTGTGTTCCAAGGTCCACATTAATCTTTTGTTAACTATTTTTTCCATAAGTTTACATAAGAAACATGTTAATAAGATAGGGCGATATGAATCTGGGTGTAGTTTATCATTATTTGCTTTGATAATCGGGATAACGATGGTATTTTTCCAGATTTTTTTGAACGATTTTTGTGACGAAATAATATTAAAAATGTAGAGCAGAAACTCTTTTGCTACTATGGGAAGTTTTGTAATAAATTGTATTGGTATGTCATCTGGACCTGGTAAAGTGTCTTTCATGCTATTAAGTGCTTCTTGAAACTCCCTATAACTAAGGGGTGTATTGATTGGGTTGAAATCGTCAGAGATTGTAATAGGTACTGCTTCCTCCTCTTGTTTGTAGGTTAAGAATTCGTTACTGTAAATTTGGCTGGATGAGAATTTTTGATAGGTATCAGCTATTTCATTTACTATATCCTGTGGGTCAGTTAATAACGTTCTTTTTTCTCCAGACTTACAATTTGTTGGTAGGTGTGCTGTCCTGTTATTTTTTTAACTTTTTTACAAACGGATCATATATCTGTACTGCTGTTTATGCTAGATATGTATTTCTGCCATGATTCTTGTTTGCTTTTTTTATGCTTCTTCTGGCTTCAGCTTTACGTTTATTGTACTCTGTTAATAGATCAATACTTTTGTACTTTTTGTATCGGTTCCAAATTGTCTTACTTCATTTCATAGCGACCTCACATTGTGTATTCCACCAGGGAACTGGTTTGAAATTTAATGGAGTCTGAAATTTTAATCTGATTCATTCTGTCTGATACAATTTTCTCAAATTCAATCCAATTTGCCTTTTCTAGTTTCCATTTTTGACACATTTCCCCTCGGTGTTGTTTTATTTGATCGCCATGTAATGTTATGGCCATTAAAATCTCTCGTGATTATTCAAGGTGAGAGAATTTGTTGGAGAAGATTAAGTAATTCGGATTTAGTTAGAGTTTGATCTGGTAAAAAATAGATGCTACAAATGAACTGTTACGGCTACTGCTTCGATATTAGTTATGAAGTTTATTTTTTGGACAGGTATATTTGACTTTATATATAGAGCTACTTCTCCGCTGGCATAATTCTGATTGGGTCGATTGGTGCAAAATCCAGTGCAACCTTTCAGGTTGTGAATTGTGTTATTTTTAAAGTGGGTTTCTTGTAAAGAAATAGGATCTGGTGCATGCTTTGCGAGAAGAAGCTGTAGCATGGTTAAATGGGTATAATACCCATTTAAATTCCATTGTAATATACTATTGAAGGTGATTTATTATTTAGTTGAAACACATGAATCACTATCGGGTTCAGATGTTTCATGTTTTAATAGTTTTTCTAGCTTTTTGCGTAGTCGTGTGATTCGGTTTTTTAATTTTGAGTCAGTAAAATGAGCATGAGTGTCTACAAGCATTTTAATGGGTGATGTTAAATCTGGTCTATAATCCTTAACAAGATTATAAACTTGTTTAGCTCCGTATGTCTCATTTAGAAAATCTCGAAATTGATTGTAGTTTAAGACATATGATTCTGAATGTTGATTGATAAATCTTGTAGCAGCTTCTTCGGTTTCTGTTGTTACTTTAGTTGTGTAAATTTGATTTTGTAATTTCTGGCCCACTTGTATTTCTTCTTTTTGGGGTGAGTCTTGAATTGATGGTATTATGTTTATATTAGGTTCAAAATTGGTGTCGGTCCTTATTTTTTGGATGTAGAACTACTTTTATTACCTCCCTTGTGAAATAGGTTGGTTGATTATTCTTCTGTTGGAGATGGGGTTTGAGGTAGATATCTTTTCGTTGATGTTGTTGATATTTCCGTTGTTGGAAGGGTCACACTTAACACCTCAATCAAATTTATTGGAATATAAGTTAGTAAATTATTTTCGTCGTTGTCTGTTATAGGAACCTACGAAGTGATATTTTGAGGTGGATTAGTATGTTGAAGTATTAGTATTGAAGTTGGCGTAGTATTTGGTATATTAGAATTGATTAGGGGAGAGGTTTCTGATGAACACTGTGAGGCCAGATGGCCATTTTGTTTGCATTTAAAACAAAGCGATTGGTCGCTGGATAAAAATATTTTGTAGCTAACATTATCATGATTGACCACGATAAAATCAGGTATGGTTATATTATCTAGGGGTTCTATGTATACTTGACGCCTAATACTGAGTATGTGGCTATATTCAGGATTTGTAGCTCCAATTCTCAAACATGTTATTGGTGACATCAATTTCAGGCCTAGGTTCTGGAGAAGATTGCTCAATATTTCATGTGGTATTGTTGGATTAACGTTAGATAAGAGAAGACGTTCTGATGGGGTGATTAGTCTACGTACTAGAAGTACTTCATTGTTTATTTTAATGGATCCTGTTTTATTGAGAAAATCATCAACTACAGCTTTACTGGAAAGGTAAATGCATACTCGGTTATTAGAGATTCTTGACTAATAAATAATATTTTTTGGTTGAACGAGTGGTCCTAGTTGTAATAGATAATCTTGTAATTTTGCGCCATTAATTGAACTGAAGATGATGGCTTGTTCTTTTAGTGGAAATTTTGGACTAGTTTGTTGAGATGCAACAGTAGAGTACATTAGATTACTTTGAGAAGTGGTAGGAATTTCCATTGTTAATAAATTATTATTCATCATTTAATTTTACTTGAACACTTTGTTTTAATTATAATCATATTCAAGTATGGCTCTGATTTTAATTTTGTTGATATGATGATTTTATTTAGATCGATTTCCAAAGTAAATATATTATTTCAATCTAATTAATGTTCTTCTACTCACGTTTTTAGGTCTTTGTACAACACTAACTTTATTAAACAGGTATATCACTTTTAATAATTTACTATGGTGAAAATACTCGTATAAAATTGCGAATATATCGGAGCTGAAATTAAACACACTTTGTGGTTCGGAATGAGGTCGGTTTTTTTTTTCGAAATCCACGTTTGAAAAGCTAAATTACTGTTTAAATGTTTTCAACTTAGAAGATAAACAGCGACTATAGAAAACAACAACATAACTGTCAAAAATAGGCATATTTTTGCAATAAATATTTAAATTGATGCAATATGAAACAGTGCATAAAACTTCCAATGAATTTTTATTTTCGGAAATTTATAGGGTGGCCACTTTATTGCCGTTCAATGTTTAAATTTTATTTAAATTTTTAAATAAAATTTATTTATAGAGTTTATTACTATTCATCTGATGATCTTTATTAACTTTTAGTTTAAATTTTGAAAAATATTTTCCGTATGTTTTTGATAATTTATACCCAACGTTAATACCACATTTTGCCAACAATTCCACATTTATTCAGAAAATCCATTCAGTTATCGTAAGGATATATATAGTGTTTGTTTAATTTAGTGGCATTACTATTATTTTTGCTAGGTATGGTTTGGGTTGGATTTGGATTGATATCGAAATAAGATTGATTTTTGATGATGCAACTTCTTTCTTCAATTAGATGGTTGTAAAATTCTGTTGAATAATTATTTTTTCCAAGATATCATTTAATTTTTTCAGATTTTCGGAATGGTATTGTGAATTATATAGCTTAATTGCTGTCAGTAAGACTGCATACAACACTTTTTTATGGCTTATAGGTACGTTGGTATTAAAATTTAGACATCTTCCGGACCAAACATTTTTTGTAAACCAGTTAGTTGTTATCAGTCGATTATTTTTGTTATACTCTAGTCTAAACCTACATCAAGAAAACTAATTTTGTTTTCATCTTCTAGTTCATAAGTAAATTGAATGTTATTATGGTAATTATTGAACATTTAAAGAGTATAATCGATTTTATGATCCGGAACGCAGAGTAAGCAGTCATCAACATATCATTTGTAGAAATGTATATTGTACTTCAATTTAGAGATGACTGTTATCTCTAATATTTCCTTTACTAAGTTTGCTATTGGTGATAAGATAGGCAAATCCATGGATACTCAAAAAATCGGAGAATAGTATTTATTTTTACGTTGGAAAAATTTTGAGCTGAGGCAGAATTTTACACCTTCTATAAATTCTTCAAGTGGAAGAGAAGTGTGTGGTTGGATGTGACTCCATCTGGTTTTGATACACTTTAAAGCTATTTCCATTGAAATTTTAGTGTATAATGATTTTACGTCGAAAAATATAAAAGTTTGTGATTAATTGGTAGAGACTGTTTTGAAATAAAATTGTAAAAATTCCTTAATCCTGTATATGCTAGAGGGTTTTACCGATTGCATTTCCCAAAAATCTGCAAAATATTTGGAGAAAGTTTTTATGTTGGACTTTCAATATTACTTATAATTGGGCAAAGCGGAATGTTGTTTTCATGTACTTTTGGAAGTCCAAAAATATATGAAGATATCTATGTATTTTTTATTATACCATTTGTTAGTAAGAGAACTTAAACAAGTTTGAATATTATTTATAAGATTTGCTTTCGAAAAAAGGATAAACTAAATCGAATGGTTTGTGATTTTATTGTACAAATTTTATTGTTGTGATATTTTAGATACACACAATATATCAGATTCCTTACTACTATATTTATACAAAAGAGCTCAAAAAGGTACAGACAAGAATTCAAAATTATGTAAGACCAGTCTGAAATATGAATATCCTTATCAAAAATACACCCGTACACGAAAAAGACAAGTTGCGATTTCACGTCGTGAGGTTTAATACGAAATGTGACAAAAATGTCAGAAACGGTAGATGTGAGTAAATTGAATGGCACGTTATAATTTGTTTGGTGTTCTATTTCGAGATTTGCTCTCTGGTCGGTTCAGTTGACAGACGTAAGGCGGACAGACGGAATATACTCGGTTTCGTGCGGCTCGTGTCTATTCTTCATTGCATATGCATAGAAATTTAATGGTGTTTCGAAGTGGCCCTAACTTCATACAGCGCGGCGTGAAAACGAAATGTCCCGTTCTTGCTTTAAATGATGTATCATTTCGGATGCAAATAAAATGTAAAATTATACAGATTACAGTGATTGCAGCTGAATATAGTTATTAGAAAATAAATATGTTACTTTTCACAGTATTCTCCGAAGTAACAAGGCATTATGAAAATTAGAATTATAAATACACAAAAACAATTCGACATAAGAACATTAAATCAAATTTAGTTTCTTTATTATATAGACAAAAAAATAGAAAAATGGTTAACAATAAGCCTTGATCCCAATAGTAAAAAACGTAGTAGTAAAAAATGTATATATAAATATACAAAACGTATATACTAAAAAAATATTCACGTAAGATTTCCAAAGAAATAGCTTAGAAGAAAGAGGAAAAGATAGGTCATCCTATAAAAAAGGATACAAATCTTGCAGTATTTCTCCAATATATAAAAAAATATCTAATGTGTCATAGAAAAGTTTTAGCTACGAAAGGTTAGACTGTTTTTATTTCTTTGTTGTGTTCTTAATAACACTATTCACAAAAATATAAAAGACGAACGAAGAAGAATATCAACATATCTTAAAGCTTAAAAAAATTGACAGAAATAAAATTTAACAGACAGAAGGTGAAATTTAAATACAAAACAATTGATCATAGGGAAAACACAAATAATTTATAAAATCATAGCAAACTCTATATCTGAATTAAAAAAGTAATTAAACAAATAATGAGTTCCCTGGACAATACATCATGTCGATAGTAATGCTAAAAAGTTAAGTAAAAATCATTATCAATACTCTTCGTACTCTAATGAATTCAATAATTTAAAACATTATACGTAACTGAAGCAAATCTGAAAGTCGCATATCAAAACTGGCTTAATAACGGTTCTTGATATTTTCACAAAAAAAATACAATGTTAATCACTACAATGTAAGATGATAATAGGTGGGCCAAAGTTTGATGGATATCAATTAAGAAATTTTTATTTTGGAACGATTTCATAACTGGAAATTGAAACGCTAAAAAAACTTATTTTAATGTAAAAGTAATAGTGGCTTAATCCCAAGAAAAATAGTAAATTCTTGATCCTTGCCACCGAATGGTACTTATTCCTAATATAATATAGTTTTAAACGTTCCATCCCAGAAATGAGAGTATCTAATTTTTTATACTAAATTTTAGACTATATTATACATACAAATGTATAGATAAATACCAACAAAATAAAGTCATAAACCTTTTTTTATCACTCCTTTTTTCAATTTTCAATTTTCTTGATTCTCTAAAATATAAAAGTTGTTGCTGCATCGATAAAATAACGTCTAGATCCATTATTAGCTATATAAAAAGTACTATTAAGATTTATCGTCGATTTTTTTATTTAAAAATTACTGTTTTTATCCTAATAATCTAATATACTGGGTGAACTACATTCTTGTGCTGATATCACCACCATTTTTTAAGGAAATTCACCATTTTTTCAATTTTCTGGCCTACATACACCTCCATTTTTTAGAAATTACACCATTTTTTCAATAATGTGACTCCTTCCAAAGTTGATTAGTAAGATAATTAAAATATTAATGATGATCAATGTTGGCGTTATGATGCATACTTAAGAAAATATATGCAGATTATTTTTAATAAATATACCTGGATCGTGAATCTCTTTCATAATTTACGGTAAATTAAATAGAGCAAAATGAAGAGAATTAGGACGTGTGAAAATATCACCAAGCAAGTTTGACCTAAAATTAATGAAAATATTAAACAAGATGTAATTTTGTTAGAAATGTAAAATCCATATAGTCCAATGCAGGGATCACCTATCGATTTTAGTATTGAAACGTCTTCAAATATCACCCTTATAAAACAAGTCTCGTACACGTATTGGCTGCAGATGACTTTGACCAAAGAACTGAATTTTGCGAGTATACGATGAACCAAATAACAAAAATAATATTTTCATTGATAACGTTTTATATCCAAACTAAGCAATATTTTATTTAAACGGTCATTTTAAACAAACCATCTGTTATTGGTCTGATGATTATCATGAAAAATGTCTGTAAGGGCGGGTATTAGTTCATTTTGTAAATAATCAAGATATCTTTGCCCTGTAAAAGGTTCATTGAATAAAAGAAGACCAACAGAAGGTTGCCTAATCAGAAAAAAGAATTTGATACATGAAGCGTGGATTTTGATTACATAAATCTTACATCGAAAAACTGCATTTGGTGATCTGGATCAATGTTTCGGTATTTGCCTTCAAAGTCTCTTATTCCCCAAAAAGTATTTATTCCATAATTTTGCCCCCACTGTATATTGGGATGTATAGACGACTATTCACGTATCATAAAAAACAAATAATTTTTAAGCCTGTTTTTTCAAATTTTAATAGTTTAAGTTTACTTTTGACTTTATTATCGAAAGGGAAGATAAACAAATATATGCAATATGTTTAGTTCTTTATTATTTCAAACAACTATAAAGTAATGTAACACTTTAAAGCAGACCCTCAAATTACCAAAGTTATACAGGATCCGTTCTCAAAATAAACGTTCAAACTGTATTAAACTAAAGGGAGAGCAATGACATTGAGATTTTTTTTGGTAATATAAAATTTTTTGTATACTGCTAGCCCAAGAACTTTACATGTTAGCCCCATATTTTATATAACAGACAAAAATTCATATTAAGTAATAACCCTAAAATTGCATCGGAAATGAACGCATTTATTTGATCAAGCGTAATATAGTATATAGTTTTTACTGTAAAAACGTGTATATCGGAGAATCATCTCGTAATTTTCACAATAGAGTAATATCACACTGCAGCGACATAAAAACCAAAAAGATAAACGCATGTGCGCTCACAGAACATGCATTAACTTTAAAACATGAATTTAATTTCGAGGATTCCTGTATTCTGGCTAAAGAAAAAAACCATTCAAAACGTGTTTTCTTGGAAATGTGTTTCATAAAATCTAATACGTCTTGTATAAATAAAAAGTCAGACATAGATAAATTGAGCAACATTTATTGTTACCTGTCTGCTGTTATGTTATCGCTTCCAGGGCATTTGTTGTTTTTCAGTTTTTTTCCTCGATTTGTTTTTTGCTGGGTGAATTATCTTCTATGCCTTGTACGTGTTTGATTCTTGCTTCTGCTTCCATACATTATCTTTGGTTTGACTTATTATTGCCATTTAGTAATTCATCAAAATACTCTTTCCATCTTTCGACTATTTCTGCTTCACCGCTTATATTATTTCCTGCTTTGTTTTTCACGAATATGGGTTTTTGTTGGAAACCTCTTTTTTCATTTCTAGCACCTTGATATAGGTTTTTTATTTCTTTATTGCTGTAATTCTCTTCTACTTCTTTTAGCTTATTTTCTATGTGTTTTCTCTTCTTTTCTCTCAGCACCCTTTTTACTTTTTGTCTTTGCTCCACATATCTATTCTTTGTCTCTGTTTTTTCTTTCGTGATAATCTCCATCCTTAATGATTTTCTTAGTTCTATTTCTTTTTGGAACTCTATGTCGAACCAGTCTTTCCTCTTTTTATTCTCTTGTTTATTACATTCTTTTGATGCTTTGTTCATTACTTGCTTTATGTTTTCCCATTTGTTCTCAGTTTGCTCTTCCATTTGTATCTTTTTTAGTTCTCTTTCCATTGTTTCCTCGTACATTTCTTGCTCTTTCTTTGTTGCTAATCGAATTGGGTTAGTTATACATTTCTTTTCTTTTATTTTATTTTTTTTTTCTGGTATCAGTTGCTTAATTTTGATGACCACCATTTAATGATCTGAGTCAGTGTCTGGTCCTCTGTATGTTCTTATCTTCTTTATACTTTGCTGTTCTTCTTTTTTGATGAGCACGTGGTCTATTTGGTTTTAGTCTTTCTATCTGGCGATATCCATGTTTCCTTGTGTATTTCTTTTCTTTCGAAATATGTGCTCATTATGATAATTTTTTTTTCTCTTGCGAAACCCATCAAGAATTGTCCGTTCTCATTAGTTTCATTGTTTTTGTTTCATTTTCCTATTGTCGGTCTAAATACTTCTTCCTTTCCTACTTTGGCATTTGCGTCGCCTAAAATAATTTTCATATCATATCTGGGTATATTTTCGATTGTTCTGTTTAATTCACTGTAGAAACATTCAACATTCTTTGACATCATTATCTTTTTCTTCTGAAAGCGAGTGACTATTTATGAAGGTGATTTTTTGGTATTTTCCCTTGAATCTGATACTACATATGCGGTCTGATACTGGTTTAAACTCTACTATTGCTTCTTTTAGCTCTTTTCTTATCATAAAACCTGTGCCTAACGTTCGATTCTTTCGCTATTAAAGATGATGTTACCCGTACAAATAAGATAGTAATTTTCATTATAAGATTATCAACAAATACGAAGAACGCATTCCAATAATATGAAAAGAAGTCGGAAAGAAATATCAAAGAAAATCTGATGGGAAATAATATAGACAGTTACGTCGAAGAGAGAATATTCTCTACCACAACAATGCAAGCTATTTAAGTCGGTTTCAAATAATTTTTTTGAGCATTGAAAAGCCTGAAATTGGTAAAAAAAGGCCTTATTTTGTTTCTGTATAAAAATAAATTACATTATCAATGCTTCTCGATGCCCAAACAAACCGTTAATGATTTAAATCAAATGTTTTCGAGTCTTTTCTACAAAAAAAAATGTGTTTCTCACATTGATACACACTTAAACAAAAAATAAAACACAAACAAGTATATTGTCATTATAAGACTATTTTTAAAAACAAGAAATCCGTTTTCGATTAATATATTTTTATATTAGCTCTACTATGTGATATATATATATATATATATATATATATATATATATATATATATATATATATATATATATACAAATATACAGAAGTATATTTGTCATATTTGATCTATAAGATTATCTCAAATTCTTTGAAATAGAAAAATGTTATTATCATTAATGTTAAAATTCAGAAAGCGCAACTCACATCTCCATAACTTATTATTATCACTAATCAAAAACTAAGAAATCATGATTCACATAAATCGTTTTCGCAGAATCACCATCCGGTCAACCTTATAAAAACTACTTTTATCATTATATTTTCATAACCAGACTCCAATATGGATTCATGCGAGCAGGAAATTAAGAACTAATTTTAATACATGTAATTTCTACGTTCCATTATTCTATCCAGATTGTAGTAACTTGAGGGTGAGACGAATCGATTATGATATCAAGTTTGCACAATCCCGCCCGGTAGTATTTTCTTACACTTTAGGAGTATTAGAGCGTCAGGTGCATATACTGTTCCATGTATAATTAGTGTATAGTGTGAGCATAAAAATGATGTTTTTGGGGTAATTTTTAATTAAATGAATTGTTTATGATACATTCATAAAACTTAGCTAGATAAACTTAGTCATTAGTAACGATTACGCAAAAATCAACATACAAGCCTTTGTATATGTGTAAAATTAAATTGTATCGAGTCTTTAAAGAACACAGTCGCAGTCACCCAAAGTTTATTAGCCATATTCCTGCGACACTTCAATGAAATTTTATGTAACATATTTATACATTTTAAGTAACCTAATAAATTGTTCGGAACAAAATTTTTATCACATAATACTTTCAGGTTATTTGGAAAATTGTAAAAATGTCTTTGAATTACATATTTAGGACAGTCTATCAGAAAGCACTGTATACTGTCTACTGCATTGTAAGTTTAACACCTTATTTTTGAAAGAAACTTCTAAAGCGTTCATTCCCTTCGATGCCTATAGCACATGGTACCCAAAGGAAGTGGATTCTTCTAAAATTTTCTTGAGATTGCATTATTTCGGCCTTGATGATATTTTCAATTTTAGGGTATAAGTTTTGTTTAGCTTTTACTACGCTGAGCGAGTCGGAAAGGACTAGATAATGAGGAATATTTTTTTTATTTACATGTTCGATGGCTATAAACAAACCAAATAGTTCTCTAGTATAGATGTGGGAATTTTGGGAAGTATGATTTGAAAAGATATTTGGGATTACGACTGCTGGTCCGACTCCAAGTTGACCTTTGGATGCATCGGTATATATTTTGATACAGTAATTGTATTGTTGGTCTAGGATTGAATTTAGTTTAACTTTTAAAACAATTAAATTATTTTTATGTTTATTGTATGTACATAACGCTGTAACGTCTTTTGGCTGTTCGGTAGTCCAAGATAGATATTGATTGAAATTAGTTTGAAGTACTTTTGGGAACCGAATGTTATGATAACAGTTGGAACATTGATTGGAATTGCATGGTTTTTGGGGATTCAGATTAGTTTCCTGTATACATATTAAATCAGGAGATTGTTTACCAATTAGATGTTGGAGCATAGCAAGGCGATGGAAAATCCACCAATATTCCATTGAAGTAGAGACATGAATCTTAATGTTGACTTTTAATTGAGACGTGTGATTTTCCCAGTCCGATGCATTATTATCAAGGTAATTAAATATCTTGTTTTCCTTAAGTGTATACGTGTATTTGCATTTTGTGAATCTTTCCTTTAAATCCGGGTAAATTTGATCAAACATATCGGTCAAGGCTAGTAGGTCTGTGGTATATTCTTGAATCACACTTATAGGATCCGTGGATCCAATAATATTTATTAGTAGCATGTTAACTTAGTTAAAGTTTAGAGTGAAAAATGGAATGTGATTTTTTGTAAATTTTTAACATATCATTTTTTATCGCATCTGCATGTGGAAGATCTTCTTCTTCTAAAATATTTTGTGCAGTTTATCTCGTTATTTCGATTTCTACCAGAAGAAGAGGTTAAAGCCAGACAAGTTTTTACAGTGAATAGATTTATGTCCTAAATTGTGTATAATAATTAGAATAAATTCTCTTTAAAACAAATTATTTTACATTCCATCGTTATTTAACAGACTTTTATAGTGTACTAAACTATATTTTATTATTACAAAATCAAACGATCAGTGGTTTTTGATTTAAACCGGGTATGTTGCGCATATTTTTACCTTAAACGAATACGCTCATTTGCAATTTGCATAATTAATGAGTAATTTAATATTAAACCCATGTTTTATCGATTATTATAAATATTAAACGATTTTTTTTATAATACGACCATAAAAGAATCATTGTGATAAAAATTGTTTAAATTGGTGCTTTTGTTCGTCCATTTAAACTTAATCTAGTTACAGAATTTAAATCTTGGACAGCTGTTCAAATATTACGTGGTCTAATATGGTCCGAAAAAAGGTGAAAATGGTGCAAACTTGAAGCAATTTTCTCTATCATTTTACGAAATCACCATTTAAAGGATTAAAGACGCCAGTTTGAAGCAATCTATCAATTATTCTGTGAATTTAAATAATTTAAAAAACTAAATCGAGAGCAGCCATATTATTTATAATAGTACTTTATATAATTGATATAATAGATATAATAGATATATATATATACGTATATATATATATATATATGTATATATATATATATGTATATATATATATGTATGTATATATATATGTATATATGTATATATGTATATATATACATATATATATATATATATATATATATATATATATATATATATATATATATATATATATATATATGTATATATAATATATATAAGAGATACATAGTATGTATATAATAGATATAAATTTAATACCAACCGAAATCATAGCAGAATTGGATTAAATATTCTTGGAATTTGCTGTTGTGTTTGTAACTGTTAGATAAGGTGTTTAAGCATTGTCCTGTTTGCATAAATAATGAACCCATGGTACATATTTACATAGTTGATATCAAAAAATGTCCTGGATTTGATTCAAAAAGTCCACCTTATCGTATTGGATGACCGTCAGGGCGAAGTACGTTAAATAGCAAAAATATTACTTTTAAATGACATAAAACTTCTTTATTCCTTTTGCAATAAAACGTAAACAATAAAAGTACGCAAGACTGCATACCTTGGACACATACTGAGAAATAATAAATATAGTCTTCTGCAGGTCATCATGCAGGGTAGAGTCGATGGCAAAAAGGGAATAGGTAGAAAGAGGAAGTCATGGCTGCGAAATATTCGAGACTGGACAAACATGACTGTAGACGAATTATTCCACGTTGCAGCAAAAGACAGAGAATCTTTTAAAAATGTGGTCTCCAACCTCCGTTAATGGGGACGGCATAGGAAGAAGAAGAATTCCTTTTGCAGAAAAATAGATGATAATGCTTTTAATATCAAGCCAATGTAAAATGTTTATTGTATGGGATTATTCAGGTATAAAATACCTTAGAAAGACTTTAAAATATATTTTAAAGTATCTGTGGTAAATTGTGTATGATTTATTATTAACATGAGAACAAAATCAGTAATAACCCAATTTAAAGCAGAAAACTAAAATGAAAACCAGTGCTCATTAATTATTTTTGTTAAAACTTT
This sequence comes from Diabrotica undecimpunctata, assembly GCF_040954645.1. Lineage (NCBI taxonomy): Eukaryota > Metazoa > Arthropoda > Insecta > Coleoptera > Chrysomelidae > Diabrotica > Diabrotica undecimpunctata. The sequence continues at coordinate 51,144,039 of NC_092812.1, read as the reverse complement.
CATTGTTGTAATAGGCATGTGGTATAAGTATAATATAAAGTGACTTAACTTTTGAATATTTAATATCCCTTTCTCCAAAACGAAGTGAGTTGGAAGGTACACAAGAAACAGAATTATTCACATCATGAAGCAAAGTTTACAGTAACTAAGTAAACATAGTAGTGCGGTTTGCTGTATGTTACCCAAGAATTGGTAGTAATAATAAAGGATGCGTTAAAGAGCTAGAACTTCAGCTTCAGTTCTGCGCCCGCCCGATTGTGCCTGGTAGTTATGCCGTACAATGATGATAGCAAATCCGCCGTTATTTTTAACAAGCTATGTTTGGGGTGTAGAATATTTAAACATTTTTTGCTAATATACAGAGTGTCCCAAAAAATATGGATTTTATCAGAGTTGTTTTTTAATTCAAAAACCTATATACACTAACCTCCAAAATGAACGCACGACCGGAAATATACCATAATTTTTAAGAATATTTTAGCTATAACGTTTATTGAATTTCGATAAGTTCTCTTCTATGCTTGCATGGCATGTATCTTACTTTTGGTTTGGAGTTTTCATTTCCTGTAGTTGGTTTCGTGTTTATAATTTTTTCATATTTAATACCAGTTTTTTAAATCCTCAGTTGGCGCTCCCACGTTTTACGTGGTCTTCCATTTCGTCGTTTGACCTGCATTTTACCATTTACAGCTCTTCACAGCTCTTCTTAGCACTCTGTCATTATCCATTACTCAGTACATGACCCGCCCATCGAAGTCTCTGGTGTCTAGCGAATTTTGGGATAATGATGGTTTTTTAAATAGTTGTTAAACTGTTATGGGAAACAATTGGATTTTTTGAGTCTTTTTAATAACCTACTACTACATGGTTTTAAATAGTAATTGTTTAGTTTGGGATGTTTCCAATGGTGTTGACAACTCAGCCACTTTTCCTGAGATATTGTCTAGTTTCAATAAAAATCAAACCAAAAATGAAAACACCATTTAACATCTTACACTTTTAAATCTAAGATAAAATATCATTTCGTCTAACAAACAATATGTTATTTTCTATATCTTTCTCTCTAAAGTATTTAATAAGGAATTAACACAGATTTATTTGAGTGCAAAATATTTCTCGACACAAACCACAGCAAAAGAGAGCAAACCAAATTAGTTTTACCGATAAACGAAACTATCTAAAACTTTATTACGGCATACTATCTGGCGCACGAGTACTGTTGTAAAATATTTAATGGTTTATATTAAAAACGTGCTAGTGATGGCACACAAATGATGACAAAATTTAGTCCTAATAAATTAATGTAATGTAAAAAAATTTAAGTTTTATAGTCAATGTGTCATTTAATATCTGTATCTAAATTGGACCAAGAATTTGATGTTTACTATAAAACTTTTGTCGAAATAATATTTCTTCTTTAAAACAAGCGCTCCTGTTGTCATTATTCGCTGTATTCCGAATACTCTAGCGTTTAGCATGTCGACTTATAACCAATCTAGTCTCTTTCTTTGATACTCGTTATAATTTAATATAATGCTATATAAAAATATAAAGTTATCTAATCTTTAGTCTAGTATTTAATTATTTTTCCAGGTTAGGTAAAATATTATTTTAGATTATTCCTCCTTAAAATGAGGAATTTCAAATAAAATATGTAAAGTGTCCTCATCTATTTCCAGGCGGTGACTACTAATTTCGTTTAATATGTACGTCATCTTGATATTCGTGATAACGTAGTCCTAATAAATTCAATTCGCTTGAAGCCAAAGTGTCAACATTTTCGCTTTAATTTTACTCTTATTTGATAAAGTTTGTCATATTTTCAAATTGAGATATTTTTGCACTTTTCGCTTAATGTATATACAAGGTAGCACGATGAAAACGAAACAGAGGCATTATCAGAAACTGTGACATTTTTGAAAAACCTAGCGACATACCGATTTTTGATTAAAGGGTGAAACATTTTCCCGGTATTTTCGATTATTTTAATTTGACCCTAAGACAGTGTAAGGCTCACCCTCAAATTTTTTATTAGCAATGGAGTCAAATAAAATATTATTTTAAAGCTCTTGCAATTTTTTATACATTAGTTTTAAAATTTTTAAATTCGGTATTATCGAAAATGATCAACACTATAATGAAGATCATAGGATGGTCTCCTTTGCATTAGGCTTTACTTGTTCGTCGAAGTTTAAACCGACATTTTCCACGGCATTAGATTGGGAGAAGAAGCAGCATCGAATGACCTCCTCGGCCACCAGATTTATCTTCCCACTATTTCTTTTTGTAAGGACACCTTAAAAGTAAAATCTATAGAATAGCGGTTGTAGGAGTATCTTTAAAACATTTATCTTAACGAATGCTGACGAATCACTCCGCAAATGCTTCGGAATGTGAGAAAATGTTCAGAACAAAACATTTGTCATTGTATCGGCCGAAGGTCATCAGTTTTAACATTTGATCAAATAAGAAATAAGTAACCAGCTAAAAATAATAATTTTAAAATGTTTTTTTTAATAATAAAAATTTTAAGATTAATGTATAAAGAATTACAAGGGTTTTAAAACGATACCTTATTTGACCCCCATTGCCGTTAAATAATGTTGGGGAGATTCTTAGGGATCAGAGTAAACTAATCGAAAATACCGGAAAAAAGTGTCCTTTAATCACAAATCGAGGTGTCGCTTTTTAAAATCAGACGTTTAAATGTCCAATTTGGAGCAATTACCAAAAAGGATATGGTTCCGTTCGAGTTCGGGGTCTCAATCTGTCTATTCCCTTCACTCGTAACGGGGTAGTAGGCAGATTGAGACCCTGAACTTGAACGGAACCATATTTCTCTTGATATATATCAAGATGATTTCTGTGATTTTCCGCGTTAATTAATTTTGATTTTGAGAAAAACCATTATTTTGACGACGTTTAGGCAAGGTCACACTTGCCATTGTCAAGTCAGGTAGTAACACTTCTTGCTGGTGTTGAAAGTAACTATATTTTACTTTTACCTGAGGTGGTGTGAATTTGCATCCGCTCCTCTATAACTTCTACTGTCTTTAACGGCCTTCATATGTTTCTCTTTAATTAATATATGGTCTATCTGATTAATTATTCGACCATCTGGTGATATTTAAGTACCTTTATGAATCTCCTTATGGTCAAAATATCCCTCTTGATAATGGCTATAAAATGGGTGCCGAAACGTCGACTTTTAAATTCTCAACGCGGTTCTTCTCGAGAACTTAGTAATTTTCATTTACCTGACCACGAAATGTAATTTTTTTTACTTAAAGCAAAACATATTTGTGGTAATATGTGAAAAGAAGTGTTCCATAATACTTGCTAAGAATATTTTATCTAGTTACAAAATCTGAAAACATTTTACAATAAATAAATATTTAAAAATTCTCGATTTTATAAAAGATAATTTCACATTCCATAAATTGTGTTGTGTTTTGTTTTAAAATAAATGAATATCATGGAATGTTTCAAATACTTGTTGAAATAGTTTTTATCAAAATGTACAGAGTCAAGTATCAATATGCCCAGAGGATTATAATTGAGAATATTACTTCAGCAATTTAAATAAATAACAATATATTTTTGGTAAAATTTAGTTTAACTTTTGTAATCGCGTTCAAACAAAAATAAAATAATAAATGATAATTTAATATAGGAATACTTATTATTATTGGTATTTTAAAAATTCTATAAACAAATGACTGATATATAGTAATTTTTTTATAAAAGGCACCCAAAGAATGTCTCGAAAAAGGCTTTTTATTTTTTAATTTTTCTGGTCTATTTTAAGAACTTGATCCTTCTCTTCACACTATATCATAAGCTTCTGTAGTTTATAGGTCTGTAAATGCCACTGATATTTGGAGACGATTTTGAAAGCCGTCTTTGATATGGGTTCTTAGTGCTAGTACCTAATTTCAACAGCTCCAATTGGGTCTAAAACCAGCTTGCCAGAAACCAAGTTTCTCCAAGAGGTTTAAAGCACAAATCAGAAAGATGTTTAGTTATATGCATCATTGATATCGTAATAATTCTATATCACTGTGTTGATGATTTCTGATACAATCCCTTTTATGAACTTTTCTAAGCAAACAGTGCATTTATTCTAACTACCTTTATTAAAATTTCATCAAGGTCTCGACACAGACGTGTTCGGGAACCATTTTCAGGAAGACAGATCGGTATTGTGATTGAAAAACATATTATAGACATTTCTTGATCACCGAAGTGACTGATCTCAATTATTTCGACTTACAAAACATAAATGTGCTTTTGTATTTTGCATCAAATACTAGCTGGAGACTGTGGAGTTGAACCTATTCATATCATATTGTGCTATTATTATTACGTGATCGGATTATGATTAGCTTGGGACTTTGTCGATATTATTAATTGTTAGACTCTCTACCTTAATTGAAGGGTGTCGGGAGAAAATCATGGATGTCATCAAGAAATGATTTTGAGAAAAACGAATTTTAAAGTTATAAGACTATTTACGATAAAAAAGAATGTGTTGGGAGGTATTAAAGATAAACATAATGATAGAAAAATGTATTGATAATATAAACTAATGTAAACAAAGGATAAGAGCTAAATTGTTTTTAAGAAAATAAAAAATTAGTCGCGTAATGTCCACTTTTTAACGAAGAAAACAATGGATGTCACCAAGTAAAGGCGTTTAGTCACAGTATTATTATTCCTGCTTTGTTTTTGCTATTTTGTTCTCTGCTTTTCATCTAAAACAAAATAAAATATTTTAGTTAAAAAATCGATCTTACCAATAAAAGATTTTAGCTTTTACTTGATTTTCTGCTTCCTTGATTTGTGTTTTATCTTACAGACTTCAGTCCTGAAGGGCCTAGTGTTGGTTGGTACCATTTTGTTCTTCTGAAAATTTATATTTTTTGATATCATAAAACAGAGTTTATAAAAAGGTATTTACCTATCTTTCGCTTCAAGGCCGTAGACTTGCTCTTCACGGTTGGATCATGTATCTAAACACGTGTGTATTACAAATCAACCGAAAAATATTTTACCACGCAGCGTGCCGACGTGGCAAGTGATATTGCTTGGGTTACAATCATTGTTTTAACCCAATTATGCGTGGACAAATATCGTTTTCTCCCGACATGGTCAATTTAAAAGGCTGAAAATCTCTAAACATTCAACGTTATCTATGAAGGAATAATGCGATAGTATTCGTTAAAATCTACAGAGTAACGTATTTAACTTAATTTCACCCAATTGGTGACATCCATGGTTTTCTCCCAACCCCCTTCAATTATACCAAATGAATAATATCGAGAATGTCTGTAAATACTAAGTAAATTGATTCAATGTTTAATTCCAACATACGTATTAACGTCATACACGTCGTGTTAAGTGATTCCTACACAAGCACAATCATAAATTTTACATAAGCTGTTTTACTTTATTAGTACAAATTTCCTTTATTTAATTTAGCAGAAAAATCTTGCTAATGTTTCCAAGGCTTTTGATCATTTAGTTCTTAGAAGACCCGTATTTCCCAGTCGTGTTTGATATTGTTTCCATTTTCCTCGTAATAATTAGCTGGGATAAGATATTTGTACTGGCTTGTACACACTCTAGCTCATTTAGCATTACCCATGGTGCACGTGTTCTATTCTATCATGGACGCGAGCTAGGTTACATCCCCAGTAGAACAGAGTAGAAGGCCTATAGGTCGACCAACAAAAAGGTGGTACACAAGTTTTTATTGAAAACGAGAAAGAACAAGAATTAAAAATCAAATGTGTGAATAATCAACAAACATACAAACTTCATGAGTTTAAAAAATACATCCTCCTGTATCATCTACTAAACAAATAGAAGGATAATACTGATTAAAACATGCAATAGATTGGGACTGTAGTCTCTTTTGTAATACTTTTAATTCCATTATATTATTATCGATTAATAAACTATTAAATAGATTTTCTAAACAAATATTTACAAAAATATACATATTATTATAACTCCTCTTGTGATCGTTTTTGAAAATTTAGTTATTATTATAAATATACAATAATTTTTTTTAAGTTCTGCTTTTTCACTTTAACTTTAACCGAACAAAGTAGAGGGAAATATGTTTTATATTGTGTATAACAGTTCTGACCTGCATAATAGAATTTCTGACATCATTCTCGAAATATGGTAGGCAGAGACAGATAATGGGATGTCAGCATCATTTGTTGTGTAAAGTTGCTTGTTACATTCGACCCACGTCAAATTCGTGAATAATTCTTTTTCGTTTAAAAAAGGGTTTCGTTATTTTCTCTTGAAGTAAAAAGTTGCAGGATTCGACAATACATGGACAGAGTTGACAAGTATTCGTCTCATGTTATACGCAAGATTTAAAAGTGGTTTGTTTCTCCGCAAATAGTGGTTGTGGTTTAATTTTGTTGCTAGTCTAATATATAGGTTTCAGTTTTAACACATCTTAAATTTTAATACAACATTTCTACTGTTAATTGGCACACAAAACATGCTGCTTGTAATTAAGTCCTTTTCCTTCTAGAAGCGGAACCTTTAAAATTGCGTCTAATTAAACCAATACGATGAAAAGAGGATTCTAGTTAACGGAGTCTCAACAATTTCAGATATACAGACGATACAGTGATGATTGTAGACAGTATGGAAGGTATAAAAGCAATAATGACTCGCGTATTAAGTGTATACATTTTTGTATATTGTGTAAATGTTTTTGACCTGCTCAATTCGTGTTTTGTTTTTATATCCCCCTCCCACTTATCATTTAGTGTTATTTCCTAATTATTTGAACTTGTTATAGTTTGGATTTTTTTTAAATTACATTTTATAATTGTTATTTGACGTTTTAATTTTCACTCCTGAAATCTTTTTCAAAAAAAATTATTGTTTCCAAATTGACGGGTTGACTTACTTGGGCTCGATCTTTTAGGCAAATACTCGTAGCTATACTTTTAGTCGAAAATTTTAAGAGTGGTGATTGTACCCTTATGATAATATCAAAGTCTGATTGTTTTGTGTGTTTGTGTATTATTTGTTTATGTATTAAGTCTTTATGTATTATATCTATATGCTTTATGTGTTATATATTTCTTATGTATAATTGTAGATGTTGTGTCTCTGTTGATGGGTTTGCTACACATTTGGCTCCGTTAAGTAGGATGACAGCTGCTTCTTTGATTTTTCTCTTTTTCATGCATGATTCTTTCATAACTCTTAATGCATCTTTCCTATGTACTCTGTGCTCATTTTCCCATGCATGCTTGCACAATGTGTGAATTGCCAAAGTCTTTATTTTTGGTGTATGTTTCATGTTTATTTATCCTGATGCTATATGGTCCTTCGGTTTCTCCCATATAGAAATTGTTGCTTTCACGGGGTATTTTATAGATTTAGTTCTTTGATCTCTCTTGTATGTTGTTCGGTTTTATTTTGGAATGCGATGTTGTACTTGTTTTCTATCCTTTTTAATTTTTCTGGTTAACCGTTTACATATAGTATTGTTGTCATCTTTAAATCCGTTCTTGTGACTGTTTCTTAGAATGCTTATGGTATTTTTTCTTCAATTTTACGGAATTCCTTTTTTATAAATAATAATGAGCAATAATTTCTTGTTAAAGCTTTTATTTTTAGGGCTTTTCTTTAGGTTTTTTCTTCCTGAATGCATTTTAAGTAGGGTAATTTAAATATGTGTTGGTGTGGCTAGGATTTCTGTAAACCTGTTTACCTAATTAATATTTTGATAGAAAAATGGAAATACCTAAAAAACTAATAACTTGCTTTATAAAAAGTAAACTATGGTAAATAAGTATACTTCTCGATACAAATACATGGTGATCCATTTAAAATTACCAACAAAATAAAGTACTTGTATTTTGACTTAACCTGGTATTTGACTTAATGAATATTATTAATGTTAATTATATTATTGCATATTATTAATGTTATTATTTTAAAAAAATATGATGGCAATAGATCATTGCTGCTATACTCCTTTTTAATTATACAAGGAGTTAAACTTAATGCGATTTTCATGTAATATTGGTTATAACGATTTAAATAATCAGAATAACAGAGATTGCAACTTTATATTTCTGTAATGAAGAAGTGGATCAGATTTTAAGCTTAATACAGGGTGTCCCATTAAAAAATATTTAACTGGCACTCAGTGGAGTTTAAAGCTGCCTGTAATTTTTGTTAATAACTTTTTTTGTATCCTTTACGGTAACAGAACTATTGAATTTCCCCACATTAATCAATCACCCCGTATCTATCAATATTTTTCCTAAAATTTGTGTAACACCTTAGGTAACTACAATAACTCAGTTGTTTGCTGGATAATCACCAGTTAATATTTTTTCTTATGAGATAGTTTCCTTCACAAGCCATAACTTTTGTCTTTTTCTCGATATTTTTATATTGATAGTCTTGTATACTACATTGTATTGATATAATTTGGAAGGCCTTGAGGTAGGATCCCCAACATCCGACTTACGTAGCAACAGATCGGTAATCTCTGTTGGAGAAATTACAAATACACAGACGCATCCCTATTTTGTTACTAACTTTTAACTTAAATTTATTGTGTACAGTATGATTTACTTAATGTTCCTGTTTGTTATTTCTATTTACATATTAAATTATTTACTACTTTAGATATTAAAAGTGAAGGAGGTATATATTTTTTAATTTTTTAATAAATATTGTTACTAATGTTAATATTATTTTTATTGCTACATAAACTACATTTAAATGTTCAATTATTGGTATTATTTTTGAGAATCATTTTATCGAGTATAAGAACATTAAATCAATTATTAAATGATATTTGTTTTATAATTTAATTGATGTTGATATGGATTCTTTGAATTATTATGCATTGTGGGGTCTGCTTGTGACGTGTTATCAAAATGGAAAAGCTACATTTATTATCTATATGGTTAATTGTTCTAAAAGTGATATTTGGATGCATTCTGTTTATAAAAGTTAAGATTGTATCCAACTGACTCATAACAGAGGCCTTATGGTATTACCCATAAACAAATTTTAATTTTGAAAATCTAAAATATTATGCATTCAGTAATTTACTAATAAAAAAGTATTGTTTAAATTTAAAATAGTACTTAGATTGAATTTAAATTTCATTTGCATTATATTTTATTTAATATCTGAGTCTTGGATATTTAAACTTTTATTAAAGATATATATATATATATATATATATATATATATATATATATATATATTTATATATATATATATATATATATATATATATATAATGGCAAAACAGGAACAGGCAGACAAACAGATTTCCTGTTTGTCTCGCAAACAGGCAAACAAAAAAAAACAAAATAGGTATATAGATGAAAGATAACCGTAAATACGTATTTCTGGCCATTTGGTCATCATAACATGCTCCTTTTTATAACTTGGCTGCACCGTACTGATGACGTCCAAATAGTCAGAAATACTTATTTACGGTTTGTTTTCATCGTATACCTATTTCGTTTTTTATTTTCTTATATTTTTAATTTATAGGCTTTTTGGTTTTTCTCCTGCTACTTTTATTTCATTTGTTGGAATATTGGAAACTATTTTAGTGTTTTTCGCTAAATCGAAATATTTAATTTAATTCAGATTTTGAAAACGGCTTTCGATCCAAAGTCTACAATTTTATATAAAGAATTTATCTTACAATTCAAATACATGTTTTACTACACTTTCAAATTTCAAAGGTACATACTTTCAAAGCAGTAATTATTAGTAACATAGTAGAAAAGAATTTACTGTATAGTAAAGCACAAATATACTCTTACACAAATATACCCGCATCAACCACTAATGATTATTGGCGGGGAGATATGCACAGACAGAAAGATACGTATTACATAATAATACTTTACAATTTGGTATATAGTTCAGTTATTTTAAGATAATTCAAAATTAATGTTAAATTTAAAGTCAGTACATTTTTTAAATTGTCACTAAGGGCACACGCGATCCTTTCGTTCTGGTATACTCACTCTATTATTACATGTTTCACTGATAATTGAGTGTTGCACTTGGTACATATCGGAGCAGCCTCCTTGTTGAAGATATGCTTGTAAGTGTAGATGTATCCATTGGTTCTAACTCGGAAAATTTATGTTAGTAAAAAAAATATTAATAAAGGACAACATTTATGCCCGTGAACATTCCATTTTTGAAATGTTTTTAATATAAAATATCATTATGTCGTGTCAAAAGCTTTTCTTATGTCAAAAACATGGCAATAAATTTTGGTTGTGCAGAAACGATTCAAGTATAGCTTGAAGTGTTATTAGATTGTCTGTTGTGCATATACCTGTACGAAATCCAGCTTGTCTAATGCTTATTATATTATTGTTTTCGAGATGCAATTTAAGACGATAATTAAGTAGTTTTTCTAAAAGTTTGCAGGTACAGCACCTGAGTAATATTGGGCAATAGTAGTTTGGATAAACTTTTGGTTTATTATATTTAACGATTGGAATTATAGTTGCCTTCGACCATGGCTTTCTATTTTTGTTTTAGTTATAATGTCCAAGTCATCAACGTATACGAAGATCTGAAAATAGTTATTACAGATTCTTCCTAACTAATCATTTTATGTTACGCTACTAGTAATTGGTTTGTATTTATATAAGCGCAACTGACCCATCCAAGATATCCTAATTGTTTGGATTTAGTAATTCGTCAATTTATGAAATTACATCAAGTAGCCTGTGAAAAAGCATCGTATCTACAAAAACGAACCTCATTTTTCGAGATTAAATTCAATCAATTTGCCTCGAGCACGTCTGAATTGCTTGAACATGACTCGTAATTTTAAAACCCAGATAAAAATAAAGCAAGATTTTTCTAACGGGGATAATATAAGGATACTTCATTAATCCAGACGCAAAACCGTCAGGAATAGTATGGTATAACTGGAAGTGTGAATTATATTTCTTGTTTTTTGTATAATTAGTTTTTCTTCCTCAAAGTTAAAACTTAACAGTGTAAGTCTATTTATTAGCAAATTTTAGAGAAAATTAGTGAGTTGCTTTATTAATAAAAAACCTTTGACTTTGTGCTTTTTATTTTGTTATAAATTTTTTTGTTAATATATTTTACAAAATTGTTCATTTCATTTTTTATTCGGTCACTTTTATTTTTTCTGTGAAACTTATGTATGTAAAACCAGCCAAATTGTATTAATTGTATAATCACTGTTATCTGATCCAACACTAACGAGAATAAACATAGATACGTATTACTTTCACGTGAAATTTATCAGTCTCTCCCACACCTGTCCTAACACTAATTGTTACTCCTTTATACACGTCTCTTACAATCTTCACATAATCACCGGAAATGCCGTTCTTATTATCCGCCCACCACAGAATCTCTTGAGAAACTTTATCATGTGCTTTTTCAAGATCAATGAACATCATATAAGCATATGTTTGTTTATTCATGAATTTTTCCATCACCTGTCTTATAATAAAAATTGCATCTATTGTTGATCTGCCTTGCATAAAGCCAAACTGATTATCGGACATTTCGGTTTCTTCACGTGTCCGTCTATCAATTACTCTCTCTCATATTTTCATGGTATAACTAAGTAGTTTTACGGCCATATAGTTTGTGCATTATGATATATCTTATTTGCGTCTGGCATTTATTCCACTTCCATAATTATATTAACTGCTTTATCTGTCTTTATTTTTTGAAGTGCTTGTTATTTTGTTATAGCTATAGTTTCCGTTCGTCGGTTTTCTGTCAAATTGTTTATTTAGTATACTGTTTAAATACTTTTTCCATCGTTTTTGACATCCTTTTCGTGAACTAGTATTTTATTATTTTTATTTCGGATACATCTAATCTGATTAAAATCTTTTGCTTTTTTTGATCTCTATTTTGCCATTTTATTTATATCTTTGGTTCACCTATCCTGCTATTAGGTTCATCGTTTAGATATATATACGTTTCTACTTTAGCTTTTGCTACTGCTACTTTAGCTTCCTTTTTAGCGACCGTACAGTTTTTGAAGATCTGTGTTTGACCTGTTTTCTTGCCATTGTTTATATAGTTTTCTCTCTCCTTTAGTTTTTCTTGAACTTCAATTGACTACCACCAGGTTTTTTTATTCGTAAACTTTTTTCTCAAGGTTTTTCAAGTATTTTAATAGAAGTATCTCTAACAATATATTTATCTACATTCCTCCTATTTGTATTAGGACTTCCCTTCATGTTCCATTAGATCTTTTGCTATTTTTGTTGCTGAATAGATCTTCTATATTTGCTGAATAGATTTTCTTTTTCATCTTTTAACGTCCACCACTCGATATTCTGTACAAGCAACTTATGCTGTTGGCTTACTGACTCATTAACTTTTTCCTTACAGTCCTTGTAATTGAAAGAGCAGTAAAGATTTTATTGAAAACTCTAAACGTGTACATACAACTTATGTTTATACGTTCTTCGACACCCAAATAATATTAAGAGCGCTAATATGTCCGCAATGACATAAAATTTGTAAACAGAAAATTCCTTCTATATAAAATTATTTGCAGTTTTATACAATGAATAGTTTGAAAATATTTATAATTCTTGATTACTATTAACGCAAGAAAAAAGCTAACACGTCGATGCGAAAAGTTTTAAGTTATGATCACTAATCAAAGCAGTACTGCTGCATCATTATTTTATGAAATAAATTACATTAGAACGACACATGGTATTTTAAAAACGTGCAAAACGGCACTAATTTAGATTCATATTTGTTATTAGGGCCAACAAGTTTTATTATCGAACAGATGTTCACTATTTTTTAGTTTATCAGAACTTACAGTACATACACAAAAATATTACAGTACATGTCGCTTAACTTGCAAGTATCTGTCTTATAATTAATTAAATTTTTGTTTTTGTGTATGTGTGAGATTTCGAGAAAAAAATTGTTTTATTGTTATTTTCTATATTGTTATTCTATATTTCTTTATTTAACTTAGATTCATCAACTTACATTTTATTAACTATTTTGTCAATATCACATTTACATACATTAAGTAATTGTTTTTTGATTGACTTGTTTAATAAAATTTTTTAATTGAAACTGATTCATAGAATCTTTTTCATTCACAGTTCCAAATGCTATGAACCTTGGACTGTGGAAGTTGAAATAAACTTCACCTGTTGGCTGGCTAACCAGTCACAACGTAGATATTATAATATATGATATTTTGGATTGACCTCGCATGCTTTGTTCTTTGGTTTACTAAACCAATCACTGGGGGGAAAATGGTGATCTTAACCACCTTTTCCTTTCATTTTTTGGCTTTTTAATGACAAGTTGTCACACAAATTTATATTATTCTTTAAATGTACCGCTCTATTGCACTAGAGATTGGTATTTCGCCTTGCTGTTCTGTCATATTTTAACCTCATGACCACTGTCTTTTCACGTTGTTGGCGTGGGAGTTACACCTGTTAAGTCATTTACCTACGGCACTCAGTAAGCTAAAGACTGGTAACTTTATTTTTACTTTTAAATACCATATTTTAATCTTAACTAATTCAATAATGTTACCTAAAGTCAAAATTAAATTTAACTGATAATACGTTGTTGGAACTGCATCTCATGATCTTTCTAGTTCTCTACACATCAATTTTAATGTTTGTTACTTAAGTTTTTTATAATAATTTTTTATATACATGTATGATTATCACGTGTTCTTTTGCTGTGCTAAGTCTGTTAATGTGTAAACTGTACCTAGTTTCAATTAATTGTTTATACAACTTGATTTCTAAATGTCCATTATCGTAAGCTTTTTACACATTTAATATCATTGACTGCTACATGTCTTTTTAAGGTACCACACATGTTATAACTTCTCTATGGATGTTTGGTTTTTCATATTGTTCTTTTTAGATGAACTGATGATGCTTTCTGAGCAGAAAGCGAAACGACTTCAATAAATAGATGAAGTAGCCACCTTCTTTGTCTTTTATTTCTCCACTTTGACCGAAAAACCCACCACTCTTCGAGTGTTCCTTAGTTTATATTGGATTGACGGTCGTACTCCTTTTCTCGATATATATATATATATATATATATATATATATATATATATATATATATATATATATATATATACAACGCAAAAGTCTAAGGATATTTTAATAATTTGACAATACCAATGACAGAAATTTCATGACCATATAAATTTGCTTGTACTATAATTGTTGATACAGACACTCACTTGTGATCAAAAAAAAATTGTAAACCTGATAGCAATACGTGTTTTAGAATGTTTTTTATAAGGGACAAAAAAATCGACATTTTTATGTTGTGTTTATTTTTAATTTTAGTCACTTTATACCATTCTTGCTTAATAGGTGAGTTAAAGATATTGTCTTTTTACCAAGCAACGAAACATTTAACGTTGGATGAGATGAATAGAGCCGTGGGCCTCCTTCAAGCTGGTATACGACAAACTCAAGTTGCTGACCAACTGAGTGTCTCCCAAAGCGTCGTAAGTCGTTTGTGGCGTCGGTTTAGAGACACTGGGAGTCCAACCGAGCAACATACAGGACGTGGTTGCTCTACAACCGTCGCTCAAGACCGATATTTAATTTTAAATGCCAGAAGGCAGCCAACAATCACAGCACCCGAGCTGGTTAATGAATTACAGCTTGCATATAATGTAACAATTAGCAGCAGTACTGTAAGAAATCGTCTCCATGAAGCCAATCTTCATAGTCGGCGACCACTGAGATGTCCACCTCTATCTAGATGCAATCGTGCTGCAAGATTAATGGTATGGGGCGGAATCATGATTGACGGAAGAACTGACCTCATTTTCCCACGTGGCTTACTCACAAGTCAGCAATATTTGGACACTATTCTTGAACCTGTTGTGCGCCCGTTTGCTGCTGCTGTTGAAGAAAATTTTGACTTTATGCATGATAACGCTCGACCACATGTCGCGCATATTGTAACAAACTGGTTGGATAACGAGGGTATTGATGTATCGCCGTGGCCAGCACAATCACCGGACTTGAATCCCATTCAGCATGTATGGGACATGCTCCAACGAAGAATTACTCCACATAGGCAATATCTACAATGAGTTTCAATTAAAAGAGCTTATGAGAGAACAATGGACACAACGACCTCTAGCAGACATTAACAATGCGATTCGGAGCATGAACAGTAGATGTAGAGCTGTGATATACCAACGTAGTGGCCATACTTTATTTTAAGTTTATATTTCGTATTTTTGACATTTTATGGTGGTATGTGAAACATGGTTGATTTGCAATATATTTTTTTTGCTCCAATTTTCTGTTTTTTTGCAATTTATGATTTTTGACATATTAAACAACAATTTAAACTATAAATTTTGTATTACTTTTTTTAGGTTGATTACAGATAAACAAAATAGGTCTATTTATAAAAATAACCCTAGACTTTTGCGTTGTGTGTATATATATGTGTATATATATATGTGTATATATATATATATATATATATTATATATATATACATATATGTATAGATATGTAATATATATATATATATATATATATATATATATATACCTATATATATAAGATAAGTTAATGAACAATGAAACATCATCAATTTCTCACTAAAATGTGCCCTTGTGGTAACTGAAATTCACTGACGAATTCACTAAATTAAAATCAATCAACAATGTTTAAATCCATTTTGTAATAATGAGATTTAGACAAGATCTCTGTCAAAAACTTGAGGAGTTAATTGAGGAAAAAATTGGTCTGATGCTCAATGTAGGCTTATGTATTTTTGGCAGACAATAAAATATCGGTGCATAACGGTCATAATTACGTAATAATTTAGCTAAACGCTTGTCAATTATAATAGTATTTGTTAAATGGGTGATGCATTTATTAATTTTATTAGTGAATTTAAAACTGTCTGCAATGATGCAGACAATGCAGACAATTTCGGAGCACTACCACCTTTTGCATGGTCATACTATCATAAAACAGTACCAACTGTTTGATGTTCTCTTAAATTAACCATTGAGATCAATAAGACAACCATAATTTCTGGAATTTCTGGATATGATCAATTCAGTACAGAAATGTTCAAAATCTTATAAAATTGACTCGATAAAAATATTTATTTCGCCGTCAAAAACGCTCATCTTATTTGCGTAAAAACGCTCTAACGTTTTAAAACACAATATATAAATATTAAAATGTGCAAAATCATGCATAGAGTAATCTAGAAAAATAATTAAACAATCTAGATTTTAAAAGAATGTCATAATATTTTTCTACTTTTGTCCGAATGTGTAATTATTATAAATGCAGATCTGTCCATTGTCAATTCGTCCCAACATTGCCAATTATTTATTATACCTACTTAGGTTCAAGGTTTTTCCAATATTATGAGACAATCATTATATTGAAACTTCTTCTTCAATTAGCTTATTACAAAATAGAAGTAAAACTTTTAGCATTTAAGAGGACGTACCTAAACTTTAATATGTAAATCAAATCGAGCTACTAAAAAGAGGATAAATCCAGAGTGAACGATGTCTGGAAAACTTTTTTAGAAAAAGTAATTTCGGTGTACTTGTTCCGGGGTATCCTTTCTATTTGTTAATCTTTTCAATACCCTAGATTCTGTTTTAAAGTTGAAACAACGATAATTTGCCGTAATGCGTTTAGAAAAGATATTTTATTTAAAATTTACTAACAGAGGCTGATCAACTTTTTTTGCCATTTTCCAAAACTTAATTTTTTTAGTAGAAATAAAAAATAAATGAAATCTGTATACATAATACTAGTCTTCAAAATATGTTAAACATAGACGGAATGTATCCTCGAGTTGAAGCACATGAAAGCTGTATCTATATTTAACTAAAAATATCTTTATGTATGGGATCAATCCAATCCAAATCTTTTTTTGAAAGAATTTTTGAAGTATTTTTGTATTTTATACTTTTTTTACTTTTTCTTGTATTTCGTATCTTTATCTTTCCATATCGTCTGCGTATTCTTTCTATCGTATCTTCAATTTTCGTCTTGAGATTGACTTAGTGATTTTTTCATGGTTTTTTGTATTTTATGGTTAATCCAATGTACTTCCTGCCTTGTTTTGGTAAGTTCGTCATTGCGTTTAGATTCCCTCTTCTATTGTTTTATTATTACATATATATATATATATATATATATATATATATATATATATATATATATATATATATATATATATATATATATAAATATATATATATATATATACAAATTTATATATATATATATATATATATATATATATATGTAATAGGCCGATAAAGATAAACAAGAACTTTAAAAAGTTTACAGCAGTTGGTAATTTAGCTTTAAACGAAATATTGATTTTGGTTGCTCATATTGTGGCTATTGAACACCTTTTGTGGCTAATGAGCAGTAGGATAACCAATCGTGCAAGAAATATGATTATGCGTGTGTATGAATTCCAGTTTCATGGCACTTATTGTCGAAATAAACTTATGCACATCCATTTAGCAAACGGGAAATGAGGCAAATGTGCCGGAAAAATTAACAATGTATTTAATACGCTAGTTTGATTTTGTTCTGGGGGAGTATTTTCGATTAGAAAATTTGTGAGTAAGCAATTAAAGTGCATTTCATATGGGTACCGTTATTTTAATTTCATTAAAAGTACATTATATTGCATAAGTATTTTCGAGTAATTTACGAAAGCTAATTCCCAAACAATTAATCATATATAATCATAAAAATTACTACCAGAAGAACTAGTAAATCTTCGAAAAGAATATAGAAATTGCAAACAAACCAAAACTTTTTGTCTTCTTTCTTATTTATTCGGTCCATGAACTTTATTATTCGGAGCATTTATTTCGGTACAATATTTTATATTTAATCAGCTATCTTACTACTTTTTTGTTGTCCCCCAGTGGTTGGAAGTTTGTGTGATTTGGCATCATTTACTGATCCATGGTACTAATACCTTTTTGTTCTAATACTAATTTTTTTCTGTTCACACTTTGTGTATGATCATATTCGAAACTACGTCGTGTTTTATATTATATATATATATATGTATGTATATATATATATATATATATATATATATATATGTATATATATATGTATATATATAAACACATATAATTTGCAAATTAATAACTGAGAAGGAAATGGAAATATTGAGGAAAACCAAACCAGTTAAACAAAACGAATCATTTGACGAGGTGTGCCAAGAAGCAACAGATACCAAAATAGACATACCTAAAGACAAATCAAGCTGGATTCTCCAGAAGAGCAAAGGAGGAATACCGACCGCTAAGAAGAGAAGAAAAAAGATTAGATAGAAGAAAAGCAGTTAGAAAGCATATAATGGCTAAGATACTAAAACCAAACTCGAAAGTTTTACAGAAATCTAAACAAAAAGAGTTTAAGCAAAGAATAGGGCTGAAGTAATGGAGAACGAAATATCCTAGGTAATACGGCCTTAATCTTGAACAGATGGGTTAAATTGTTCGACACAAAATTGAATGGCTATCATATCAAAGAAGTAGATAACACCCTAGCAGATCGAAATTGAAATCTATTTAACCCAAACGAAATACCACCTACCACTAAAGAGGTTGCCCAAGCCGTTAAAAAGCTTAAAAATAACAAATCACCAGGAATTGATCAAATTTGCAAGGAAATCTACAAAAATGGTGGTGACGCACTGCTACAAATACTACATAAACTTTTACTTCTTACCCAGCAAAACGAGACCATGCGGTGTGAATGGTCTGATGCCCGTTACATAAAAAAAACTGATCAGCTCCAGTGTGACAACTACAGAGGTATAATCCTGTTAACAACTGCTTACAAATTACTAGCAAATATTCTCTACGAAAGGTTATAACTTTAACAGTGGGCATAGTTGGAAAATACCAGGTCGGATTTACTCCAGAAAAATCAACAATTAACCAGATTCATTCAATAAGACAGATCCTCGAAAAAAAGCTAGAATTTAACATTGAAATCATCATTTATTCGTCGACTTTAAGGCCGCATATAACAGTTTCAAGAGGACAGTACAGTACTGTACCAATCAATGCGTGAGTTTGGTATACCAGAAAAACTTATCCAATTAACGAGAATAACAATGTCTAACTTAAAAGCCAGTCTTAGGATACTCTCGATTCTTTAAGGCAAAGGATCGGGTCAGACAAGAGGATACTCTAGCTTGCTTTCATTGCCTTGGAAAAGTCAGTCCCAGACATACGAATTAAAAACGGCGGTACTATTTACAATAGATCGATACAAATCTTAGCATACACTGATGACACTGACAATACGGCATAGCAAACTAGATTTTGAGCAATATTTAATGCACCAGATGTCGTAACGTTCATTATACCACAGCAACTTAGATGAGCTGGACACATAATACGAATGCTTGACAATATGATTGCTAAAAAGCTAACGATAGGAACACCTTCAGGAAGAAAAAACAGAAACCGACCACGAATTAGGTGGTTAGATGGAGTTGAGACCGACTTAGAGATATTAAAGATTAGAAAATGGCAACACATTGCCAGAAACCGAACTAAATGGCGACGAATCTTAGAGCAGGGCAGGATCCATTGAGGATTGTCGAGCCAAAGATGAACTCTGAAGTTAACTGGATTTTCATCTCTTTTGGTCATTTTCTAGTAGTTAAAGGTGATTTTTAGTCTTCCAATCTGTTATTATATGCTTGTATTTTTATCCACAGTTAAACCGACGAGTATCACTCCCTCTAAGGGGACAATTTATTCATCCCAGATACCTACGGTATTAAAAGGATTACGCTATGATGGGGCTGTTTCTGTATTATTGAGCCCTAGATGTTTTTTAGTATTGTGTGTTGCGACAGACGAGTAAAATATTTAACCCCTAATTTCATTCTTAAAATAAAACGGATTTATAACTACGCCCATGTAAGTACCTGCGATGAATACACAATGTTCAAGTTTTCTAAATATATATTTATGGCAGTGGAGGCACATCATGGAGATTATTTGACAAGGATATCCACCCTCGAATCCGCTGAGAGCTTGTCGTCTTCAATATGGAGATCATGTCACTTTGCGAATTATTTGTTTGTCTTTGCAACAAAACCGTTTTTCAAAGATGTATGTGTATCTTTGGATGATGACACAACTATAAGATGCCTTTTTAACAGGAGAATTTGAAACGTTTTAGCGTAATTATTAAGATATTATTTATTGGACTTGCGTAATAATTATTTTCAATATGTGGTATCATTTTTATATTTACATATAAAAATACCGTCCTTGGCCAATAATTTTCAAGTCCAATAACATACTGAATTCTTTTTGAGTTTGCAGAAATTTCTCTTTTGGCTTTATGGATTTCTTTATTGTATCGTATCAGTTTTTCTCTATAAATATCTCATTCTTGATTGGATTTGGTCTTATCCAGTAGGCTCCATACACATATCCTACGCTTTTGTAAGTACTTGTTTCACTGTTTATATCTATTGTGTTTTTTTTTATTTATTTGAGAAATTTTCATGGAAAATGGCCGTTGTGGCCCCATTTAATATATCCACTGTCAGATAAAGACTTTTGAATCCCTCGAGACAATCCAAATGTACTTTTATAGCCTTCCTAGTTTGTCCCCATTGGATTTCTGAACATTGTTGTCTTCAGAAGTTTCAGAAGAGGAGAGATCCGGTCGAACCAGATTGACTAGTAATCAGAACATAAAGGATCTACTGAGACATGCTAGCTCTGTAATATGTCGTATGTTCTGTTACTGCAAAGTGCAATAATCAATATTTTTTCAGTTGCTTATTAGAACATGGTACTGCCATTTACAGATATTCAGCGAGGATATCAAAATTTAAAAACACTCAATTAACTTGAATCGACAAAAGAAAGTCTGAAAAATAGCAGTACAGAAATTCTAGTATCAATTCGGATCGACCAACAGATCCTGAGAAGCACACGCCGACTATAAATAGCACAGATATTTGAAGAACATCATTAGTACTTGACAGGAGTATACGCCCGTTGCCCTATTCCTTCTGAAAGTGTCTAATGCAGTTGAAGACTAAAAGTTAGGAAGAAAAAAATCCAGATCACTAACTAAAAATCAAAAATATAATTTGCCATTACTAAACTCAGGCCACGAAAGTCCTTATTCCTTGATACTATAAAAAAATACTCGTGACGAAACACAGCCTTCCCTCGCTCCTTTTTAATATTTGTTTATGATACTTACGTCTTATGTTCCAAATGATGTAATTCCAATTTTCGCAAGCAGTGAATTTTTCTTTTGTTATTGATAACTTACATCCTTTAGATACCCAGATATTTTTGTGTGGTAATTTAAAAAGACATACGCCGACCTTGCCCAATTCCTACCAATACATTTGTTTCACATGTCAAACGCTGTTCTGCTATCCACTTAGCGGAAAAATATAGGTTCATTAAACTCTGTGAAGTTTTTTATTAGCGGTTATAAAATAAAAACTGCGTCAATTGTGAAACTATTGGCCTGAATCCTTATGGGTGAAGTTTAATTTCGAATACTAAGTGATATAAAATGTACAACTAATAGTTGTCTATACATTTTTTTCTTGTTTCAGCGGTTGTCGAGGAGCCCGAATTCACTGATGTTATTCAGAACATTACTGTTGCTGCAGGCAGGAATATTAGATTTGCATGCGCAGTCAAGAACTTAGGAACGTATAAGGTAAGTCAGCATTACTTATTATTTGAACTTTACCACGTTTCATTTCATTCTATACCTACATATATTTCAGTGACTGGAACTATCGACTGATTTAGGTAAAATTCTCACAGCTCATAGGAAATAGCCCCCAAAATTATCAATAGAGGGGTTACTTCAAGCTGTTAACTTGTTGGTTGTTAAGACAGTTGGTTGCCAGGATCTTGTGTAGTATTATTCAGATATGTTTTTGCTCTCTTTAAAGACTGTTAGTCCGTATATGTCTGCTGCAAAAGATCGTTTACTATATTTCAATAAATATTTAATTGAAAATTTAAATGAATATTAACTTAGATATTATTGTATAATAGATTAAACCCAATTAATTGTAATGAGAATTCATTTTGACACTTGCTTTGACGTTTTCAAAAAAAATTTAAGTAAAAATTATTAATTTTTTACTATTTTTAATACTGTTCGTAATTTTTATTTCATAATCTTTTCAAAACGGTTTCCGGTTTGGAAATCGAAACGTGAAAGCAAATGTAAAATGTAATTTTGATTACAATCAACTGTGGTTTAATCCCATATCAAATAATATCGAACTTCTACCACCAGATTCGACCGATAGATATATTAAGAATATATAAAATATTACCGTACATCCTTAGAGAAAAACCGTACATCCAAATACAAATTAAATACGAAAAAGTTTTCAACGAACGTCTGTGATTTCTGTACCTAAAAGGAATTAGAATAATTCAGATCTTATGTCCAAGAACACATCAATCATACGCCGAATGCCGTATCTGTCTTCTGCTAAAGGATCTTCCATATATCATTCCCTTTTCCTTTAACAAGAAAATTCCTTTAACTACAAGGATCGGTTAATAGGGCTGTTTGTTGTCTTACTTGGTCGTCGAACTTTATTTTTATTCTCATTTACACAAGATATTATATTTATTTATATATATATATATATATATATATATATATATATATATGTTTAAAAGATTAAATCTTCTAGCACTGCTTTGACGGCCGTGAACGAAAACGATTTAATAATATCGTTTCCTGTTATCTGGGCTATGCGAAATGTGTAAAAGATTATTAAACTTTTAGGTACAGAGGCGCCTCTGTACGCTAACCACTGCGGTGGTGAAGCTTTGGGAGACATTCGTTGGACTTTCCGTGTTTGAATTTGTATCAGCCCAAGTGTCTGATGAGGCTGGGATAGGCCGAAATGATTCATAACACTTTATCGATACCGATTCGAGCAGGAAGTTTAACGAATTTGTCCTCCTAGGCTATATATATTTGGATAGTGGGTTTTCACCTTTGTTTTGTAGTACAGACACGGACAAGGTATTTTTTATTAATAGCTCATACAACACTAGTTATCAATTTAGTGAATATCTTTTGTATATACTTCATTGTTTATTTGTGAAATTAAATTGGTTGTATTCTAAAAAGTCATACAATTAACTAGTTTAACGCCGTACTTTTCCCGCCGTGCTTCAGGTACGTAGATATGCATGGGATTGTCCATAAGTAAAAGTAACAGCATAGACTAGGCAATAGTAACAGAATATTATTTTTACTTTACCCTTTACCCAATAAGGTTAATGTAGAACAAATGATAAAAATCCATTGCCTGGCTTGTATATGTGAGTATGTCGAAACTAAATATCAATATCCCGTGCCAGTCTCTACTAGTAGTGCAGTGAGTAGTGAACAGTGTGGTGAAGAGGTTTCAGTACAGAGTCTCAGAGTTTTTAGTAATGTCTTTTTTGGTACTTTATAGGTGTGATTTTCCCGTTTCGTTTAACTTCTACATTTTTTTGCTTTCGTAGATTCTGTATAGTTGTCTGGGTGACCTACTCTATAATGAACACATGTTGGCTGGCATTATAAGTCTTTATCACAATTATTTATCATATCACGTTTATATATCACGTATAACTATAGGGTTGGCATTTCTTGCATTGGGGCACAGGTCTCAATTTTTTTAATGGCAAAATTCAATTCAACCTTTTAATATGTTAAAATTTACGAATAATTTACCAAAATCCTTATCATTTCATTTTCGTCTTCTACTTATTTTTCTTGTGTCTCTACCCTGTTTCATATGCAAGTACCTCCTCGTGTTTATAATACGTAACATTCTCATTTTTAATGTTGAGTTTTTCATTTTTTATTTGGAGTGGACAGGATACGGAACGAACTTCTAAAGTACGGAGAACCAGATCTGACGAAACAAACTCTCTTCAAACAAATAAACTAAATGAAATTATAACACTAGCAGAAGAATAAAAAGGTTTTAGGTCGGGAAGATCATGCACCGACGTCATATTTATAATGAGGCAAGTGTAAGAGAAATTATTAGAATACAACAAACCAGCATATCTATGCTTCGTGGACCTTAAAAAAGCATTTGACTAGGTCAACGTAAAGGACGTTATCCACTTATTGTACGCAAGAGAGATACCTTTACGAATAATCAAAACGATCGAAAATATCTAACAAAAAACAATACAATAAAAGTAAAAGAAGGAGAAAAACTAGCTGACCCTATTGAAGCTGGCGATGGGATAAGACAGGGGTCTTATCATCTCAGATCCCTGAGTCCTCTATTGTTTAACCTAATTATGTATGACATAATAAAACAGGTAAGAACTAAAAAAGGATACCAAATGAGAGATATAGAACTTAAAATAATCTGCTATGCAGACGACGCAATAATACTCATGTCAGATAATAGAACAAGTAATGGACATCACATTATCTAGCTACAGAAAGTAGCAATATGGAGAAATAAAATTATCGGGAAAGAAATGAAAGACAAAATTTACAAAACAGTATCAGACCAATAATAAGATACGCAGCAGAAACACCACATGACAGAGAGAGGATAAAAAGGATGTTAGAAACAGCAGAGATGAAAACACTTTAAAAAATTAATGGTAAAATACTATGGGACAGAGCTAGAAGAACTGATATATGATAAAGATGCAAGGTGGAGAACATCAAGGACTGGGTAAAAAATAGAAGAATAGAATGGAATGATCATATAAGCCTAATGACCACAAACAGAGTAGTGAAGACAGCAAGAGACGGTTCCCAATGGGAAGACGATCAGTAGGAAGACCACGAAAACGATGGAACGACAACTTACTGGAGGCACATTGAAAAACAGACAGAGTTATATGTATACATAAAAAGAACAAGAAGAAGAAGAAACTTGGTGTTTTTTCACCAAAATATTTTTATATCAGTTTATTTTTTCTCCTTGGATATTGGTTTAGATATTAGGAGATAGATTATGAGTAAGGGTGTGTGTGCTATGGTAGCTCGGGGTACCGACTATTAAATTGTAAGGTAAGTGCTTATCAATGGGATTCGGAGCACATCTTTGGGTTTCAGGTGCCACTTTTGCACTACTCCTAATCGCACCGAAATTCATAGAATAGGAATCGTGAATGACCCCATAACAAAAAAAAATATATTCGCATCAAATTAGTCACGTCCAGTATTGGAAATGTTAAGTGAAAAAACAAATAACATTATATGTAATGTAATGTTTATTTAGAATTGTATTATTTAGATCTAACTTCGGATAGCTTTAAAAGTTTAAACAAAAACGTGAACAAAGAAATTAGGAACGATCATAGAAACTATACTAACAATCTAATAAAAAATATAATATAAGATAACTGCAATATGAAAGTACTTAAAGCAAAAACCTCAAACGGCACAAGAAAAATCATAGAAATAAAAAATGAGAAAAACGTCACTATCCGAGACAGAAAGGAAATAAGCGAGGCCATTGAAAAATTCTACACTAAATTATACTCGGCAAATACACAACCACAACAACGACGTACTGAACGAACAATAATTAACACCGGCTCAGAATAAATACCGGACATAACCGAGTATGAAATAAGAATGGCCCTAAATCAACTAAAAACGAATAAATGTCCGGGAGAGGATAAAATTACAGTCGAAATGTTGAAAATCGGTGGAAGAAAAATAGAACAGGTATTAAATATTTTATTTAATAAAGTAATTGATGAAGGAAAGATTCCTCAAGAATGGTACAACTCCGAAGTCATTTTACTATTCAAGAAAGGAGACAAAGCAAACATCGAGAATTACCGACCAATATCCTTGCTCTCACATCTGTATAAATTACTAACTTAAATCATAACCAACCGCCTAACATATAAGCTCGATTTCTGCTCAACATTCGATTCCATCGAATTATGGGCAGTGCTTGAATCTCTAGAAAATGCACGTATAGATTCCAGATACACTAACATAATTAAAAACATATATGAAAATGCCACCATGCAGATAAAGCTGGACGAAAGCACAAAAACTAATCCCATAAGACTACAACGAGAAGTAAGACAAGGAGACACCATCTCTCCCAAACTATTTACCCTTGCTCTAGAAGACTTTTTAAGAAACTAGAATGACACAATAAGGGTATCAACGTCGACGAATCATACTTAAACCACTTGCAATTCGCAGATGACATAGTTTTAATAGCCGATAATATCCAAGAACTAAATGATATGTTACAACAATTAAATGCAGTTTCAGGAGCGGTAGGCTTAAAAATGAACTACAGCAAAACAAAAATACTGAGCTGAGACCAGACAAATATAACAATACAAAATCATACCATAGAAAATGTTGAACATTATGTATATCTAGGTCATGTTATCAAACTAGGAAAACCAAATCAAGATGCTGAAATTAAAAGAAGAACACAGCTGGCATGGGGCGCTTTCGGCAAATTAGCATATATCTTGAAAAACACCTCCATTCCTGTAAACTTAAAGAAAAAGGTGTATAACACATGCATACTACCAGTTTGTACTTACGGCTTGGAGACAATAGCCCTCACCATAAAATCTGCTAAAAAATTAGAAACAACGCAAAGAGCAATGGATGGAATCATGCTTGGAATATCACTAAGAGGCAAGATTAGAAACACCGAGATAAGACGTAGAACGAAGATTAGGGATATTGTGGAAGAAATTGCAAAAATGAAATGGCGCTGGGCAGGTCACGTAGCCCGATTTAATGACAACAGGTGGACACGGAGAATTCTAGAATGGAGACCAAAGACGACAACAAGAAGCATGGGAAGACCTCAAAAAAGATGGGTACATGACATAAGAACAGTGGCAGGCAAACAGTGGATTAGATTAGCGCAAGATAGAGAAAGGTTGAAGCAATTGGGAGAGACCTACATTCAGAAGTGGATGGAAAATGATTGACAAAGAAGAAGAATGTTTATTTACGGACTTACCATTTTTTTACAAATTAACTTAAATTTAGCTTAAACTATTAAAACACAATGTGATTACATAAAAAGGTATTTTCGATCTTATTCTTAATAGTACTTAGTGATAAATGAAAAAAAGCATTACTATTAAATTTATTTACATTTCTACACATTCTCTGTAAGGGTTTATTTACAGTATAAGTTCGATTATGAAATTCTAAATAAAATAAGTCTTGGGATCTGGTGTCTCTACAGGGAGTACGGAAGTTAACCTTTTTCAAAAGAGCACTAGCATCAATGCCTCCTCGTATTAATTTATATAAAAATGATATATCTAGCAATATTCGCCTTTCTTCAAGAGTAGGCAATTTAAGTAAAGATTGCAAAATAACGGAAGAGACGTTTGGATAAGTATCCCGACTTGCAGATCTAAGTTGATTTGTAGAAAGATGAAGTTAAATGTGTCGATAGCAATTAAAGTAAATTGTATACTCACGCTTAATCAAGCCATTAAGAGCGATGCTGGGAATATTTATATTCCACTATGCATCAACAATTTACCCATATAAATTACCATCTTTCTTGTACTCATTGCGTCGAGTAAGGACGATAAATTTGTAGAACATTCCTCTAATTGAAGAAGCTTCTGTTCCATGATAACTTGCGCAATTTTTATTTCTATGTATCTTCTAGGAGAGAAAGTTTTTATCGCATATACGTGAGCCAAAAAAAGTTGATCGATTGCATCAAAAGTGACTTTTTTGGATTCAAAATAACTTATTTCTTCCACAGATGTGGATGGTTCAGAATGGCGTTTTCTGTTTGTTTTGGGGGTAATGGGAATTTTGCGCTCAGAAGTAACTCTAGAACCACCACTTAATCTAGGTTAACTGCTGAGGGTTGAACCTGAATGATATCGGTGTTCGATGTTCCTAAATTTTTTGATTGAGTGTTTTATGAACTAGATAATTGTGCTCTGTCAATTTCACTATCAAAAGACTCTACATTTGTCAATTCTGTATATTGTGGTACTCGGACATCGCTAACGTTAGATGTAGTTTTTGCAAAACTTAAGAATGGTTTGAATGCTTCCATTTGATATTGCAAATTTCTAAATTTCTTCTTTATCTCATCCTCTAAAAAATTGTTTTTAGATATCTGGCAACCGGAGATTCATTCTATACAATTGACCATAGTTTTAGAGTTGGTTTCTTGATTGTAAGTGCCATAATTGTAGAAGTTTGTGAAGCAATATGTAAAAATTTGCAATTAACATATTTACTTGAACCAACTACAGAAATATGGAAAAAATCTGAAGAAGGCTTTAGAAATATTTGGCAATTTCCAAATTGTATTGGTAGCATCGATGGTAAGCATATTACTATAAAATATCCAGACAAAACTGAAGCTAATCACTGGTGTTACTTAAAAAAGTTTTCAATAGTATTATTGGCTATTGTTTGTGCAAATTATAAATTTATTATGGTTGATATTGGTGGTTTTGGTAAAAATAGTGATGGTGGAATTTTCGAAGTTTTCAACATGGAAAGAAGATTTGAAACCATTTCATTGAATGTGCCTGGGCCAAAAAATCTTCCTGGACAAGATGAACCTTCTTCTCATGTTATAATCAGAGACGAAACATTTGCTCTAAAATAATATTTGTTGAGGCCCTTTATTAAGTAAAGTAAAACAGATATGTTCAAGGTAAATTATAATGTACGGCTCTGTAGAGCGAGAAGAGTTGTAGAAAATGCTTTCAGTATGTTAGCACAAAAATGGCGTATATTGTACAGACCAAACGAAACAAAAGTTGACACTACTAGTAAAATTATGAAAACTGCATGTATCTTACATAATTTCCTACGAACAAAAAAAATGTGTTGATGGATTTATCGAACTTTTAGAGCCAGCAGAACCTAAAGTTAGAGCGTTTCTAGATTTTGATAATGACCCAAAGAGACTAGTATTCTCGGTCCAAGACAGATTTGCCACTTTTTTTAATTCAGGACTATGAATTAAAACTTTTATATTTTACTATTATGTAATAAAATTCAATATACGTACCATTTTCGCCTATTTCTTCTATTTAACTCCAAACCTTATCCTTTTTTCGAATATTCTGTATTTTTCTTTGTATTCTATTCTTGTATATTTTGTAATCCTCATGGAAAAGATAATAAATAATGGGATATTGTCGAACTAATTCAATTAATTTCTCTATTTCGTTATAATAAATTACTACCGCACTACGAATCCGGACAAAAACAATCGATGGCGAACTAAAATTTCGGACGAATATTTACTCAGACAAATCGCTCTTAAACGGTAAAATTCGTGTGAGTCTGAACTTGCGAATCGCATGTGGTGCGATTTTCCGCAACAGGTACGAATAATTCGCGTTGATTTGGGGGAACCTTAACTGCAGGAAGAAGAGCGTAACGGATCTGAGCCCTTTTATCACAGTCAAGGTGTCACTGATCATTCAATTTTTAATCAGTTTGATATTAATAAGTTTTATTGAAACATAGATAAAAAGTTTACCGTTGTTTTTTATTTGGTTTCTTCTTTATAGTTACACTTTTGATAAGTTAGTTTTTTATATTTTAAATTTGAATATGAAAATTTTGATTTCAGTATATTTAAAAACAACTACAAATATTATACTTCAGTAATTTTTCAAACTTAGGAACTTTATTTTTTAGACGCCTTTTGTTTAATATAGAGAAACCCCTGACAAGGTTCGTGAGTGTAAGCCGAGAAAGCTATCACAAAAACAAACAACTTTAATTTACCTTCAGGAAAGTTTCGTTGTTTTTACGTTTCATTCGGATCCAAATGAAGTTGACTGGCCTTTATTGACGGGAGAGAAGGAAGTCAAATAAATTATCAGAGATCGCCCATAACATACTATTTGTGTTTTATTAAAATAGTTAATAATTTCCAACGTATATTTTGTAACTACCTTCTTAGTTAAAAAAGTATTAAGGTAGAAAAAAATATTGTACAAAGTGTGTACAATATTTGTGTGGATAGAGTGCAAAAATACGTCTAAAACCATGTATTATTTAACTTCCGGTCATAAAAATATTTCACTTCCACTGAAAATTTTTGTTGACTTACGATTTACTTTTAATCTTTTTATACAGATTGAACGAATTTAAAACGGAACATAGGAAATCAATGTATTTCGGCTCAACTCCGCTCTAGGTGGTTGGCCAACAAAAGGTTGTCAAATAATTATATTATAAAAATCCAATACTTCAGCGGGCTGCTGGATTCGGAACTCATTCAAGAACAAGTCAAAACTCCACCCAAATAGGTTGCCTAGAATCACTGAAAAAACTAGACTAAACAAGCAGTTATTATGCTGTCAAACCACTTATCGCTTCCTGATTGTCCAAGAGATAGAGCCGAAATTTTGAACTGATCAGTAATGTGACATTTCTCTATTGGAATATATTCATTGTAACTGGGTTAAGACTTTGCCTTACAGGCGGACGCCCCTCGTGGTACAGGGGGTAGCTATACAGGGATGAAGTTGAAATTTTTTTCGGAAAAATTAACGATCGATAATATGGCTGAAAATTTGCCCAGAGTAAGATCTTGGTATAACTAGACGAAATCCAAAAGGGCGGACGCGAGAGTGGATACATAAGGGGTGGCGGACAGGGGTGAAGTTGCAATTTTTTGGGGAAAAATTAACGATAAGTAATATGTCCGCCATGGCTCATTATTTAGCCCCTAAAAACTTTAAATCCAAAAGGACGGACAGCTGGGTTGGTACAGAGAGCCACAAAACGGGGTCAAATGTACCACTTGCCTGCGCATTTTAGGTCTCGGTAACAATTTTCAAACTGATTTTATTATGATATTTTTATACCTATTGATTTGAAAATTTGTATGCTCACTTCTGTTACTATTCTGAGAAGCGTCAAGTAGAGTTTTCCTCAAAATTTTCCAAAAAAATTTCCGTAAATGAAAATTTTCGTAATTTTTTGAGGTAAAATCCAATTTGTAGAATCCTTTCAATTTTCTGTAAGTTATACCATGATTTTTTTCCAAAAATTTTCAAACGATTTTTCCGATAAGAAAAAAAAATTTACAAAAACTTTTCTAAAACATTTGATAAACCTCTACGTCATCGTCTGAATCTTTTATAGAATATTTTGTAGTTTTAAAATGATATTATGATAATGTTTTTTTTTTCAAACTAAAGTCATATTTACTTACTTTTTACTTACAAATCACATTTTTTTCTTAAATACAAATATTTTACGAATTAATTTTTAATTGAATAAATGTTTGATATTTAATGTTTTATTATGGACCTCAGATGCCAGAATCAGTTCGAGAAGTAGTGATTGAAAATGAAGTAGATAATGAATGTGATATTATTGAAAGTGAAAGTGACGAAGATGATGAATGTGAAAACATCAATGAGAGTGAGAAAAATGACGAAGTTTTTCTAAATTTTTTTTTCTTATCGCAAAAATCGTTTGAAAATTTTTGGAAAAAAATCATGGTATAACTGACAGAAAATCGAAAGGATTCTACAAATTAGATTTTACCTCAAAAAATTACGAAAATTTTCATTTACGGAAATTTTTTTGAAAAATTTTGAGGAAAACTCTACTTGACGCTTTTCAGAATAGTAACAGAAGTGAGCATACAAATTTCCAAATCAATCGGTATAAAAATATTATAATAAAATCAGTTTGAAAATTGTTACCGAGACCTAAAATGCGCAGGTAAGTGGTACATTTGACCCCGTTTTATGGCTCTCTGTACCAACCCAGCTGTCCGCCCGTTTGGATTTAGAGTTTTTAGGGGCTAAATAATAAGCCATGAAAATGGCGGACATATTACTTATCGTTAATTTTTCCCCAAAAAATTGCAACTTCACCCCTGTCCGCCACCCCTTATGTATCCACTCTCGCGTCCGCCCTTTGGGATTTCGTCTAGTTATACCATAGGTAATCTTACTCTGGGCAAATGTTCAGCCATATTATCGATCGTTAATTTTTCCGAAAAAAATGACAACTTCATCCCTGTATAGCCACCTCCTGTACCACGAGGGGCGTCCGCCTATAAGGCAAAGTCTTAAGCCAGTTACAATGAATATGTTCCAATAGAGAGATGTCATATTACTGATCAGTTCAAAATTTCGGCTCTATCTCTCCGACTATTAGGCAAGCTCCTCTTTCCTTTAAAGGAGACAGATAGTTGAACGATATTTTATACAATGTCTATCACCGGGTATGGATTTATTTTTGTCCAAGTTTTATATTGGTCCACTATTTCAAATGCAGTTCAAACAGACATATATTAAATTGTATGTTCCGTTTTAAATTGGTTCAATCTGTATGTAGATTTAGTCGTGGAACAAACAATCGATTCAATTTTGATTCACAACTTATTTTGCAAAATGAAGGTTCACACAGAAAAATGATATTTAATATCATTACTCTTTTAATATTTATTTACTTATTCGTCTATATTCTGGTGTACCTCATTCGACTTTGTCAATAAGTTTTTTGTGTGTTGACCTATTTTTAGATGTTTTATTTTGTTTATTACAAGATCTTTATACAGCGTCTAAACTTATAGTATAAAAGAGGATATAGTTAGAGAATCTGACACGATTTCTGTGACTTTTTTTGCTTCTGGGGTATTGTTCCTCTTATTTTCCCGAAAATTTTCACTCGTAAGACAGAAAAATAGGGAAACAAGTTCCGTCAGACAATATGAAAAGCTGTTTATGCTGCTGTTACTGAAAGTATCCAGAAAAAATTAGCTAGATATACATGAATTTCGTTCCAGTCGTTTTTCCGACATGTTCGAGCCGTCAGACAGAAATATAAAAGATATTGCTCACTGTTATAAACGTTTCGTTTCGAGTGATTGGTAGTACTCTTTAATTACAAAATCTCCAAAGTAATATATCAAAATTATTACTTTTTATTTTTTCAAATATGAGAATGTTTTCTGGATGTATGTTTCTATTAGATACTACTGAGTGCTTTTACAAAACGCTTTCATTGTCTCGTAAATGTCATACGAACAAGATAATTGTGTCACGACTACAACAATTCGACTACTACAGGCGTTATAGGATTTAAAGTAAAATAATTCATAAGTGGAAGTTCATATATTCGCCTTGCTGAAGATTATTCGAATGTACGTGCTAAGAATTGCGATATCCTGGTATTAAACAGATTACAAAAGTTGAGCGTAAAGTAAACTGAGCAAACACCAAGAAGGGGTAAGATTTTGCGTGATTAAGAGCCCTCAAAAACTAATTGTAGCAGCAAGAAGTCACTGTAACTCATAGTCTAGTCGACAATTATTATTTTCTCTTCTCTGGTATACAATCGTACATTTCGAAATTTAATTTGTCTTTTTCTTTATTATATATATATATATATATATATATATATATATATATATATATATATATATATATATATGGATATACAGTTGTGGTAATCTGAAAACTGCATATATCACACATAATTAGTGCGAAAAGAACAGTATAAGGTTGTTCTCCTAACAGAGAGAGACCGAATATAGAATGATATTAGGATCGACATACGAGCTTGCTTTTAACACCCATAAGATTGAATTCTAGTTTTGTCAAAGTGACTAATGGAGTGAAATATTGTGTTAAGAAATGTAGAAAATGCACGGATAGTGATGAAGATAAAAATTAACCAGCTCGTGCAATTAATGAAGAACGGGAACAGCGTGAAACTGCCGAGTGTACTCTAGCTGAAATCAGTTTTCCTTGTAACAGCACCGTAATTTTAAGCTAAACTGGTATTAGTGCTAGAACTGTACAAAATATTTGAAAAAGAAACAAGTACCATTGCTACACATTTCAAAAAACACAAAACATTGTGATGGAACTCGCTAATCGTGACGAAATTTTCATGAAAAAATATTGTTTACAGATGAGTCAGTCTTCTTTTTCTTTAACTGGCTATAACAATCCATCTTACCGTAGCGTACTCTACAGAAAATAGGTACATAAGCGTTCCTTGCAAAACATAATACCGTCAAAAAGTCAAAATCTGGGCTGGTATTTTAGGTGAAAACGTAATTGGCAATTTTTTCATTGTGGGCTTTTTGTGTGGTCGTAAGTATCTGTATCTTCTGAGAAATCACATAATCCCAGCAGTTCGAGCATTACCTATTAATATGGATGAAATTTAGTTGCAGCAAGACGACTTCTCTTCTTCTTCAAGTGCCATCTCCGCGGCGGAGGTCGGCAATCATCATAGCTATTCGAACTTTTGAGACGGCTGCTCTGAAAAGTTCATTTGATGTACATCCGTACCACTCTCTCAGGTTGCGCAGCCATGACATTCTACGCCTCCCTATGCTTCTCTTTCCTTGGATCTTTCCCTGCATGATCAGTTGGAGCAAGGTGTATTTCTCTCCACGTGTAATATGTCCAAGATATTCCAATTTTTTTGTTTTTATTGAATTTAAAATTTCCATTTCTTTGTTCATCCTTCTCAGAACCTCTTTGTTTGTGACGTGTTCTGTCCATGATATTTTCAGAATTCTTCTGTACACCCACAGCTCAAATGATTCCAGTTTTTTCATTGATGTAGCATTCAAGGTCCAGGATTCCATTCCATAAAATAAGGTCGAAAAAACATAGCACCTCGCCAACCTAATTCTTAGTTCCAGTTTTAAATCCCTGGTACATAGAACAGCAAGACGACTGTTGAGCTCTAAATGCACGGGAGGTGTTAGATTTTTTAAACATTAAGTTTCCAGATAAAGTTATTAGTACAAAAGATACCATAAAAATGCCACTTCGCTCTCCTGATCTTGTACCTTTGGACTTTTTCGTATGGGGTTATGTGAAGCAACAAATTTACCGATATGAGCATGAAGGTGCCGAAAATTTTGACGAATTACGTCAAAAAATCATTCAGGCCTTTCAAAGCATAACATCTGAAATATTGTCGAACACCCGAAGGCACTTATACAATATATTAGGCTACTGCTTGGCTGAACGTGGAGGACTTTTTAAAAATTTAATTTAAAATAGTTTTAATTAAAATTATAAAATTGTATGACAGCAGTCAGCTGCTGCAGTTAATCGCCTTTTACGACATGTAGGATATTCTGTGGGTACTCACTAGGTGGTACACTGTTGAATTATGAACAAGAAAATCTTTTATTTAAGTTAGCTTTTAACCCCCAGTCTATTCAAACTTTATAATAATCTTAAGTTTGCATCAAAAGAGCATCATGAAAGTCGAATTAATTTTTCTTAATTTTAGTTAAAATTGTTCAGTTGCTTTTAAACTACAGGATGTAAAAGAGTTGTAGGACACCCGGTACATTTCCTAAATGTATTGAATATATTTTGTGCACATACTAGTCTTTCTTTAAACGTATAAGCACAATTAATACAATTAGTCAAAGTAAAAACAAATATTAGGATTGGTAACAATGTTAATATATCTATCATGGCACTCCTTCAATTACATTAAGAAAATACCTATTCATAGTAATTGACGTATCAATAAAAATAAAACCGTTGATTACTCATTTGTTTAAGCAATTTAATAAATTACAAAACTAATGAAAATAAGATTGTTGTCTTTACCTAATTCAAAAGTTTATACAAAAGAAGAAAATATTTATAGTTACATTATAAAACAGTTTTCTGAATATAAGAATAAATGAAATAAATAAAGGAAACGCTCATGAAATGATGCAAAGCACTCGATTCTACATAAACATTCAATTCACTGTAGATGTGCGATACAAATTTATGACATAATTATACTCAAATATATCAAAAAGAATGTATTTTGGCGGACTTAAACATTCCCCCTGTCATGTCACACTTTTCTGATTTAGTACTTAATTTAATTTTTTTTTATTTATATTAATTGTAATGACAACTAATTTCTCTAGTTGGCAAATCTAGTATAGGTTTCTTATTTATTTTTGATGTTGTGAATTGGATCGTTCTCCATAAAGAAACGTGTCTATCAGTCCAAATAAATAATCACATGCTACCTCAATCTGATGACATTAAATATATATTTAAGAATGCATCTGGAGAGAAGACTGACATGCCGAGGGTCCAAGTTAATGGTACTGTCTTGGTGGTGTAAGTCCGTAGTCGAGTTTGCTTCTTATTAATGTCCGATATAAATTTAGAAGAATTTTAGTATCTGAACCCCATCTGTGATTGGATAAAACTCTTAGTAAGTTTATTCTTTGTTGACAGGATTTGATCAAATTGTTTCAGAGAATGACCATTTAGATACAAGTTTAAGTTGTATTCTGCTGTTCTCTTTTGTCAAACATTATTACTTTAGTCTTCTCAGTTGAAAAAGTTAAACTAGTCTCTAAAGACCACATTTCTAAGCTGTTTAATGTTCTCTGTAAAATTTGCGTAGCTAATTCTATATTTTTACTTTTAACATATATTATTAGATCATCAGCAAAAAGATTAGCTTTTACGGGAAGCTTTATGTGGTTTGTTATATTATTTATTGCGATTAAGAATAATAGTGGACTTAAGGCCGATCCTTGAGGAATTCCATTATGGAGTGATTTCGATGTTGACATGAATCCATTCGTTTTTACTTGTATGGACCTGTTTTGAAGAAAGTTTTTTGTGAAAGCGAGAAAGTTACCATCTATTTTCCAGTTTTTCATAATTTTGAGGATATAGTGCATCCATGTTGTGTCGAAAAATATTGCGATTACTTTTTGTTGATTTGTAAATGCTTCATGAATTTCGGATTCTAGTGCAACAATGTTATCAGATGTCGATCTTTCTGAACGGTATCCGCATTGTATTGGAGTAAAAAGTTTTTTCTTTTCCAAGTGCCATTTCAGTCTTTTACTCAATATTCTCTCCATTGCTTTGCAAATGTTACTGGTGAGAGATATTAGACGATAGGAGGATGGTAAGTTTTTTGGCTTATTCAGTTTTAAAAAAGGAATTATAATTGCTTGACGCCATATTGAAGAAAACGTTTTATTTGTGTAAATATTGTTAAAGATGTCAACTAAAATTTTCTGTACTGCTTCAGGTAGTTTCTCAATAAATATTGTTGGAATATCATAGGGTCCTGAAGAATTTTTTGTAGCATTGCCTAGGCTTTCGTTTAACTCGTCTAGTGTAATCGGTATATTTAGAGGACATAAAATATCTTCTATTTTGATTTGTGACAATTCGGTTTTTTCTTTGTGTTTTAAGAATGTAGAGTTGTATTGACCATTGCTCGAATATCGATCAGCTAAGATTTAAGTAGTAAATACTTAGATTATAAGAATAAATAGAATATAAGAAGTAAATAAAGTTATCTGTAGCAATGGTGTCGATATGATTAATTTTGGTTGAGCCTTTTATTTTCCTTATTTTCTGCCAAATATCACTTATTGGTGTAGATGAATTTATTGATGAGACATAATTGGTCCAGCTTTCTTTTTTAGATTTTTTGATTAGAAATCTGGATCTGGCTCTTAACACTCTAAATCTAGCTAAGTTAGTATCTCCAAGATTCTCCAAGATCCAAGTATCTCCAAGATTCGTTATGACAATTTGTGTCAGCAAGAATTAATTTAGGAGATGGAATTTGTTCTATCACTTTTTGTAGTTCTAGGAGTATGGATAAATATACACTGCAAATTTTAATTTTGAAAAGATGAACTATATACTACATTATTATTAGAAAGTCGTGTTTCTTGTAAACATATTACTCAAGATAAGAATTAATTGATTAATATTTTTAAGTTTTCGATATGGCTGTAAACGCCATTCAAATTCCATTGAACTATGAATTTGGTTAATGGATAGAGTTGCCGTCGCTTTCTTCCTAAGTAATAGAAGAGTTGCCTGTTCCATGTATCTTTTTTAATATCCTTGAAATGTTGTTTTTAAGACGTCGGTCGTGTGTGTTTGTGTGTACCATTTGCAATTCAACGCTAAGTCCTTCTAGGTCATTTGTATAATCCTTTGCTACGTTTTCAGGAAACTTTGAACCTATAGCATTTGTAATATAGTCGCATAGTTCTGTGTAATTTAGTGTATAAGGAGTAGTAGCTGACGATAAAATGGCTTCTATAGGTTTCATTGAGGTTTCGATGTTCAAAGCTTTTTTAATCCTTTTAGACGCAGATTTCTTTGAAACAGGAATTATTAGTTTTTGATTTTCTGACTCTATTATTTCAGGAGATGTTGACATTTATCTTTTTATAGAAGTATGTGATATTATGTTGGTATTATTAGATAGTGATTCGGGTAGGTTTTGTGAGTTGGAGGAGGTATTTGGTAGTGGTCTGGTTGAAAAAGTAGCAGGAGTACTGGATTGATGAGCAGTTGGGGTTTCTGATGTAAGGGATGTTTTATTTATTGGATAATTTTCTGTTTCAGAAATATTAACATTTATAGATTGAGATAGCTGGTCAATATTTTGTATATTAATTGTTTTGATAATGCAGTTTTCATCTTTGTGTCCTGTGGTATTACATTTAGAGCAATTTAGGTCATCTAAGGAAAGATAAATTATGTAGGGGATTGTCATTAGATATTAGAAGTGAATTTGGGATATAATTATTAGTTGTTGGAGCAACAAATACTTGACGCCTAAAGCTTAATATATGATTGTATTCAGATTCAGGCATGCCAACTTTTAAAAATGTTATTTTAGACACGGCAATAAGCTCCAATTTTTTGAGCTCTTCTTTGATAATAGTGTTTGGAATACTGGGGCAGACATTTGATATGACTAGTCGGCTCGCAGGAGTAATTGATCTTCTAATTTCTATGTCGTTTCCTTGTATTGAAACGGATTTGTGATTATGTAGTAATTTTTGTAAGATTGTAGTGTTACTAAGATAAATGCATACTCTGTTATTTGAGATTCTGGATGCGAAGATGATATTTTTTGGTTGTACTAAAGTTCCTATTGCTGTTATGTATTGCTGTGTCAGCTTTTAAATTGTTATCCATTTTTAATTTTTATTTTCTTCATTTAATAGTATTAATACTAGAGCCGCTACTGACTTAGGTAATTAAGCCGGCTTATCGGTGTTTTTATTTGAAATAAAAATAGATCTTCTGTTGTTTAGTTTTCAATAAAATCCTTTAAATGGTTTTATATGGATCAAATAAAAATTGTACTTACAATTTTTCTCTTCTGTAATTAGAAAACACTTTAATTTCACTCTTAGTGCAAACTTATATTTAAACTTTTGGTATAAACCAACAAAAAACACGTTTTATTTGGAGCTGAAATTTATCGACACTTTACTAATGAGTCGTTGGAATGATTTTTTTCAGAGGGCTTTATATTATTAAAATTGTCAGTTTAATCAAATTGTATTCAATTGTTTTAATTAAATTTGTCCCTTTCTAGTTTGTAAAGCATTTTTTAATTTTTTTTATCAAATAATAATAGCGTATTAACTTCATTCATTTAATTTTCCTGTAACTTTTTTCCATTAAAAGTTTTATTCATTATAATCTATGGAAACGCGATTGTTATTTTTCCTCTATACTTCAACATTTTCTTTGTTATGCCATATTTTCCTGGATAATACACACCATTATTACGAATATACGGTACATTTTGAGGGAGAGTTATTTGGTTTAAATGTTAAATGATGTTTTAACTTTTTGTTATTCCTTACTCCAACTACATAAAACCAACATTTCTACTATTAGGCGAGGCAATGAAGCACTAAACCTAACAATTTTCCGCAAGAAGACGAATCGATATGCAACTTTTTGCATTCGATTCAGAAGTGTATCAGAAAGTTTGTGAACAAAATTATGCATGAGAAAAATGCACTTTCAAAATCCATAAAAAATGAAAAATTTGGAACACGAAGAGACGGCGATGGTCTCCGAACTACCTGGTGCCCGGTGTATAAGCCTGATGGAAGGTGTAATAAATAAAACAAATACTATATTGAGTAATTGTATAAACAACAAGTATATTAACTTCATATGCCAGTAACCTAATCTAACAACCTTGTCTAATCGAATAATCTGTCCCTGTCATGCCATCTTGTTACCAACATGAATAATATGATTGTCACTTAATTGGGTCTCATACATCCTCTTTTCTTTTTCCTTTTAATTTCAGCTTACAAGTTTTTTTAATTTGTCTCCCTGACCTTGTACAGTAAGTATTATTATGATTTGATGTTTCAAATATATGATTATTATCAGGGATTAAAACTTCTGTTGTTTGATGTTCCTGATATGTTTCAATACCCTCACTGTCTGGCAATTTATGAAATACACTACCATGGCTACCCAAATGATGATCATCACCATAGTCTACAACATGTTTATTTACTGATGATCTTATGTGAGATCTGTTTCTTCTGATAATGTTTCCACTGTCATCTTACAGGATGTATGATCTAGGCGATTCATGTTGATTCAAGATTTTTGCAGACTTCCAGGTGTTATTACAGTGATCAAGGACTGTTACATCCATGTCCCTGTTCAATGGCTTCAATATTGTTGCATTTTTATTAAAAGTTGTCTCATTTAATTCTCTCTCATTTTCATTTTAACATTTTCACACAAACATGGATGCAACAAATCAACTAAAACTGAAACTTTTGTTTTACATCTTCTGCTATTAAAAAGTTGTGATGGGGAGTATCCCATACCTTTTAATGGATCATTTCTATAATTTATTAATGCTGACTGAAGGTCTGCATGTTTTCTTTCATCTATGGTTTTCGTTAACATGTTTTTTGCAATTGACACTGCTTTTTCTGCTAATCCATTTGAACGTGGATAATTAGGACTACGAAAGATTAAAGTAAATTCCAATTTCTGCTTTCTAAATTTTTCAATATTATATGGTACGTTGTCAGTTACAAGAAAATCAGGTGATCCAAATCGTGCAAAAACTGTCTTAATTTCAGCAATTACTGAATCAGCACTTTTGTCTTTAACGGGTAATACCTCTAACCAGTTAGAATATGAGTCAAATAAAACTACGTAACTTTTTCCAGCATATGTGAAAATGTCGGGCCCAACCTTCTCCCATGGCCTTTTAGGTAGTGGATATGATAATAGAGTTTATTTTGGGTTTTTTTAGCAAATTTTTCACAACTCTCACATGCCCTTATATATGATTCAATATCCATCGCCATACCAGGCCAATAATAAATTTGGCGTGCCAGTGCTTTCGTTTTTTCTATGCCTAAATGTCCCTCATGAAGTAATCCTAGAACTTCTTTTCTTAATGAAAAAGGAACAACTAATTTATTGTCTAAAAAATAAGGTCATTAGTTATAAATAGATTCTTCTTTAGTTTGGCAAAGTGTCTGACATTTTCTGGAATTTTATATTTTTGCTCTGGCCAGCCACTGATGATAAAGTTAAAAACAACTTGTAGTTGAGGGTCTGCTATTGTCTCTTGTCGAAACTGATTTTTTCGTTCCTCAGATAGCGGTAAATCATTGACAATTGAATGAACGGCAAACTCTATTTGATATCAACAGATCTTTTGTT
Organism: Diabrotica undecimpunctata; assembly: GCF_040954645.1. Classification (NCBI taxonomy): domain Eukaryota; kingdom Metazoa; phylum Arthropoda; class Insecta; order Coleoptera; family Chrysomelidae; genus Diabrotica; species Diabrotica undecimpunctata. The sequence continues at coordinate 51,102,419 of NC_092812.1, read as the reverse complement.
GAATTTTAGAAATGCCTTTGATAGTGTGTCAGATATGTACATGCTTTTTCCTGGTTTGTACGACACAACTAAATCATAATTTAATGATTTAATCTCATTCTCAGGATTCTTGGTGAAATCGACTGTAAATCTTTTTTAAAAATTGATTCCAGTGGTTTGTGATCACTGTGGACTTTTACACAAGCTCCATAGACAAAGTAGTGAAACCTCTTTAGAGCAAATAAAATAGCTAGAGTTTCTTTTTCTATTTGAGCATATTGCTGCTCAGTTTTTGTAAAGTTTCTTAATGCAAAGTCACAGGTCTTCTTGCAACAAACATGCCCCCAAACCATCTTTTGATGCATCTGTTTCAATTTCTGTTGGTTCCTTTGGGTCAAATACTGCCAAGATTGGCGAGTTAGTCAACAGATGCTTAAGTTGATTTAGTGAATCTTGATGCTCACTTGACCACTGCCAATCTACATCCAATCTTGTCAAGTTTCTTAACGGGGCAGATATTTTTGATAGGCTTGGTACGAACTTGACTACATATTTTACCATTCCTAAAAATCTTGCAACATCTTGTTTGCACTCTGATGTGGGCATGTCTAAGATTGCTTTGATATATTTATCACTTGTTTTCACACCATCCTTTGAAATATCTGACCCATGGATTTAACACTACTTTGTTTGAACTGTACCTTGGACTTATTGAACTTTATGTTGTATTTGGTAGCACAGTCAAGAACCCTTTTTAAGTTCCTGTCATGTTCTCCTTCTGAGGCACCAGTGACAATTAAATCATCAAAGTAAAGGCCTACGCCTTCAAGATCTTCAAATATTTCAAAATTCTTTTTCTGGATTACTTCTGGGGCTGAGCAGATACTGAAAGCCAGTCTATTAAATTGATACCTACCAAATGGTGTGCCGAAAGTCATTAAATCTGTACTTTCATCATCCAGCTCCACTTGCCAATAACCATCCTTCATGTCTAAAACGGTGAAGAACTGTCCTCTACCAAATAAAGTTACAATTTCATCAACAGAAGTAATTTGAAAGTGTTCTCTCTTGATGGCCCCATTAAGTTCTTTTGGATCAAGACATAGTTTTAAGTCACCATTTGGCTTTTCTACAATGACAAGAGGGTGAACCCACTCTGTTGGTTTATCTATCTTTGTAATGACTTCTTACGCTTCAAGATCATGCAGTTTATTTTTTAAACGTTTTCGTAAAGCTTGTGGAACCCGTCTTATGGTGCTTATTCGAGGTTTGGTATTTTCTCTTAAGGTCTTTGGTGGTTTGTTGGAAATTTTCCTAGACCTTCAAACACATGTGAATATTTTGTTACTAGCTCATTTAAATTGTTAAATTTAGAACTTACTAATGAATCTACCCGTTTGACTAAATTTAATTCTAGACATTCCTTAAACCCCAGCAAAGGAACCTGATTTTTTGTATCTACAACTACAAAAAATATATCTTTTTTATCATTTTTAATGACACAAGTTAATGTAACTCTACCTACAGTTTTAATTTTGAACTTTGAATCCCCATACGATACTAATGATATATTAGATTTACGGATATGTGCTGTTGGGGCTATTTCTTTGAGAATACTTAAAGGCAATGTGCTTACCTCAGCTCCAGTATCTAATTTAAATGACGCAGGCTTATTGTTAAAATAAATATCAGCTGACCACATATCTTGTCCAACCTCGTGTTTACATTTAGAGTTTACTGACCTGACAAAATACTGATACTCACTACCTTCACTCTCACTTCCTGAACTGTGCACATCCCTTATACTAGCTTCTGTTACTTGATGCACTTTCTTTTTCTGCTCTTTCATCGCCTTTCTTGGAATTTCTGGTTTTCTTCTCACATTGCTCCCACTAGGTTTATGGTCTTCTCTACAAACTTTTGCAAAATGATTATATCCACATCTGGTACACACACGATCACATCTTGGTTCTCTTCGTTGAACTGCATTTATTAATGACCCATTTTGTAACATTTTAGACTGGTCTTTACGTCTTATTTCTATCACTTGACATATGTCAACTGCTTTCATTAACGTTAACTCTGATTCTCTGAGCAGGTTTTCTTGTGTTGCTTTGTTGTGTATGCCCATTACTATTTTATATCTGATCATCAGGTCTTGTTGTCTATACTCTGTTTTTTAATGGCTTTCCGTACTTCTGTAAGAAACGAGTCAAATGGTTGACCTTCTTGCTGGCTAATACTATTAAACTTAAATCTTTCAAAAATGACATTTTTCTTTGGTTAACAATACTCTTCAAACTTCTTTCTACGCAAGTTACTGTTCTGTCTTCATTTTATGCCTACAGTAATAATTTCGATATCAACATATTTAAAATATATCAAAATGTTTAAACAGAGGTACAACAAGTGGTGAAGAGATTCAGAACGGTGGTATTTTCTTTAAGTTGATCATTACGTGTCATGCCTGTACTTTTATTTGTATGCAGGAATAATAACAAATGCAGCTTAGAATTATAATTTTAAGTGTGTAAATTTTCTAAATAATCATTACATAAATGCCTGTTTTTCAGACTGTAAAGTGCAAATCTGAAATATGTCTTTTTCTTTAAAGTGAGCTTGAGTTTTTTGTAGTTACCTTTATTTTTTCTATGTAAATGTTTGAAAAATTGCCATGGGTTCATTTATAAATTCAGCTTGAACAAAACTAGAAACAAGTGTCAGTATCTTACAAAAAAGTGTAGTATTTATATGAAATATATAAAATATTTTAATAAATTTATACATCTATTCATAATTTAAATTTTTTCTCACTTTTAGTTAAAAGATTTTGGATTCTTGACAGCATTATTCTCATCTTTTGTTGGCACTAGAACTATTAATTATCATATGACGGATGGGCTAATCCAGTGCTGAAGGAAGGGCAAGAACATCAGGGGAAAATATAATTTATCTGGAATAACGCATGTCGAATAACTAATTAAAATTTTGAGCAAACGGGGTCGAAGTGGGGAGAGTAGAGACGCCCATATCTGCTCAGGATAAAACACATTACTAGCACCCGGTGTTATATCGTTCCGCGCCTTTTCTACACACAATGATGCTCTGGCCAAGAGCATCTATCCAATTTTACTTTATAAAGAATGAGGGATATACACTATGTTATAATAAATTTTTCTTATATTGAATACGAGTATCGGCTTGCTACTGCGTTCGATTGAATTTTCCATAATTCTATAAGACAAACGTTGACCCTTCAAAAAACGCTTGAGATTATATTATCATTACTATATTACGATCTAAATATTTATTAAAATAATTTACAACATACCATATTCACAAATAAAAAGACTGAGGCAAATATGATTTATAAACAAAATTTAAAACCCACCGTATGAATCGTGAATAATAGACTGGATTTCCGACTAGTTAATTATTCCGGTTATTTCCGAACAAATTAAGTAAATAAACAACAAGTTATTGATGTTTTGCTATGCAGTAATATCCATCTCCATCTACGTGTTAAATATAAAGAAAAAATCTATAAGTATAGAAATCTTGAAACTCAAATGCAGAGACAATCGAGAACGAAAGGTATCTAGAGGGATCTATAATTCTCTCAACTACTGGTACCATTTCAAAGAGCTTCCAAAACCCTAGCATGCCCAGCGCTCGATAACATCAAAAGAGCTCCTTCAGAATCGTTTTGATAGCGTAGATATCTGCAAATGAGGAATGTTCTATGAATATTCGTGGCACAGATACACTTAGGTTAGCAGTAGCACCAGCCGTGAAACAAAAACTCACACCTGACAGTAGGTATAAAATCCAAACGCATTAAAATGACTAAAAATAAATTACTTTTATTGTCGCTGTCTAAGGTTCGCGAAGGCACGTCTATAACCGGTGCTGGACGTGACCGTATAGGGGACGTCGGACTCCTGCCATACAATTAGGTATATCCCAACAATAGTAAAAATCACAAGTGAGCCAAACAACACCACGGGACCCAGTCGCTGAAGGTGCTGCGTTGAAACATCAGCAGATGCTCACCCAAGCGAGACGACCAATGCAGGACACGAAATGGACTGTGTTCATCAATGGAAATATTTTGCACTTCTACTACAAGATGACAAACTTTGATTAAAAACGGTAGGCCCTCGCAGATATATCAGCAGATCAATACCGGATAATTATAACAAATATTCTTATCCCAGAGGTTAGGACGATATGAGGAGATTCCTGAGCTTATTACACAAGAAACATAACCTGATTATATGCTACAGAACAACAATAACTTCGTAAGTAAAACGGCAAGTACAAGAGTTCAATAGGAAAAACACATTTAACAGATCACTGCTACCAGAAATAAACTCTTGAAAGAAACTAGGTACGCTGTTACAAATGAATAACACTGAAGTTCTACCCAAGTATGCTGTGCAGTAACATAAATTGCCAATATTATGAGCATTAAGATTAGAAAATACGGAATTCTATTTGTTTATTTCTTTATCGAAAGAACTAATTACAGAATTTAACCCTGGTAAAAACAATTACTAAGGAAGATTGAATTAAGAGATATTGGTCAAATTATGAAATATATTCGAGGATTGAGAAATAGAAAAGTAATAAGACTAACTGAAGAAATAATGCTGAAAACTGCAAGAGACTCATGATCCAAAAAACAGCACAGCTCAACAATCTATGGATACGTTATAACAAAAACTCTCCATTTATTCTGGCCGCCTAAGGAGATATAAAGTAAGTAACAACCTAAAATGTAACAATACACTTTTTGAGCATTCAGAAAATGCGTTATATACGAAATTCAATTCCAAGAAATCAAACCAAAAACATAAATTCATAAGGTTTGGGAAAATCAACTTACACGCCAACGGTGATACGACGATAGAAAATACGCACAATTTTCCACACTAAAGTAATACCTTTTAAGAACAATGGAGAAATAACGTTTCTAAAAGACCATGTATAAAGCACCATGCAAAGACTGCTCTAGTCATCTAATTGTGCAGAAACATTTTTAGAGAGATTTTTAGGAGATTAAGTTTCAAACGCGCTTCATAAAGTTTCAAGTTTTATACAAAACTTATTTAGTTTATGCCATAAATAAAAAATAATAACCGGCCATGAAATATAAACCAGTTAAACAATGACTTAATGTGAGTAATGTCTTATCAAATCATATTCGGTTATTGCAAATGTATCAAACATATGTACAAGAAAAAATGTTACTCAAATAAACACCGAACATAAAGGCAGCCAAACGGTATAAATTTATATTACAAATATTTTGCAAAAAGATATCCGGTAGAAATAATATCAGTTTTGTAGTATACATTCTTACTAATAAAACTATAACATGTCACTTAAATAATTATATGAATTGTTTTAGGTTGCTTGGATGCATTTTGAGCAATCAGCAATCTTGGCAGTACACAACCACGTCATAACAAGAAATCCACGAATAAGCGTAACTCACGATAAGCACCGAACTTGGTTCCTACATATTAACAAAGTCCAAGAGGAAGATAAAGGTCGTTATATGTGTCAAATTAATACCGTCACCGCTAAAACACAATTTGGATTCCTCCATGTCGTTGGTAAGTTATAGTTTGTTTATTCTTTAATATAAAGGTGACTTGGGTTTTAAAAATCTGAAATATGTTACTGTGGTCCAGTAGGAAAATTACAGAAACGTCAATTCTCATTTAGATACAGTAAATATTTACATCATAATGGTACGTACTGAGAATATATTGAAATACAAATAATCTTTATTTTCACCTCCAATTTTTTCAACTTACCTCCAATAAAGTCATCCCACGAACGCACCTCTAAAAAGCCCTATTTTGAAATATATATTTTATATACAGGGTGTTTCAAAAAGGTATGTCATAAATGAAATCACGCATTCGGGGACAAAAATAAATTGATTGAATTCAACTTACCTTAGTACAAAAGTGTTCACAAAAAAAGTTACAGCCCTTTGAAGTTACAAAATAAAAATTGTTTTTTTGCATTATCTCCTAAACTACTTGACATTTTGTAATAAAAATGGACACGTTACTTTCTTGTTCTAAAAGCATTTTTAATAAAAAAGAAACAACAAAATCTAAGCGCACAGAAAAAATTTAAGGGGGATGTGCAGCCCTAAATCCCCCCAAACTTTTGAGTACGTTCAAATCAAATGAATTTTGTGGCATCATTAGTTTAACTCATTATTTTTAAATTTTTTTTGCCTCATAACTTTTTTCAAAAAATAGTTTTTATTGAGTTACGGCCCTTTTCATAAAAATTACGTGAAACCAAATAAATGGCTTAAATGAATTAACAAGTACAAAAAATGTCTATAACCTCTATAAATATGATATTACAATAAATGATCAAAATGACCCCCATTTAATTCAATACACATTCGGTATCGTTTTAATAAAGAAAACCGAAGGGGCTAAAAAATCATATTTTTCTGACGAAATTGATTTGCAGCTTCAATTATTCTAACCCTCAATTGTTGTTCGTCCTCTATTGTTACAGAATATACAGAATACACTTTCTCTTTCATAAACCCCCAAAATCAAAAGTCCATTGGGGTTAAGACCTGGACTTCTGGGTGGTCAAGAAGGGTGGGGCGGCCCTTCCAATCCACCGACCAGGATACTGCATGCAAAGGTATTCCCGGACTTCATTACTGTAATGCGGTGCAGCGCCATCTTGTAGAAACCACATATTTTGCCTTATTGCAATATTCACTTCTTCCAAATACTCTTGTAAATCATTTGCCAAGAACTGCAAATAATTATCACTATTTAAATTGTTGGGAAGAAATACGGGGCCTATTAGATTGTTATCCACAATTCCTGCCCAAACATTAACTTTGAAAGTCCTTTGGTAATGAGTCGTTTTTTTGGCGTGGATTTTCGTCGGCCCAAATATGCTCGTTATGATGGTTTGTTATTCCATTTCTACTGAAGGTAGCCTCTTCGGTAAACAAAATATTTCTAATAAAATTAACATTTCGAGTGTTTTCCATTAACAACCAATCGGAAAATCCAATCCTTTTAGGATAATCTTCAACCAATAACTTTTGAACCATTGTTAAGTGATAGGGTTTAAGCAGCTGATCCTTCAAACGCCTTCATCTTTTGATATCTCAAAATTTTGATATCTAAAATGCCTTCATCAGTTGCATCCATTATTGGACGACCACTATTGCTAGCAACTTGCGGTTGGAATGTACCCGTTTCCCGTAAACGACGATCAATGGTCAGAAATAATCGTCTATCGGGTGTATTTCGATTGGGGTATTTTACTGCATAACGCCTTGCGACTGCTGCACTATTTCCTTGACATTCACCTACGATATTTCCGATAGTTAATTCAAATCATAATTTAATCTGATCCAACTTACCCAAAGTTAAATGCATATCTGCCATTTCCTGAAATGTATAGACCATTGTAATATAAAAATTTTTAATATTAATCTTATTCACACAATAAATGATAGCTTCAAGTTATTGACTATTTTATTGATGGAACTGTTTGTAATTATTGTATCCGTAGAAACTAATTGTAATTTTATGGCCAACTAGGAAAAAACTAGTTTTTCGAAAAAGTGATGAGGCAAAAAAGTTTTAAAATAATGTGTTAAACTAATGATGCCACAAAATTCATTTGATTTGAACGTACTCAAAAGTTTGGGGGATTTAGGGCTGCACACCCCCCTTAAAATTGTTCTGTGCACTTAGATTTTGTTGTTTCTTTTGTATGAAAAATGCTTTCAGAACAAGAAAGTAACGTGTCCATATTACAAAATGTCAAGTAGTTTAGGAGATAATGCAAAAAAAAACATTTTTATTTTGTAACTTCAAAGGGCTGTACTTTTTTGTGTACACTTCTGTACTAAGGTAAGTTGGATTCAATCAATTTATTTTTGTCCCCGGAATGCGTGATTTCAGTACTTCCAATAAATGCTGTAAAATCAGGTAATAATCTTATGTGTTTAATTTGATGATCTCAGGTAGTGACGTATTTTCTTCCACACTTAATAGTAATTGATAATGGATCGGAAACTGTTATTAACCATAAATTTTGATCAATTTCTTGGACACTGTAACCTGGTGCCAGAAATGTTGACATCTGAGAAGTTTTTGGTAAAATGCTAACTGGTTTTAACAGGTGGGCTTCTCTCATGGCGTGGCTGTTTATTGGATATGGAAGAATGTCTGAACACATTCTTTGGCTTTGGCTAATTAGTTTGCATTCTCCTGTATTTCAGGGTAAAATATATGAAAAAGAATCATCATCTCGCGCTATATATTTATATACAGTAGAAAGTATAAGATATAGGCCAGTTTGGTTATCTAATATTGGTATCAAATATCGGTGATATAAGATATAAATTTGGGGGTCGACTAATGGGATGGCAAGGACGAATACAATTTTTGAATGAATCAAGTTGATATGCTTGGAGTTTTATTATGTCAATATTCTGGGCTATATTTATTTGATGTATAAATCTGTAATGGCAATACATTATTTTCTAATGATTGTGAGATTGTCTTTAGGAAATCCATTAAGTCATTGGGGGAAATAATTGAACTGTGTAAGATTTTCAAGCGAGAAAATGCAATGGCGTTTAAAATGCCATTGAGGTAATTTTCTAAAAATATGTAGCTTTCCATTATGATTCACACAAATCTAATATTTGAAATCGCGCCCGATAAAATGAGATGTCGTCAGCTATATCTCAATATTATTTAGATATATCAATATTATTTAGATCATTGTCAAAGGTTTCTTCATCTAATTGCAATTTTTGGATAGTATTGTTAAAAGATTTTAAGACTGAAGTCGTAACGGAGATTTGATTTTTCAAGAGGGTTTCGATTTGATGAGAATCTGTGGTTATTCTATTTATACATTGATTAAAGTATTCACCGTCGGGTGCGTCTAAAATTCCACTAATAGATTTCCAGACAGTTCCAAGACCGTTAATTAATCCGAGTTTTTGGCGTGGAGTATAGGTACTTGTGTCGGCAATTACTTCACTATATTTTAGGTTCACAGAATTTTAAATTTGTCTGATCAAGCTGATATGTGCTTGTACTTCGGCTTGGAGGGAGAGTTTTCTGGGTGTATCGGCATTAGTAAATTTATCTAACAGGTTTCTTAGAATTCTGTCGTTATTGGATAATGTAGTTTTTATAGGGAGCAATTCCTTATAAACGAGTAACGTCCATTTGTCGTTAGATATACGGATGGTACCTTTTTCGTGATAGAAGATTCCGACTGTGATATTTATGGGAAAGACGTGAAATTGAGATTGGCCGACTGAAAGAAGTCCATAGAATCTGCAAAGAAGAAATTTATTCAAAGTGTGGTTTAAGTGTCAAAATTTACTTTAGAAGTTTGATTGGTTTGGGGATTTCGGATAATAGCAGAATTTGTAAATATTTCTTGGATTTGAAATGGGCCATTAAATAAATTATCCGATTTTAATTTAATTTGGGATTCTTTTACATATACCATATACCTTGTCACCGATTTTAAAGTTAGGTCGTTGTGTTGAAATATTTTCATCAAATCTTATTTTGGCTTTTTCTTTTCCTCTTTCTGTTTTTGCTCTTTCTACTTTATAAAAGTATTTCATACTGTTATTGAGGTCTCTAACGTACTTACTAATTAGGCTTTTTTGATTATATAAAGTTTCGGGTGGTCGTCCTGCAGTATGCTCAAAGATTAGCTCATACGGTGTGAAAAAGTGTTTTGTTTTTGGTATTGTTGTAACATATCACTGCATAAGGAAGAATCGTGAATGGATGATCATTGAGATTATGGGCTTGATTTGCTCGGATCATTTCTGAGAGTGTGGCATGAAATCGTTCTATAGATCCATTAGCTTGATGATTTACACTAGAAAATGTTAATTTTATATTATAGAGCGTGCATAGATCCTTAAGTATGGCATTTTCAAATTCTCAGCCACAGTCGCAGTGTATTCTTAAAGGTGTTCCGTAATGTTGGAAAAATAGGAGAAGTGTATTTGTTACGGTAACTGCCTTTTTATGATCTATAGGGTAGGCTTGAGTGAATTTAGTTAGTTCATCTCGAATGGTTAGTGCATAATTTCTTGTAGGATATTCAAATATGTCCACGTTGATCCATTTGAATGGTGTTTTGGGAGTTTCTGGTCTAACTAGTGGCCAACTTAAATTTTTTCTGTAAATCTTAACCTTTTGACAAATTTCGCAGGCTTTTATATATTTTTCTATGTCCTGTATTAAATTTTTCCAATTATATTTTTCTTTTATGGGTCTGACAGTTTCGTTTATCTCTCGGTGTAAGTTATTTTTGCCATTATGGTAATGTTCTAATATTTGTGGGATTTAATGTAAGTTCTTTGTCTGCAAATATATAGGAAAATATTTCTAGAATGGAATGTTCGAGGTTATTTTCTATGCAATAGGTTTTTGATTCATCGAATTGTTCCTGGTTTGCAAAAAGTATGAGAAATAAGTACGACATTACTCTTTCTGGGTCAAAAGGTAATGTGATAATGAAATATTTTCGGTTTTTTACGGTTTTACTGGATACGATATTTATTCTTCGGTTACTATATTCTACGTTTTCTTCGAATATGTCCTCTATTATTTTTTCGTGAAAATTCTCGAGTTTGTTCTGCCAGAAAAAGGTAACGATGTTCTTATGAGATTTGTCTAACTGTTCTGCATTTGATGTTTCTATTTTGGGCTAATCGATTATTGATTTTATTCTATATAAATCAAGAAAGTTTTCGAATTCTTCGGACATTTTTTCTATGTCTTCTTCTATATTCTCGTATTCGTCTTCATGAATCTCTGTGTCACCTTTGTTAGATGCGTGCAATAAAAGTCTTGACTGGAAGTTCGCACAGTCCTTAAAATGATTTATTTTTATTCTCAAAAGAGCATCTGCATTTCGGTTGATTTTTCCTGATCGGTGTTCTATTTTGTAATCATATTCTTCAAGTTTTAGGCGCCAGTGCGCTAAGCGGCTTCCGGGTCTTTGATTCAAAAAAGCCATGTGAAAGGTAGAGGAAGATATGGTCTAAAATGTTTTACTGCCCATACGATAGCTAACAATTCTCTCTCTATTGTGGCGTATTTTGTTTCTGCACTGCATAATGTTCTAGAGGCATAAGCGATCGGAGAGTCTTTTCCTAATGGACCCTGTGACAAAACGGCTCCAATTGCGAATGCACTAGCGTCGGTAGTAGGTAAAAAGGGTTCTTCGAAATTTGGATATATGAGGATTGGGTCTGACATTAGAATATTTTTAAGTTCTTTGAATGCTTCTTTACATTCGACATTAAAGACAAAAGGGACATCTTTTTGAATCAATTTAGTGAGTAGCTTCGAGATTTTGGCACAATTTGGAATAAATCTTCGGTAGTAATCGACTAAGCATGATTTAATTTCTTTAGGGTTCTTGGGTTCCGGGAAACTTTTTATGCATGAAACTTTAGCAGGGTTTGTTTTTACTTCGTGTTTTGTTACAAGATTACCCAGGTATGCGACTTCTTTTCTTAAAAACTCACATTTATCTGGTTGTATCTTCAGATTTGCCTTCCTTAATCTTTTAAAAACTTCTGTCTTGACATGTGCTCATAAATGGTGGATGAATAGATTATAATGTCGTCCATATAATTAATAAACATCATTCGATTGAATTCCCAGGAGAATGTTGTCCGTTACTCGTTGAAAAGTAGAAGGGGCATTTCTAAAACTAAAAATCATACGCACAAAATCATAATGTCCATTTTCAACTGAAAATGCTGTTTTTTGAATATCTTTTGGATCAATTTCAATTTGGTGAAATCCGGATGCCAAGTCTAGTGTTGTGAAATACTGACATTTTCCTAATTGGTCCAGTAGTTCTGAAATTTGTGGAAGTGGATATCGGTCTTCTACTGTAAGTTCATTAAGCTTGCGGTAGTCAATAACAACTCGCCATTTCTGTTTTCCGGATGCATCAAGTTTCTTGGCCACAACCCAAACAGGAGATGACCAAGGGGAGATGGAGTGCTGAATTATTTCTTGCTCTAGCATTTTGTTGATTTGTGTCTTTACTTCCTCTTTATGTACCTGTGGATATTTGTAAGATTTTGTGTAGACAGGTTTTAAGTCGTTTGTCTTAATTGCGTGTTTAATTTTATTTGTGAATGTCAGTTTGTCGTCTTCTACATAGAATATATCTGAAAATTCTGTACATATATTTAAAACTTGTTCCTTTTCTTCGGATTCAAGTGGTCAATTCTCAGTTGTTCTTTTATAATTTGTTCTCTGTCTATAATTGGATATTCACTGTGCTTTTGGTTGTAAGAAAAAATTGGCTCCAAGTCGTCTATAGGTTCAATGTTGATGTTAAAAAATTCGATAGTCTTTGGCATTGCATTTGCATTGATGACGGAAGTAAAAAAGTCTCCATCTTCATTTACATGAACTAATGCATGAGGAATTCGGACTTTTTCTATTTCTTGAGATGACAATATTGCATCTGTATTTGATAGATTGCAGTTTAATCTAAATATTTGTTAGGTGCGGCCATCAATCGTTATTTGATTTATGTTTTCTTTTATTCTTTTTCTCTCAGGTCTAGAGATGTGTTGATATTGATCTCTAGTATTTTCGGGAAATGAGCTATTTTGTGTCGGTAGATTATTTCCTGTGGACTTATGTATTTTGAAAATTAGAAAATATTTTAATTTAGGCGTATCAACTGTAAGAGCAATTAAGAAGAATGAAGTTGCTATTAGAAAATATATAATTTCTGGTACAAAATTAAGCCCCAAATTTTCATCTTACTCAAGGGATGTATTATTAGAAAGAACAGAAAGAGCCATCGCAATTTGAATTAAGGAACTAATTAAAAGAAGAATTCCTGCAAGTGGTTATTTAATCCAGGAAAAAGCTCTTCAGTTTTATGCGTTAATGAAACAGTCAGAGCCAACAACTTCCACTTTCCAAGCTGGTAACAATTTTCAGCTAGCAAAGGATGGCTAATCAGGTTTATAAAAAGAAATGCATTTCATAATATCAAGATCACAGAAGAGAGTGCTACAGCAGATAAAGCAGCAGCAAAGATATTTCTACAGGAGCGCGAGCGAAAATTATTGAAGATACGGACTATTGTACCAATCAAGTATTTAACGCTGATGAAACGGGACTGCATTGGAAAAAAAATGCCTTACCCTACTTACTTCGCAAAGGCTGAAAAAACTGCAAGTAGACATAAAGCAAGTAAAAATCAAGTAACATTATTACATACTTTGTAGCAATACATCAGGGGATAGGATGTTGAAACCGCTTTTAATAAATAAATCTCTTAGACCACGTTCTGTAACAGACAAATATTTATTTTACAAATAAAACAAGAAAAAGCAGTTGATGTTAGAAAATTGATAGAAAAAAATTATGATTTAAACTAGAAAATTATTGATGAATTAAGCTATTTTAAACACTTTTAGAACGAGATAACTTAGGAAAACATCCACCTGCAGACGAAGTTCATAAATAATTAGTTTACTTTTAACAACATCACTAGTAAAATAAACAGGTTCCCCTGTTCTCCTGTTTATCGACACGATATGAATAACTATAAATAATCACAAAACGATCTATATCTAATGTATATATATATATATATATATATATATATATATATATATATATATATATATATATATATATATATATATATATATATATATAATGTGTCCCAATTGTCATCATGAATGATAATGATGAAAATTATATGATTAGTAACAAAAAATATATATTTTGAGATCTTTTTCCGAAGTAAAAAATGGAACCATCGAATTAAACGTATTTTCAATTAATATTGTCGTTATTTCATATTAAAAATAGTAGATACACAATTTTATTTTAGAAAATTATCAGTTTTGCTTTTTAGTATACTTAACATAAAAATGTAATTATAACAGAAAAAATAATGAAAGCTAGCTATTATAACGGAAAAAAATGAAAATTACGAGAAATCATATCTCGTAATATTCTTAATAATATTATTAACTTTTTTGAGATATTTTTAGAATGATAACAGCACAAAGGACTAGATAATTGCGAAATTTTGAGGAAATATCGACTATGCGACAGTTTTCAATTATAACTTCAGTTCCCAAACCTCAATTACATTGAATGTAATTGACCAGGTAATGGCTTCACCTTCCAGACCCTGAAATAGATGTACCCGTTGGAGTTTCGGTTCACAGTTCCTAAATCATTACCATTATGCTTAATGTTGGATATGCTCAATCCTCTTCCCTATTTCCCGAACACAACATTTCCAGGAACACACATTCTGAGGAATGGATAACCCCGCTTCTAGAAATTGCTCTACCGTATCTCAATGTTATACAGATCGCATTATACCCTATGGAGACTAGATTAAAAATGTATTACGTATAGAAACGTAAGTGGGAAATATAATACGTATACATACGTATATATATATATATATATATATATATATATATATATATATATATATATATATATATATATATATATATACAACTTTCAATTAGAATAAAAAAATAGAAAATACAACTAATACTTTTTTAAACCATAATTTTTAGAGTTTATTTTGTCAAAGATATACAGGGTGAATTATCCCAGTGGCATATTTGGTGGCAATAAAAATGTGAAAATTTATAACAAGGGGCTTTTGGCTAATTTCTGTTATACTGGAATTTGAAGACAACTTTGTTTTTTTTTTATATAAAAACACTCATATAGTTTTATAACTACTATACTTATCGTATATCTTGTTGAATTTCAAAACTAATAATTATGTTTTTAATAATATTTACAAACTATTTCGTGGAAAGAATATTTAACGTTGGATTTGGATTAGAAAGTAAACTCTGTATTTTGAATTTTTAATATTTAGTAAAAGATAATTATTATGAAAGGTTCTGAGACTGTTTACTTGTGGCTTGTCTAAATTTAATATTATGTTTATGGAATATAAAGCCACAATAAATTGTTCATAGGTTATGTTTTTCGAAATTGATGTTTTTTTTAATGGCATAGACATTTGTCATTCAGCCAGTTACAATAAATTCTCCAATCAGAGAAATTGATGTTAGACTTATTTGGCCTCGGCCTTATCGGCAATAGCCTGCTTTTGGTTGAAACAATCTAAGGGCGGTATTTTTAGCCTCGGCATATAAAAGTATGACTGTTTTGTGTGTTTCTGTAATATTTTTTGTGTAATGTGTATTTACGTAGATTATATGTTTGTGTGTTGTGTGTTGCATATGTATTGTCTATAATTTTACACCTGCAGCTTTTTTAATTCACTGTTGTTGGTATGTTCTTGTTAGTGACTTCTTCTTTTAGAATTAGCAACAAAAGTCATTTTTCTTCATTAAGTAGAATAAGAGCAGCTTCTTTGACTTTTATCTTCTTTATGTATGTTTCTTTAATGATTATTGATGCATCTTTCCATTGCATTCTGCTCTCATGCTCCCCGGAATGTTTGCATATCTGATATTTGTTGAAGTTTCTCTTCTTGAAGAAAAATTCATACTCGTTTATCTGGACACTTGGTGGTGTTATGGTGTCTTCCACATAGAAATTGTTGCATTTACAGGATATTTTATAGATACAGTTCTTTGATCTTTCTTATGTCTTGTTGGGGTTGATTTTTGGACAACATAAATCTTAGAGTTTTGGTTGTTTTAAATATTTCTGATGTTGTACATATAAACTTGCGTGCATAGAAATCGGCCCACTGTAAACTTTTGACTTTAACTATATTTTTTTCAAGAAATATTCATCAGATCACAAAAACAAATATACTGTTTGAAAGACAATTTAATATGCTTTAATGTGAGTATAAATTTATGAAAACTTATTTCGGTTTCCTATGTTTAACATAGTGAAATGAATTTATTAAGCAAATTAAGCTTTTTTATTATTAACATAAATAGGGTTATTGACAATTTAAAACTTAACACTTAATTTTTTAATAATGGGTATGACCTCCTCTTGCCCTAATAACATCTTTTATACGATTAGGCATAGATCTAATCAAGTTTGCTATTGTTGCTTGTGGGATGTTAAGCCACTCTTCTTCTGCTGCAAGAATAAGCTCTGGGATCGAGTCGGGGGTATGAAGTCTAGCTCGAAGTCTTCGTTTTAGCTCATCCCATAAATGTTCGATCGGATTTAGGTCAGGACTGTTTGCTGGCCAGTCTATAACCTGAAAACCGACTTCTGCAATGTAATCTTGCACGATTCTTGCGGTGTGTGCCCTTGCATTGTCATGCATAAAGATAAATTCGTCTCCAATGTAGTCGACGTAAGGTACCACATGAATTGCTAAAATCTCCTCGATATATCTGGCAGCCGTTAAATCTCTTCTTCCGTGAACACGGTCATCCCTACGAATGAACTCAAGATCGGTTCGTGCTCCTATAGAAATTGCACCCCAGATCATGCAGGAACCACCCCCATAAGCACTCCGCTCTTCAAAGCAGCATTCTGCAAATCTCTCTCCTGGTCTCCGGTACACTTTCCTTCTTCGGTCGCTACCATAGAGGCATATTTTGGTCTCATCTGAGAACAGAACAGATCCCCATTGTTCCAACGTCCAATTCCGATGATCCTGTGCAAAACGCAGGCGTGCTTGCCGATGAGCTGGAGTAAGTTTTGGACCAATCGCAGGTGTTTTAGGGGTCAGGTTATTTTCCCGCAGTCTTCGTCTCACTGTCCACTGACTAACAGCCACTCTTCGCACCTCACGGAGCTGTCGTTGCACCTGAACGGCATTAAGGTGACGATTTCTTAATGTTGTTGACACAATAAAGCGGTCATCACGAGCGGTTGTAAATCGCCGTCTGCCTGTTCCAGGTCGCCTATGAAAGGATCCAGTCTCCTCATAACGTTGGCACACTCTTCGAACCGCTGCGAGTGTCATATCCAATTGTCTAGCAACAGCTCGCTGACTAAGTCCATTTTCGATTAGAGCAGTAACTTGGGCGGCTTTTTGTGGTGTAGTATGCATTAAACTAACACACTTGAACACTGCTGAGATTATAAAAAACGAATAATATGCAAATTTCACTTGCAAAGGCAATACTTTTACAATTAGACAAATTTGTTATTTTCGTGACAATCACCACATAAATACGTTTCATTTGTTTACCGGTTACTATGTAACCAGTAAACGATAAACCTTCTTGATAAATTTATACTCACATTAAAGCATGTTAAATTGTCTTTCAAACAGTATATTTGTTTGTGTGATATGATGAATATTTCTTGAAAAAAATATAGTTAAAGTCAAAAGTTTACAGTGGGCCGATTTCTATGCACGCAAGTGTAGTATTGTTGTCATCTTTGAATCTCTCGTTGTTAGTATATATGGATTGCTTGTAGTGTTTTGTTGTTTCCTTTCGTCAATCTTGTTAAATTCTTTGTTTATGGCAATGGCTTTTGTACGCAGTTTTTTTTCCTGAAATGCATTTTTATTTGAGCAGGTGTTTCGAGCACTATTGGGATTTGATAATTCCTTCTTTAATATTTAGATTGTGGTCTCAGTGGTTAGTTTAAATATCTGTTAATATATTATATAATATGTGTTAAATATCTGTGTTTGTTGGTTTTCTGTAAACTTTGGTTGCATACCCTGTGTCTTCTTTTGTAATTAACACATCAAAAAAAGTAAGTAAATTGTTGTTTTATTTTTTTAGGGTGAATTTAATTGTTTCTTCTTTATTTTAGATGTCCATTAGAAATGCATTTAATGCTTCTGGTCCTTGAGACCAAACAGAGAACACTCATCTACATATCTCCACCATGCTGTGGGTTGTTTGTGTAAAATATTTTGTTCGAAGTCCTCCATAAATATATCCGCTAATAATGGAGATAAGAAATTTTGCTTATAGAAATAGAAATCTATAAAAATAAGTCCTGTATGTGCAAAATGTTAGTAGCTCCATGATATCTGATACATTCAGTTTAGGTTTTGTTGTCAATTCCGTCTCCAATTTGCTCTTATTATTTTTTAAGTTTTCTCCAATGGTACATTGGTCAAAAGACTGGTGATATCGAAACTGACTAGCATATTGTTGGAATTGCAATCTATTTCTGCTAGTTCTTGCAAGAATTTGCAAGAACTTTGACAATCTGCTGCAAGGAGAATCCATAATTATACAAAATAAAAAGACGACATAATATATAGAGATCCAAAAATAGTTTTTGCAGACATTATAAAATTGACCAACAGCAATCGATTTCTACAGGCTGTCCAAAACAAAATAAAAAATTCAAGCCTGACCTTCTTAGAAGCAAAAAGTTAATTTTCAGAATAACTACTCCGCGGTTTTAAATACAAATAATATATTTACACTCAGGCACACAAAGCCTGGATAATTTTCCCCTCTCAATAAAAAACAAATACAAACAATATTATTAAACCTTATTTCTTTTTATTTTTATATTTTACCTATTTTATTATTTTATAAGAAAAAGAAAACATCTCTATATCTACTATTAAAATATCATTTCTATCCACAAAAATAAAAATAAAATGAAAGAAGATATCATCCTTTCTTTACGTTTTTGTTTGTTTTTTATTTATTTTTATTTATTTAATGAATTATCTCTTTAATCTGTAGTCTTTTAATCAACTTTTATTTTAATAAGTTGATTTTTATAGTAATGTCAAATTGTCACAGATATGAATTTATTACTGGACTAAATCTTAAGACGTGCAAAAGCAGATTTTAATAATTGTCAATTAATCACAAAGCAAATCAGTAATGTATCAGAAATTGGAGGACCATATGTTAGTCGAAAGGGTACTAACGAGGAGCGTGGATGCGTATAAAAGGAAATGAAGAGAGGAGTCCTTGTAACTCAAACGATAAAATTTGCATCTAAATGAAATGATTAGAAATAATATCTGTCAGAGATAATATTACAAAAAAAAACAGTCCTTTTATAATTTTTTTTAATATGAGAATTATGTATTCATTGAATCCTATTACCTTGGTCCTTCTATGCAAATGAAACAGTAGCTGGGCATTTCGTCACTGGTTATAAATATTAATTGGATCTTTGCAATTAGTTTACAGTGTCAATCAGAATATTAATGCAAACTTGTTTTATATGTATAAATACTTTCTTTTGGCATTTGTTTGTAGTAATTAGTCTGATGCTAAATAATTATTTTACTAATACCACAATACCAACAGATGCCAGTTGAATGGCAAATGGAATAGTGGTTATTTATGAGATGATTGAAAGAAGATTAGAGAATTATCAATTAGTTTAATGACGTCTGTAAGTATTTCATCCGGACCACCCATTTACCAGTTTTTATTTCTTTAATAGTGTCTACTTCACTTTTTGTTATATCTGGTCCTGAATCGTATTTCCAATCTTCATTGTTCTGTTTTTCTCTTTGATTTATCAAATAACTTTTTTATGTAATTTTTCCATACTTTCAGCTCGTCTTCTGTGTCTATAACTATATCTCCTTTTTCATCGACAATGTTACAATGTACTTGTTTTTATCTTGTTTTCTTGTAAGCTCTTTAATTTTTTGTATATATTAAAACGATCATCTTTATTTTGTAATCTTTTTATTTTATTAAATTTTTCTTTTAGCCAGTTTTCCTTGAAAGTTTTGATCGAATTGCATTTTACGAAAATTATCGACAAATAAATCTAACTACATTAGAATAATTTAAAATAAAATATTTTAGAACATCAATTTTGATATTATTTATCTACAGCTAACAGTTTTCTTTCATCTTATGAGACTTTGTTTTTGGTTGTTGTTGTTTTCTGAGAATTTTTTTCTAGATACTGTTACACTGCATATCCCTTATATTATTTTAATCAAAATTTTGTATGCTATTTACAGTAATATATACTTATTAAAATTATTAATAAGATTAAAAATTTTTATACCGTTGTGGAACAAAATTAAGATAATGGTTATTTTGCATATTTTTCAGTGCCTCCAAATATAGACGACTCCTTGAGCAGCAGCGATGCGATCGTGAGAGAGGGCTCAAATGAAACGTTAACTTGTAAAGCGACCGGATTTCCTACACCTAACGTTAAATGGAAGAGGGACGATAATACCAAAATTACCATAAATAAGACCCTTCAAGGTAGGCCGTATACATTTTTTTATTCTTTTGCGGTTACGTTTATATTCTTCTAGTGTAATCTACGCACAAAGTCAGTATTGACTTAATGAAAAATGTTTTACAATGACATAATGTTTTACATTTTCACAACTTTTATTTTGGAAAGGTGAAACTTAAAAATGTATTCCAAGTTATTATTTAAATAATTAAAACAACTCATTTATTTTAGTTTCTTTAGATTCTAATCATAAAACTACATAAACTAGACCAGGGTAGTAATTGGTAATGCGTTTTTGAGATGACTGTATTCGAGTTACGTCGGATTAAAAAAAATTGAAGAAAATTGCTTCATTGGAAGCCGAGAAAATACATTTTTTTACGTATACTGATTTTGATATTTGAAATTCAATTTGCTTAAATCAAATTTTTTTGGTATTTTTCACGCGCAATATCGATGGTTTTTATTATAATATATGGTATAAATATCTTAAAGATATAACAATTTTTATCGAGAAAGAGCTCCGAAAGAAAAAGGAAATGGATTAAAGATTATCATCCTATTGTTTATAACTTCGTCGCAAATGCCGGTCAACTTTGACCGGTTGTGTCTCAGGAAGCACTACACTTAATTTAACTTTTTTTCATTTATACGAAACGCCTTGCCAATTCTTTTTCAACGCCGTTTCCTGAATTTAATTTAAGCTAATAGTTACCGAGATATTCTATTTGTTTATAAGCTAAAAAATTGTTTATAATTTTAAAACATTCCTGAGACCGTTCAAATAATCCGATTTTAATTCCATAAAGTGCGTTAGATATCTTAGGTATGTTTTTATGAGTAAAAAAATTGGCAAACTTCTATATGGTCTAATTTTTTATTGAAATTTGTAGGTCTGATTAACTATATTATAAAGAATTTCTATACGAATTAAGAAGGTCCTAAGTGTAATCTAAGTGGTTGAAAAACATTGAATAAAAAGGGCTTGTTTCCCCCTCTTTTTTTGTATTTATTGATATTGTGCAGCAACGATCACAAATTTAAAAAAATTTAACCAGCTGTATCTTACAGAATATTTAATTGTTGCTATTTTATTTTTTACAACTTTGCTCCAAAATAAATTTTTAAGTTATAAGCAAGGAAATTAGAAAAAATTTATGTTTTAAGTAATTTTTAAATATTTTAATTTTTTGATTGATGTTATTTGAGGGGGAGGATAAGTCAATAATTATTACTGAAGTTAATAAACTACTTCTGCAAAAATTCGAATGCCACCTCTCACATCCACCTCAAAATAGATCCGCCCTGGTCTAAATGAGGAATACAAGATATTTGATATATTTGAAAACAACGTCCATAAACATCAAATTTGACATAAGTATTGCACAATTTTGGGTTTTAACGGTATACGAGCTGTTTTGAAAGACTTCACAGTAATGATTCAAATTTTATTTTATTTTTCTATGAGTATGTACCAAATCTTCCCAATTTTTCATAACTTCAATCCATTTTATTGAAAGCCGTATTTTAAAAACCGGTCAAAATAACTGCCGCCATTCGGGTTATTTTACCGGAATTCGGAAACCCTGTAACAGCTTTTATAGGTCTATTAAATAGATACCGTATATTTTAGGTCCCTTGGTGATCTACAAAAATTGTTTTTCTTTTGTGCATGATAGTGATGAAAACTACAGTTAAATTTTTGACGTTCTCTGCTATAGCGTCTGAAACTTAAATGTCCATGAAATAGCCCCAGGTATGCTCGTGTCCCTTAACTGGCGTATGTCCGGTAAAGAAACCTGTTATAATTCCGAGCTGATTCCTAGTTGTTTTCCGCAGTGCTTCATGTTCTTAACCAGCTTTTTTGCTATTTACCACTTGTACTGCCAGCCCTGGAGCCGTGAAGTATTTTTTAGCTTACCCTCTTCTGTCAACTTCAGCAGCTCTTTCATTTCCATCTATTCACCGATGACCTGCCACCTACAACTGTGTGACACTGTTATATTGTGCCAGTCTATTGAGATCTTCTCCGCATTCCCACACTAAGTCTAGAGACTACCCTAAAGTTCCAGGGAGGCCCCAATAGCCGCTGGACTTATATGTACATATATTTCATCGTTTAAGCTCAAAATCCTTCATGTTAATCTCTGTCTGGAATACTCTGGAGTCTGGCCCTACAGCCGATCATTCTGCCGTCCTGATTTGATATTCCTGTTATATTGATGTGTAGACAAGGAAAGTCTAGTAGGGCCTCCATAACTCCTGCTGGTATATAGCTCACAGCCCTGTAATTTAGAAGCAAGCAAGCATTTTAATTACATCAAGGTACTTTATTTTACTTATATACAGGGTTATCCCTCTTAATTCCTCGTTCCGGTAAATTCATAATTTTGGAATTCTAGGGGCTTATCTAGCTAGTTAAGCCCTACATATAAAGTCCATTCTGTAACTACTATCAGAGGATTGTAGCTTTGACTGTGCCATTAAATTTATCGTTGGATAAGATGACCAGATTATACACATAGACCAGGACATGACATGTAACGATGCTGAGTCTAACTATCAATCCATTCAAGATTAGATTCCAAAATAGATGATCCAATACTTACCCTGCGAATAGCCTCTAGCTACCTGGGCTGACATTATCTTCCCACTAACATTTGAATATACCACACGGCTCTTCTGTATCCATCTGTAGCTTGTTTCATCTATTCCTTTCAGCCGAATTGTCAGTGTGATTAGTTTGTACAAGGTGTTGTAAAATGCTCACTCTATATCGAGAAATGCACCCAGCATCATCTCTTGGTTTTTCCGAACATACTCTTCACTCTGCACGAGATGATGCAATGTCGGTGCAGATGTACATTGTCCCTGATATATCGGGCTTTCAAACAATGCATCATTACTAATGTGCCCATTGGGCAATTTTTGCTCTAGTCTTCAGTAAAAATGACATCAGACTTATTGGTTTTACTGACTTTGTCCTGTTTATGATCCTCCATGTTCTTGGTATATACTCCAGTGCAAAAATAACCTGCAGGATCATATATATTTTTTGGACAGAAGATCATTTACCTTGGTAAAAAAACTGGTTTGCACAGACTCAGAACAGAGATAGGTGAAAAGAGTTGTATGAAGCATATTATGTTCGCATGTGAAAGTAAAAGGCTGAATAGGGAGCTATTTTTAAAAAATTTATAAAAATAGCTCTCTATTCAGCTATTTTTTTTTAAACCAAATTTAATTTTTAAAAACCAAATTAACCAAGTAGTTCTGAATTACATTTTGAAATGCTTTAGTTATATATACTTTTTTAATGTAGATTATTATATTTTGCAAGGTAACTTTTAATTTACGAAATTAAATGCACTATTTTAGTGGAAAAGTTTTAATTTTTTCAAGCCATTTTACGTCTAATTCATTTTCGTTACATCTTTTTATTTAAATTTTTTTACATCGTCAGTAATTCACCGTATATTTTTATGATGTACTTTCAAGCTTCTCATACATAAAGCCGAGGTTCGCTATGTGCCTAATCTGAATTATACATAGAGTAATTTGGGTTTATGATTTATGCAACGCGTATACGATTGAAGCGGATGTAATTGACAAAGAACTGTGCTTCTCTATTGAACCTAATACATTCGAAAGAATAATCATCACTTAATATAAATGCCTTTTGTAGTAAACTCCATTATAAAAGGTATATTACACTATTATCTGTAAAATATAAATGTCACGGTTTAATCACACGGCTACTACTTGTATCCCTAAATACTAAGTCACTTACTTTCTCCATCCTTTCAGATATTTTCCCTAAACCTTGTTTACCTCTCACATGTCTTTAAGAGTAATGAAAACATTGACCCAAACAATAAATCTTCTTTTCAGCTTATTGTAAACTTTTTTTTCTTTCAACTTCTGCTTTCCAATACCATATATATAAACGCCTGGACAAAATTAACGCACCACTGATATTTTTCTCAATAATCTTTATTTATTGATACTGTACTGTACAACAAGTTGCCTATGGACCTTGTTTGACAGTGACAGTTGTTATGTTAGCTAACAATAGTCTTGTTTTAACAATAATTTGTATTAAACTTCGTTTTAGACTAAAAGTGAGTTAAAATTTTCATAAAAAGTGCCGATTAAACCAAAGTGCTTGTAAGAAACAAGCTTTTTATTGTGATATTTTTCATCACATGTATGTTTGGAAGTTTATTTGCATAAAAATCAAATAAAAAAATGAACCGCCAAAGAAATTTGTCAATGGAGGAGGCAGTGCGAGCATTGACTCTCCTAGATGAAGAATATTCAATGCGATACGTTGCAGGTTTGTTAGGAAGACATCATTCCAGCATCAGTCGCAAGGTGAGGCGATATAATGAAACAGGGCCGTACCATCAAAGACCAGGGCAAGGGCGAAAACGTTGCACTAATCAAATTGAATATCGTTTTTTGAGACAAAGTGCTCTCAGAGATGGAAGAGTCATCAGCAATTTGCTAAAAAAGGAACTAGCAGATGTTCGAAATGTCGCGATATTATCTCGAACAGTTAGAAGACGTTTACATAAAGCAGAATTGAGCAACAGGAAACCGGCCAAAAAATCCTTGCTTACCAGAGAACACAGGGTTCAGACATTGAATTTTGCAAGATTGCATCAAAATTGGACCATTGATGATTGAAAACGAGTTCTTTTCTCCGATGAGACTAGCGTATGTTTAAAAGCTCCAGATGGTTGTGAGCGTGTCTGGCGAAGGCGAGGAGAAAGGTTTGCCAGCTGCAATATCTCTCCTAGTAAGTAAAAGTACCTTTTGGTGGTGGCTCTAAAATGTTTTGGGGGGGAATTTGTTTTGAAGCTCGTACGGAGTTGGTTTCCATACGTACGAGGTCTATGAATGCCCATTATTACTACGACAACATTATTGTCGAACATTTAATGCCTTTTGCTCCGTTTATTGGACCTAATTTTTTATTCATGCAAGATAACGCTCGTCCTCATGTGGCTCGACAGGTTGTTGGCTAACAAAATGATGTTGATATTCCATTATTAGAGTAGCCACCTAACAGTCCGGACATGAATCCTATAGAGCATCTATGGGACTATCTCAAAAAAAAAGGTACGAAGTCGTAGACCCCCTATTGGCAATCACAACCAACTCATTGAGGCCGTTATTGAAGAATAGGGGAATATTCTGCAAGCTTTTCTCTGCATGCCTCGACTCATACATGCAGTCATAAGAAGTAGAGGAGGGCCTACACGGTATTAGTGTTGACCCATGTATTTTATTTTGTTATTTTACTGATTATTTTCTTTTTGCAATTTGGAGTTATGCTAGCCTATTTACGCATTTCCAACAAAAACAAATTTTTAAAGAAACAATAAAGTAAATTAAGGTCATGATAAAGTCATGTTGAACTTATTTGTAGGTGTTTATTATTATTTCAATGTAACTTAGTTTTATTTTGTGTTCATATTGTAAATATTTATATTAATTAAAGTGGTGCGTTAATTTTGTCCAGGAGTTTATATATATATATATATATATATATATATATATATATATATATATATGTATATATATATATATATAAATCTATATATATATATATATATATATATATATATATATATATATATATATATATATATATATATATCGAGAAAAGGAGTACGACCGTCAATCCAATATAAATTAAGGATCACTCGAAGACTCGAAGAGGGGAAAAAAGACAAAGAAGGTGGCGACTTCATCTATTTATTGAAGACGTTTCGCTTTCTAATCAGAAAGCATCATCAGTTCATCTAAAAAGAACAATATGAAAAACCAAACATCCATAGAAAAGTTATTATAAGTGTGTTACCTCAAAAATATATGTAGCAGTCAATGATATTAAAAATGTAAAGAAGCTTACGACAATGGACATTATAAGATTATGTTGTATAAACAATTAATTGAAACTAAATACAGTTTAAAAATTAACTCCAACTTAGCACAGCAAAAGACCATGTGGTAATTGTACATGTATATAAAAAATATGTAAAAAGCTTAAGTAAAAAACATTAATTTTCGGAGAACTAAAAATATTATAAGATGCACTTCCAACACTATATTATTAGTTAAATTTAATTTTAACTTTAGGTAACATTATTAAATTGATTAAGATTGAATTATAGTGATATTTAAAAATATAATGACTACCCTTAAGCTTCTTAGCTGCTGCCGGTTAAATGGGAGCATAATTTATCAAAGGGCAATTGCCAAAAAAATTTTCTAATAATTAATTGCAATTTATATCAAACAAAACAAATATTAATTCATTAATGTTTTATATAAGATATAAAATTACAGAATCCATCAAATCATATAATAAAAATGTACATTTTAAAAGCTTTATCTCTTTGTATTTGAAGCATATAACATATACATTATAAGGACATGGCCAAAGAAATATTTCGTTCTGTGAAACTTAATTGACAGCCAATTTGAGGCTATCTTCACTGGGACCAAATGTGAAAAACGTCCCAGGATTTTTTTCCAAAGCTATATATAAGATATAATTAATTTTATGCAGCGGGGCGGGAGTATACTCTCGCTGGTACTTTTATCCGGCAGCGGACAATACCTTCACTCTATCAATCGAAAGCCGATCTTTTTAGAACGGATTAAATTCAATATTTCGAAAACCGTACATTTTAGAAAAAATGTTAGTGATACAACCTGGAGAGAAAGCAGGTCATAAAGTAAGATATTATTTCTGGTTTGACAGTCTATATTTTGGCGGAGGCGTAACCCGAATTTTTAAAATTCTATTTATTTTTGTTATCTGTAGGATAATAATTTTAACGTGGTATAAATCACAATGGATTTCGGTTTACACCTCTGTCAAAATTTAGACTGTCAAACCAGAAATAATTTACTACTTCATAACCTGCTTTATTTCGACGCTGCAACATCAAAATTATTTCTAAAGTGTGTTGTTTTCAAAATATTGAATTTAATTCGTTCTAAAAAGATCGGATTTCGATATCTGCAGCAGCAACAGAATAATTTTAACGTGGTATAATTTTCAAGATCTAATTTCTTAGCCAGAGTTATACCAGTTTAGTTTCATCTTCTTGATACCATCTGTGTGATTGAACTTATTTTTGAGGTAAGGCCAAAAACTTTTAGGATGGTTAAATAAACAATTAAGAGACCTTTCCAATGATGTATTATAATATACACATTTTCATTTAAAAGAACTATCGTTGACGTCATCTCGGTTACATAGATGAAGGATTCCCTTCGATTAAGCGTATGTGTTATCATGTGTAACCTAAAACTAAGGGCTTGGATTTGGTTGATTTTATATTTAAATGGATAACAAGAATGGTAGTTGAGAAACCTTTTGGAAGCCATAGGTTTCCTTGACCAACCTATACCTAAGGTGTTATCTGCCCTCCTAAAGACACGCAAATCCAAAAAAGGTATGCTCATAGTGGTGGAATCCACAAGTGTTCCAAATATTTGTAGATAATATTAGTCATCAAAAACTAAAAATTAGTATCAAAAACCAATTGCAAAAATTCTGCAAACACATCTCAAGAAACAGGTACGTCAGGTTGGATAGAGCTCCAATGGTTATTTAAGGAAGACATGGCACTTGCTTATTTAACTAATGTGTAGATGAAGTGATAATGTTTATGAATTAATACTCGAAACGTCTTCAATAAAAGGATGAAGTATTTGATATCCTTTTTTTTTTATTCTCCAACTTTTCACCGAAATCCCTATCTGTCACGAGTGAACTACTTTTAATATTAATTTAAGAAACCGTAGATTCTGCACTTTAAAATATTACGATTTAAGCTAACTTGCTTTAATAAAATGTTGATACTAAGAAATATACAGGGTGTTAAAATGGAAATTTAAAATTTTATTTTCTGCTATAACTTTTACGTTTGTAAATATTTTTGGAAAAAAATTTACAGTTAGATGCTTTTGAGTAGGATAAATTATAATTTTATACATACTTTAATGTAACTAATAGAGGTCGCCACATATGCCACATGTGTGGCATAAATTTGCGCTTAACTTTTTTGCTCTTTAAGTTAGCTCTATTTGTGTTAAAAAATATTTTTAAATTTTGTGTTAAAAAAAGACACATTTTCTTACAAAAAAAAGTATACTTGTTAGTAACCTGAAAATTCAACCGTTTTCGAGATAATCGCATTTTATGTCAGCTGCATAATAATTCTTAGTTTGATATTTGTGCGGTAAAGCACTGAATACCTGTAGATAAGCATAATTCATAGTTTATTCTTATTAAAACAACTCAAAGATGATAATGTAACATCATAAAATGCTTTGTTATGGGTGCTAAATGTCTTATTGGAGAAAAGATTCTTCATCTTCTTCTTTAGGTGCCGTGTCCGTATTCAGACGTTGGCCGTCATCATGTTTTCAATTTCCCCTTTTCTATCGCTTCTTAAGTTTCTATAATGGCGTTGTATTACTTTTTCTCTATTGTAAAATGCTACACTGGTACAGATGGTACACCACCACATTCTAGAGAGAAGGCAGTTAGAACATACTTAAATACAACTTTTCTAAACTTGGATTGGTCATGGTAGTCATTTTCCTTGGCAGGGTGGTGAAATATTGATATAATTATTTAATTCATGAAAAATCCGAAAAGAATACTTATTATTCATTACATAAATTGTTTCCCCATTTTTAATATACAAATAGAATATATAGAAATAGGACAAATAGAAACTAGAGCACAGGTATTGAATAGCACATATGTGTCTTGTTTCATTATACTTTTGCTACAATTCTAACCTGAAAGACTCAGCATTTTTACAAAAACGTCATCGTTGGCCTAATAACCGATATTGTTATAAATATAGTAAACACACAGGCAATTTAGTTCAGCATAATATTAGTTCGTTAGTAAATCATAATAGTCCATTTGTTCGAGATGTAAATATAGTTACTCGTAAGCTGTAACGTAATCATATAAATAAGTAATGTCATCGATAGGTTATTCTGTGTGTATATAAGTAACCAATAAACGAGATACATCATAGTTTAATACATTATTTAACCTCTGCGACAAATAAGATGTAGTTCCATAATATACCATAATATTTGGATATGTATCCAAAATAATATATTCATCCATTATACATTATAGCCACCACGTAGCCCAGAATTTAATCCGCTTGATTTTGATGTATGGAGAGCATCAAAACAACGTGGCTATAAGAATCCTATAAACATTCGCAACCAACTATGGGAAAAAATAAATACTGCAGCAGTTTCTTTAGAACCTATGATGCTATTTAATATGAGACGATCGTTTATGGAATATATTGACAAATGAATTAAAGAATATGGTGGACATATCGAACACTTACTTTGACAAAAAGTTATGTTATTTAGTTAACTATTTCTTAATTTGGTTTGTAAACAAAATGTTTTGATTATGCCTTTAATTTAACATAAAACGTAAAATGTTTGATGTAAAATCCTATTATTCTATTATTTTGTCAAATTCTATTATTAATTATCCAGCGGATATATTTATTTTATTTAATATTTCGTTAACTATTAACTTTATTTTAAGGTATTCTATACCAAAATTCAGAAGTATTAATGTTTTTGTCTATTTTTTCTTCGTTCCCTGGAGTAATTGCCTTAGATCAGAATTATGCAGCTGATTTTTAAAATGCGATTATCTCGAAAACTGTTGAGTTTTGAAGTTAGTAACAAATATATCTTTTTTTTGTTAAAATAATGTATCTTTAATATTTTTTATCCCAAATACAGGTAACTTAAAGAGCAAAAAAGTTAGGTGCAAATTTATACCGCATATGTGGCATATGTGGCGCCCTCTATCAGTTAAATCAAAGTGTGCATTAAATTTCTCATATTTAAAAGTACCTAGTTGTAAATTTGTATACATAAATGTTTACAAACATGAAAGTTATAGCGAAAAATAAAATTTTAAATTTGTATTTTAACACCCTGTATCTTTCTTAATATCAACATTTTATTAAAGCAATTTGGCTTTAATCCTAATATTTTAAAGTGTAGAATCTACTGTTTCTTTTTGTACAATTACTTAAGGACCACCCTGTATAGTAGTATATATAATATAATCTACAAGAAAGTAGTGAACAGATCAAATTGAAATGTGAATATTTGCAAAAATTCTATTCTAACCAACGTTCAAACCTGGTGCTATAAATATTAAACAAAGTAAATTTAACATATTGGAAACTAAAAACTAAATGTAAATATTTCTAAATGAGATAACGAAATTATGTACTTTCACAGCAATAAAAAGACTATTAAAACTTACCTTTAAAACAAGATCTGTAGTATGTAAGTAGAACTGTATCTCCCATTTTGGTGCTCTGTATCAGCATATATTACTCCTAAACTGGATGCTTCTCTGCATCCTTTCAAGCTTATTTCGCGTGAATCACTCTGGACATCTTCTGAACCCGGCGGCGACCAACTCATTCTGACATGTATACACGTTATCACATAAAACAGTTTCTATTAGTTATCCATTAAGTTGTCTAAAGATAGAATTTTGATGATTCCTATCAATACTTGTGCTATTGTTAGTATGTAATTTTCTTGCATTTTAGCAATTACACTTTTCGCCTCTTCTTCGTTGATCTTTTTTTCTTTTTTATCCCACTTTTTCATTTCCACTTCCTTCTTCATATCAAGATTCCATTTTTAGACAACTTTTTGGAATTACCCGGATCAGCCTCGAACAACTTACCCAGGAGTCTCGAAAGACTCACAGATTAGTCACCCTTATTGACCCAGAAACTGCCAATGATCCCATCTAACAGTTATCAAAATCGCACTCTAACTCATACACTGTGGAGTCCCTATCTTTGATAAATATTTCAATATTTGATTTTAAATGTTATATCAGTAATTTTTTATTTAGTTTTATATTATTTAAACTTTTATGTATCTCATATCTCCACCACAAACATACTCTTACCTTTACCGATAATAACGCTCGACATTAACGGCACGGTACTGAATGCTGTAACAAAGAGAAGATTTGTTAGTAGATACATACCGATATTTTGCGTTAGTTAAATTTTAAAAAGTTGGAGGATCCATCATACATACAAGAATTTAAAATTAAAAATTGTTCAAAAAATCGAACAAAAAAACAAATTGATGAAAAACTAGAAACTAGTTTCCAGAAAAACTATTTGTCGTAATGATCACATTTGGAGTACGGAGGCCAGGTGAGCAAATATTTACACAACCAATGTGAGACATCTGCTTTACATCTCACAATTTGTGCAATATATGATAGTTTATAAAGTATTTTTTAAAAACTAAAACAAAAAATTCGTTAGCGAAGCAAGAAAATGCTGAAAATAGATATAAAGATAAAGGATAACGAGCGGGAATAATGGTAATACCGATAAAAAAGATATAGAAAGTGTACCCAATACAAAATTTAAAATTACCAAAAGTTCAAATAATCAAATAAGAGTTATGTATCTGTAATATTCAGGATATTGTACAAAACGAACAGAACGAAAACGAGAGTAGAGCTAGCATGTTACACGAATGAATGGTGAGAAACTAGTCAGAATAGTAATGGATTTAAAACCAACAGGAACCAAATCAATAGGAAGGCAGTTTCAAGGAGTATTTAGAATATTGTCTCCCTAAGACAACAACTACAATACTATCACATCGGCACTTTTAGATATATGAGCTATACACGAGTTGCTATTCTCAGGCAACGAACACCTACGAAACATAACCAGAGTTACAGATGTTGTGAAAGGAGCTTGCATATTGAAATGGAGATGAGCTTCCTACGTGGCAAGGATAAAAGATGAGAGATGGACACACAAGGTAACCGAATGAAGACCAAGAAAATATAAACGAAGCAGAGGAAGACCACCTACACGATGGCAAAATGATATGAAGAAAAAGTGGTTTCACGTACAAGACCGGGCACTTTGGCTACAAACAGCAAAGGCCTATGCTCTGCAGTGGAATTGAAATGGGCTGAGGATAATAATAATAATTACATAAAAAAGAAAAAACAAAAACCTAGATACTGGGCACATGGTTATGGAATAACTGCAGGTAGAAAAACAAAAATGTATTAAAAATGCGACATGCATTTGTTGTAGAGGAAAGTGTCAGGCAGAAGACCAAAAAAGTGCTGTATGGAGGTAAAAACCGAGATAAGTGTACAGGGAAATAGAAGCAATGGATTGTCAGACCTGGAGATCTGTTGAAAAATTGAAAAGAAAAATACCAAGACCAATTGACGCAGCAAATATTAAAATTGAGAAGAAAAAAACGATTAAAGTCAGTTAGTTAGAAAACACACAAATAATGGTAAGTTGACATCATCTCAATATTTGTCTTCTACCAAAAAACAGTCAGAGAGGACGGCAAAGACAGTAGCCGTTTTTGAAGTTAAAGAAAAACACACAAATATGTCTGCCTAAAAAAACTGTAATATACAAAAGGAAAAATATGATCGAGATATTATCACCATAATCAAATTGATGAACAAGTTTTTAAGTCGAACGATTAAAAATGTAGATCTCCAAACTTTTCCAAACTGTAATTTATACGTCCACGATTAGGGGTGCTACACTGCTCGTCTCAATAAGTTGTAATGTATCATATGAATGTTTTCAATTTTCAAATATCAACAAGTATATCATAGAAGAAATTAAACTTTTAAAAATAGCAGTAAATCAAAAATAAATTTTCAATAAATACTAGGAATATCAGAAGCTAAAGCCAAGTTACAGTATACTCTGGTGTGTGTGAGGATTCTCCTCTCATTAAACCTGTGCTATCATGCATTTCCAAATCGAATTTAGTAGTTATATCTAGTCCAATTACTATATTATAGTCCAATAAAAGAAGACTGAGAAGAAATATTTAAAGAGTCTTAACTACAGAAGAAAATGTAATCTTTACCAAAGATTAAATTCATATCTGGAACATCAAATCAAAATAATGACATAATATGATAATGATAAGATAATTAGTTAATCCAAATTTATAAAAAATGAGCTACAAAGAGCCATTTTCATATTATATTTGATCTGTAAGAATTTCAATAGCTCTTACACAATTCAAGCTAGTAGAATGATATTTTTCAGAAGAGTGAAAAGTATTACAAAGCTTGATAAATAGAGAAACGAAAACACAACAATTTTATCAACAAGAAAAGAAAATAACACAAAACAAAACAAAAAAGCATATAAATAGAATGGATAAAAAATCAACTAACTAAAAAAATACTAAATTGCAAACTAAAAAGAAAAACATACTAAGACGTCCCTTGTAAAGATGGGGCTAATTTTACTGTCGAAACATGCAACAAATGTAAAATAGCTGTAACGAAGAAGAAGAATAATAGGTGCTAAAAGTTATTGTACAGAAAAAATGCACAAGAAGTTATTACACAAGAAAAAAATTAAGAAAATAAACATCAGGTACATATAATTACCCTATAACTAATGTTAAATATTAAAATATATTGAATAATAAATTTAATATCACTCTGTAGATAACAAAAATCATTGTTTCATAATCATAATGTTTTACATTGAAAAATTTAATAAGAATGAAAAAGGACTGTTTTGTAAAACTAATCATATAATTTTAACGTTTCGTTACTAATCATATATTCATACATTTTCAACAATAAATAGTATTAATATGAAGAAATAAGAATAAGATATATAATTTAATGTCTAAATGTTTTCTAAAATCAAATATTTCAGTTACTTACCTTTTAAAAGTAGATATGAATATAGGAAGCCACCAATTATTAATGGCATTTCACTACAAGTATTGTACTTTTCGATCCGTATAGAGACCCAATTTACTCAGTTTATTGCCTTATTTAGAATAATTAAGAAACAATCGCACATTATTCTGTTTTTATTTTATGTACATCTTTACGTTTTAAAAGAACCCCGTTAATTTTCAAATCTGCAATATAAAATCAATATTATGCCGGTAGTAAAAGAAATCTGTAAACAACGTTAGCGTACCTTAATGGCGTCGATCAAATGGGTAGACGACTTGTTTCGGTGCCCGAAATAAATTTCGGCTAATGTTGATGTTCAATTGTTTTTACATTTATATTTTTACGGTTTTTTGAAGATGCATTTTTATATTATTTAGGTGGATTTAAGCGCATAATGCATTCGAAAAATACTTGCACAACAGATAGATGGCGCCAGAATTCTTAGGTATGAAAATATATAAAATAATAAAAAATTAATTTTGTTTTTTATATTACGCTACGTAATTAAATACATAATAAAGATAAATAAAAATATAAAATTAATAATTCGTAAAACAGAAATGTTTTAGTTTCGACTCTTAGAAAAGTCGGCAACCAGTATATCGTTAGTGTTTTTCATTGTGACAGTATAGAATGTTTAATCTTTGATATAGAATCCTTGTGTTTGTACAATAATCGTCTGCTTAGTTGTTTTAGCTTAATTTTTTTACGTCTGTTGTAAGTTCATCTTCTTCTTCTTATCTATATTTTTTAATCTTATATTTCCGTTATCTCCAAATTTTTTGTTTAATTTTGATTGTTTTGTTGTCTGTTTAGTTATTTTTAATACCATGCTCTTCCCTTCGTTTAGTTCCACCTTCATATTTTCTATCTATTTCGTCCAAATCTGTGCCAGTTTCTTCAGCTCTCCTTAGATGTCTTGCATTGGTCTCATTCTGTTATAGCCTATGGCTTTTTAAACTTTTTATGTTATGTTCATCCTGCTGTATTTTCTCCTCCCTCCACAAAATTCACATTTTGATTTTATGACCAATTATTTGCAAAACTACCCAGTTTTGCAAATACTGTGTTTACCATCGGGATTGTATTTTTAATTTGACATTCTCATAGATATATATTTATATATATATATATATATATATATATATATATATATATATATATATATATATATATATATATATACATTATATATATACATACATTATATATATATATATATATATACATTATATATATACATACATTATATATATATATAACTATATAACTATATGCAGAGTTCTTTTTAGGCTTCATCTACCCTGTAGAAAATAATTATATATCTTTCAATAAATAATAATTTCTTAGTTTCTATTTAGTATATTTTTCTAGTTTCTGAATGGGAAGGAGAAACTCTAGAACTTACAAAAATTTCACGACTGGATATGGGAGCTTATTTGTGTATTGCTAGTAACGGTGTACCTCCGACAATCAGCAAAAGGATCAAAGTTAGTGTAAATTGTAAGTAGTCTATTATATTTTTTATTTTGGTAGGTTTCTACATAATTAACTCTAAAGGCATTAAATAACATTCATTGTAAATATCTTTTTACAGAAGTTTACTGGAAAATGCAAATTCTTTGTATTATGATTCAGTTGTCTGATTTCAAAAGTGATGTTACAGATTAATTATTCTATAATTTCACTATTTGGGAGAGTGATTCATCGTTTAAAGGCGCAGAAATGCGGAAAGACGTATGAAAATCCAGTGACGTACACTCACTTTTATTTTAACGTTAATTATATTTTATTTTTCAAATATTAATGTTCGCAATACGCCACAATATATTTATTTACAAGTTTTTACTGACGTTTCGATCTCTATATCCAAAGACCGCTTTCAAAGATATAAATGATAGTTATATTTATTTTATTTGTTTATTATTACATATTTTCATAATCTTATATTATTTATTTTCTTTTTTTTCCATCTTTAAAAACGGAATAGAGGTCGAAACGTCAGTGTATTAAACATTTAAATAGATATATTGTGGCTTATTTCTAACCTTCTCCCTAAAAATACAGAATGCCACAAACAAAAAGCTATAGAAAAATAAATATATCTGTCATTTGTATGTTTGAAAACGGTCTCTTTATAGAGATCGAAACGTCCGTAAATTAAACATTTGAATAAATATATTGTGGCTTATTCCCAACATTATTTCTAAAAATACAGAACGACAAGCAAAAAGCCATAGAAAATAAATATTACTATCATTTGTATAATTGAAAACGGTCTCTAGATATAGAGATCGAAACGTCAGTAAATAAACATATGAATAAATATTTTGTGGCTCATTCCCTACATTCCCCTAAAAGTACAGAATGCCACAAACAAAAAGCTATAAAAAACAAGTAATTTTGCAGAAAGCATACTGATACCACAAATTTTAAGACAGTTTCCACACCACCCCAGAGGAATCGTTACTTTTTTTTAAATGGGTGTTCGCCAAGAGCCATATTGTCTTATTAAATAAAATGAACAAAACACTTAAACAGTATAAAACAAAACAAAATAAAATCCTATAAAACAAAATTAAATTCTATAAAAACAAAATAAAATTAATGTTTGATGTAACAAAACATTGTACTATTCTATTTAAACACAAACACTATACACACTTACTATGTTCTTCTCGTTTTTTTTTTGTTGTTGGTTTTTTTTATGCTGATGTTCTTATTAAACTATTATAAAATATTATTCGCTGTCTAAATCTGAAGATGCAGTGCTGCTATCGCTGTCATTAGTGGCATATATTTATTATTAGTGGCATGTAATTATGTGGCATATACATTTAGCCAATTTCTCTGGAGTTACATGGAGGATTGCTTGAATCAAAAGTTCTTTAACTTCGTTTAATTTGAACGTTTTGTTATTGCGTGCTACTTCTCCTTTAACTTGCGCCCAGATAAGTTCAATGGGATTAAGTTCGCAATGATAAGGTGGTAGACGCAGAACTTTGACACCATAATCTTTTGCAGTTTCATCTACAGCATATTTAAGATATTCACTTTTCCTTAACCGTGCAATGTCAAGTAGCTAAATTTTGAGCATTGATTATTCGTATGCAATCCCCTTTTCTGTAAGCCATTCTTGAATCCTCCCTTTCAATTTCTATCATAATCACCTGTTTTTTTTCGACTTAAATTGAAGAAAACCATCATCAAGGAACCCTGTATCAATTCCTATATGGCTGATGATTAAACGCTGTCCCTTTCCTGATGGAGCTCTTAATCCTGTAGACCAGCCTTCTATAAATGCTTCGCGTTTACTTTTGACATTTAAATCTTGCCAAACTTTTCCAACTGTATGACCTTCGTTAATCCAGGTTTCATCCAAATAACATATTTTGCGTCCAGTGCTGCGAATTTCGCGTATTTCTTCTAAATATTTTCTTCTCCACACAATAATTTTATTTTTTTCTAATAGCATACTTTTTCTGTTGAGTTTTACATATCGAAAGTTCGTTTCACGCATGGTCCTGATTAAGACTCTACGAGATATCTTGGGTAAGGAGTCATCATTATCGAGCTCTTGAGAAATATTTTTCAGTGTTGGAATTTCACTCCGAAAATAAAATGAATGAATTTTTCGACGTATAATATTCCTTGTCTCGTCATCCAAAACAATGCTTTTTCTACCTCTAGTTTAACCTTTTTCTTGCTTTTTATTTTCCGATGTATTTTTAAGTACACGATAAATACAGCTAACGGATCCTTTTGCTAAACTGCTACAAATGTCGACCGCTTGGCTAACATTTAATGCCATTTTTGGTTTTGCCCATCAACGATTGTTGATGGACACTTGCTCGGCAAAAACTAGTTTTACGGCTTTCTGTGAGTCGGAATTGAAACGGAGTTCCGTCTCTAATTCCAAAGTTGCCAAACGATTGAAAAATAATGTTTTATCGATTTTTATTTTATAAATTTAAATATGTAACGAAACGGAACATATAAATAAAATTTATTTAATTACAATTTTGTGCTTAATTTTTACTATTAAAAAATCATGTTTTTGGTATTTTTATGACGGTAATAATCGCTGCGTGGAAGATTACAGGTTTTGTATGACCATAATTACTACTTGTGAACAAGAATTGGCTACACTGTTTGACAACTCCTGGTCAATTTTTCTATAGAGGAGCACAAATAAATATACTACTTATATATTGTGTAATTTCTTATGAGAAAACGCAAATTGCAATTGAGAAAACGGGTAGTCTTCGAGGGCCGCTGTGTACATTTAAATTTGAGGATATTCAGCGTTTAAACGATGAATCACTTTCCCAAATAGTAAAATTATAGTTTAGATGTGGTAGATATACACTGCTTACTATTTCATTTAATGTTGATTGATTGTTTAATCATTTATGAGATATAAAATAATTAAAAGTGAAAAGGCTAATGAATTTAATTAATAAAAACAAAAAATATTTTCTTCGCGGGAAATTACTGGAAGATACTGACATCTATCCCACAGATAATCTACCAAGAATTGATATTAGCAACGTAATAATAGAATTGACTGATTTGAAAAATACCTTGAAGATAAAGTTTAATTTTTTTAAATATCTTTAAAACCGGTGCAACCGTTTTATGTTATTAATAGTCTAACACGATTTACGTCTATATATATATATATATATATATATATATATATATATATATATATATATATATATACCACAAAAGCAAACATTACATTCTATATTAAATATGAATTAAATGTGGAAGATACACACTCGTTAACAAAAAATAATATTTATCTTTTTTTAGTTCCTCCAATGTTATGGATTCCCCATCAACTGGTAGGAGCTCCATTAAATTACGCTGTGACCCTAGAATGTTTTACGGAGGCTAATCCAAGTTCCCTAAACTACTGGACCCGAGAAGACGGACAAAATATGATACACGATTCAAAGAAGTATCGCACGGAAAATAGCGTTGGCAATCCTTCATATAAAACTCATATGAAACTCACCATTAACAATATTCATCAAAGTGACTATGGGACCTACAAATGCGTCGCCAAGAATCCCAGAGGAGAGGCGGATGGGATTATTAGGCTGTACAGTAAGTTTAACCATTTATTTAAAAAACGTAAACGTTTAATGCCTAAAAAAAGTTTGTTTTTATTTATATTTCAAAACAGCTGGGCTCAGCCTTTTTATTAAATAAATAGAAATTGTAATAATATGTGTTGTCACTAAATGTATCAACCTTTTGAGTTTTTAACTTTATTTAAGCTTCATCGGACAGGCCATTTGGACCGCTGCTAGTCAAAATGTGTTTCTGCGTTTCCATACATTTTAATGTTTAATCATCGATTTTCCTTCTAGTTTATCTATTTTATTGATAAAAAAATGTTTTTATTAATTTTTTTTTTAATTTATTTTTACAACTAGAAAAACAACTACTACAATCTTAATGGAAATTAAGTTTAATTTTTAATTTAATTTTAGTGTATTTGTAGGCTTCTGTTTTCTAGTGGGTCTCAAAGTTCAGCTAGTAATAAGCGAAGGCATTTCCAAATCTGCGATAGAATTTTATCGTAAACTAGCCAATAGTCCAGACATAAATATAAACTATAAGTAATGTTTATGTAGGTAATTAAAGTGCTTATTGAAAATGTCAACGATAACCGAAACGTTTAATCAGTAATTAAGTGCTGTAGTTATAATAGAAATATAACAAACTATACGGCATATCGCATATCTATGTTTCGTGGACCTTAAAAAGGTATTTGACCGTTTCAAATTAGTAAATCAAAGAAATATACCTTTAGGAATAATCAAAACTATCTACCAAAATATCGAAAATATCTACCAAAAGAACACAATAAAAGTAAAAATAGGAGAAGAACTAACTGATCCTATTGAAGCTGGCAATGGGATAAGACAGAGAGATTTCCTAAGTCCTCTATTGTTCAACCTGATGATGGATGAAATAATAAAAAAAGTAAGAACTAAAAAATTATACCAAATGGAAGAAAAACAACTTAAAATAATCTTCTATGCAGACGACGCAATACTACGCTCCCAAAGTGAAGATGATTTACAGCGTATGCTGCACCAATTCAATATAACCATCAGACAATTAAACATGTTAATTTCCACAAAAAAGGCAAAATGCATGGTTATAAGAGCAAATTTACTAAGAAAAATTGATGGTAAAATACTATGGGACAGAGCTCGAAGTACAGATATACGACATACATGCAAGGTGGAAAACATCAAAAACTGGGTAAGAAATAGAAAAGTAGAATGGAACGATCACATTAGCCGAATGACAACAAATAGAGTAGTAAAGACTGCAGTAGGCGGTTCCCTAATAGAAAGACGATCAGTAGGAAGACCACGAAAACGATAAAACGACAATTCACTGGAGGCACATTGGAAAACAGAGTCATATTTACATAAAAAGAAGAAGAAGAAGAAGATTTATAATAGACCAACAAACCCAATAGTTAAAAAAATTTAAAAAAAAATATTTTTTTTTTGCTTCTTACGTCACTTCATTTTTTGTTGCAGCTTCATCATCGCCAACATCTTCGTCCAGACCTCCAACTACCGATTTCTCGAAATCGAAGGACATTTGGAGCAAACAAAATGGATCTATTTCTGCTAATTCTCTGTTGGTCTCCCACGTTTTGGATAAAGGTAACAAGTTTTTTGTAAAGTTTTTAAATATTTTTTATTGCTCCGTTATTACTTTACATAAAACGCTCACATAGGAGAATAGGGGCAAGGACAAACAATTTTAGTCTTTTTCATAAATTATACATTATGCTGAAAGGCCTAATACTAAATTCTCTCAGTACTGGAAGCATTATCAAAAACCACTTTGAAAAATACTTTTTTGTAAAATATTTTAAGTAATACTTAAGCTACAATCAACTTGTGAGTCAAAAGTTTTATTATCACTGTTGCAGTTGCAGTTTTCGGTCTTTCAGACCTTGAACGATCCTTTAAGCTATCCGTTTTATTAAAAAGATGACTTGCTTTGACATAGGTATATTTCGATGGTGTTGTTTACTTATCTCAATGCCTACTACCGTTTTTTCCTCATGTTAAAAAGCTACCATTAATTGGACATAACTCCTTATTGTCACACTTTTGGGAGTAAGCACTAAACTGAGTAGAATTTTGCTCAAGACAAGAAGTTTCACCTGTGATACATAGCGTGCCAATGACTAATAGGGAATATCCTATCGATATATAGGACAATAGAACATTGAATAAAGTGTAGCCAAATAAAGATCTGCCGATCAACTGAGAGTATTACATAAGGGCTGCAGTTATGTTATTAAATGTAGATTTACTGATTAAACATGGTACACATAAACATACACATACGCACAAACACAAAGTGTACATTTTTAGCCATACCATGCCCAATCGGCAAATCACCACAACTAGCTTATAATTCAACCGTATAATTTATGCTGCGACTACTGTGCTATCCAATGCCGAGGTGTAACACCATCGTACCCATGGGATGTATGGTACAAGGAAAAATTGTCTAACCTAATCTAAGCGATGTCTCAGAGAGATGGTGAACATCGTAGACGTGATATCGATCGCTGATGCAGTCTTTGCCCCAAATAGATCTCAAGGACCTCAATCAGGATCCCACAGCTAACCCATCCGCACAGTAAATACCTAATCAGAACCTAGTTTTTCCTAGAACCTAGACATATAAAAGGTATACCGGGTGTTGGCTGAGAGCTAATTTATAGCAGATCTGATAAGGTGAAATATTGATTCAGACAAAGCAGCAAAGCAATTTTTAAACTAAGTAACTAGGAGTTAAGGTCATTCTTAGATGTTGATAATATATATCCCTAAACTGTTGATAATCCCTAAATTGAGGAAACCACTAATGGAATAAAATTGTTTGTGTCCTTATTATAGAAAATAATAAAAAACTCTGGGACCTTATTTTTAATGAAACACCCTGTATATTTTTATGTTTTTTATTATATTCTAAAATAAGGACACAAACAATTTTATTCCATAAGTGGTTTCCACACTGTATATAATACTATCCCTAAACACTGTGATATAAACTACTTTTTGTTATTTCTTCTAACATTTTTTTGTTACAGGTTCTAAATATCAATCGAATTTAAACGAAATCGACAAATCACAACAGAAGTCAAGTGCTGATTCGTATGCCAAGGATCATTTTTATGAAAACTCGCCCGAAAATAGCGAAAATATGGGAGATTGTCTTAAATGTAAGTTCAAATTCAACTAGCAGCATTCTAGAGACATCCTGCTTTTTTATGTACCTGTATGTATATATATATATATATATATATATATATATATATATATATATATATATATATATATATATATATGTATATATTTCTTTTTTGACTTTTTAAAAAGACTCTTTATTAAAAATTTTTATTACAATTATTTTTTATAAGTTAAACTGACAAGGTACAAAAATGAAGTAACAATAACTACTTTGTATCGAGCTTGACGAGGTTTTGACGAGTGTCCTCAAATGCTAATGATCCTCTATTTATAATATCGCTAAAAGTAATGGTTTGGCATTTAGCTAACAGCTGCTTCGAGTTTGTGGCGTTACATGGCTCAGCTATTTCTATGGGAACTGCTGTTGTAGGTATGATGCAATAGGAAACTGGTATTGAGAAACTTTCAAGTCATAAACCTTTGGATGGTTCAAGGTTACTATTTTCACATATAACAACTCCCCTCATTAGTGAAAAGTCGATGCCTTGCTTCGACTTTTAAAGTTCAATTGACGTTTCCGATTTTTCTTCAATGTCTGGTCTTCCTTTAAAAGTTAACCCTTTGACCTTTTGTTTAATGGAATTCCGGCAAGGTAGTGCAGATGAAAGTGAATTTTGTGGATGAAAATTAGTAATAAAGACAATACGGTGTACAAATTCAGATGTTCGCCAATCAATGGTTGGTTCATAATTTGGTCGAGCTCTTCTTAATATTGGTCCAGCTTGTGTTGTGCGATGTTTAAATCGTCTGCATTAATTTTATTGAGTTTTAATGGTATGCGGTTTTTTCCTTCGAAATGATCACAGCATCTGTATGGGACATTAACATGATGACTTCTGTAGGTGATGTTTGAATATTTATCTATTTGATCTCTGGCATGGACTTTAGTATTTCCAATAAATGCTGTACATTCGGGTAATAATCTTAAAATCGTGTTTAATTTGATCATCTGAGTAGTGACGTCTTTTCTTCCACACTTAATAGTAATTGATAATGGATCGGAAACTGTCGATCGATTTCTTGGACATTGTAACCTTGTGCAAAAAATGTTGACATCTGACAAGTTTTTGGTAAAATGCTAACTGGTTTGAACAGCTGGGCTTCACACATGGCGTCGCTGTCTATTGGATACGGAAGAATGTCTGAACACAGTCTTTGGCTTTGGCTAATTGATTTGCATTCTCCTGTATTTCGGGCTAAAATATATGAAATTGAATCATCATCTCGCGCTATATTTTATTTACAGTAGAAAGTATATGATACAGGCCAGTTCGGTTATCTAATATTGGTATCGAATATAGGTGATATAAGATATAAATTTGGGGGTCGACTAATGGGATGGCAAGGACGAATACAATTTTTGAATCAAGTTGATATGCTTGAAGTTTTATTATGTCAATATACTGGGCTATATTTGATGTATAAATCTGTAATGGCAATACATTATTTTCTAATGATTGTGAGATTGTCTTTAGGGAATCCATTAAGTCCTTGGGGGAAATAATTGGACTGTGTAAGATTTTCAAGCGAGAAAATGCAATGGCGTTTAAAATGTCATTGACGTAATTTTTTAAAAATATGTAGCTTTCCATTGATGATTCACACAAATCTAATATTTGTAATCGCGCCCGATAAAATAAGATGTCGTCAGCTATATCCATGAGTCGTAACGGAGATTTGATTTTTCAAAAGGGTTTCGATTTGATGCTCATCTGTGGTTATTTTACTTATATATTGATTAAAGAATTCACCGTCGGATGCGTCT
The DNA here is from genome assembly GCF_040954645.1 of Diabrotica undecimpunctata. NCBI lineage: Eukaryota > Metazoa > Arthropoda > Insecta > Coleoptera > Chrysomelidae > Diabrotica > Diabrotica undecimpunctata. Next base: position 51,058,340 of record NC_092812.1, on the reverse strand, counting down.
AAATTTCCACTAATAGATTTCCAGACAGTTCCAAGACCGTTGATTAATCCGCGTTTTTGGCGTGGAGTATAGATACTTGTGTCGGCAATTACTTCTCTATATTTTAGATTCACAGAATTTGAAATTTGTCTGATCAAGCTGATATATGTGCTTGTACTTCGGCTTGGAGGGAGAGTTTTCTGGGAGTATCGGCATTAGTAAATTTATCTAACAGGTTTCTTAGAATTCTGTCGTTGTTGGATAATGTAGTTTTTATAGGGAACAATTCCTTATAAACGAGTAACGTCCATTTGTCGTTAGATATACGGATGGTATCGTCTTCGTCATAGAAGATTCCGACTGTGTTATTTATGGAAGAGAGGTGAAATTTAGATTGGGTGACTGAAAGAAGTCCAGAGAATCTGCAAAGAAGAAATTTATTCAAAGTATGGTTTAAGTCTGCCAAAATTTACTTTAGAATTTTGATTGGTTTGGGGATTTAGGATAATAGCAGAATTTGTAAATATTTTTTGCATTTGAAATGGGCCATTAAATAAATTATCCGATTTTGATTTCATTTGGGATTCTTTTACATATACCATACACCTTGTCACCGATTTTAAAGATAGGTCGTTGTGTTGAAATATTTTCATCAAATCTTATTTTGGCTTTTTCTTTTCCTTTTTCTGTTTTTGCTCTGACTACTTTATAAAAGTATTCCATACGGTTATTGAGGTCTCTAACGTACTTACTAATTAGGCTTTTTTGATTATATAAAGTTTCGGGTGGTCGTCCTGCAGTATGCCCAAAGATGAGCTCATATGGTTTGAAACCGTGTGTTTTGTTTTTGGTATTGGTGTAACATATTACTGCATAAGGAAGGATCGTGAATGGGTGATTGGGATTCTCGGCTTGACTTTCTCGGATCATTTCTGAGAGTGTGGCATAAAATCGTTCTATAGATCCATTAGATTGCGGATGATTTACACTAGAAAATGTTAATTTTATATCATAGAGCGTGCATAAATCCTTGGCATTTTCAAATTCTTGGCCACAGTCGCAGTGTATTCTTAAAGGTGTTCCATAATGTTGGAAAAATAGGAGAAGTGTATTTGTTACGGTAATTACCTTTTTATCATTTATAGGGTAGGCTTGAGTGAATTTCGTTAGTTCATCTCGAATGGTTAGTGCATAATTTCTGGTAGGATATTCAAATATGTCCACGTTGATCCTTTTTCAAATATGTCCACGAATGGTGTTTTTGGAGTTTTTGTTATAACTAGTGGTCTACTTAAATTTTTTTTTGTAAATCTTAAGCTTTTGACAAATTTTTCCAATTATATTTTTCTTTTATGCTTCTGACAGTTTCGTTTATCCCTCGGTGTAAGTTATTTTTGCCAGTATGGTAATGTTCTAATATTTGTGGGATTTCGTCTTCACTTGCCTGTTTAATTACATTTTGGCAGATTTTTAATTTAAGTTCTTTGTCCGCAAATATATAGGAAAATATTTCTATAATGGGAAGTTCGAGGTTATTTTCTATGCAATAGGTTTTTGATTCATCGAATTGTTTCTGATTTGCAAAAAGTATGAGAAATAATTACGACATTACTCTTTCTGGATCAAAAGGTAATGGGATAATGAAATATTTTCGGTTTTTTACGGTTTTACCGGATACGATATGTATTCTTCGGTTACTATATTCGACATTTTCTTTGAATATGTTCTCTATTATTTTTTCGCGCAAATCTCTGAGTTTGTTATGCCAGAAAAAGGTAACGATGTTTCCCTATGAGATTTGTCTAACAGTTCTGCGTTTGATGTTTCTATTTTGGAGCAAGAAATTTTTCAAATTCTTCGGACATTTTTTCTATGCCTTCTTCTTCTACATTCTCGTCTTCGTCTTCTTGAATCTCTGTGTCATCTTTGTTAGATGTGTGCAATGAAAGTCGTGACTGGAAGTTCGCACAGTCCTTAAAATGATTTATTTTTATTCTCGAGAGAGCATCTTCATTTCGGTTGATTTTTCCTGATGGGTGTTCTATTTTGTAATTATATTCTTCAAGTTTTAGGCGCCAGCGCGCTAAGCTTCTTCCTGGGTGTTTGATTGAAAAAAGCCATGTGAGAGGTCGATGATTAGTAATAAGAGTGAATTTGCGACCGAAAAGATATGGTCTAAAATGTTTTACTGCATATACGATAGCTAACAATTCTCTCTCTATTGTGAAGTATTTTGTTTCGGCACTGCATAATGTTCTTGAGGCATAAGCGATCGGCAGGTCTTTTCCTAATGTATCCTGTGACAAAACGGCTCCAATTGCGAATGCACTAGCGTCGATAGTAAGTAAAAAGGGTTCTTGGAAATTTGGATATATGAGGATTGGGTCTGACACTAGAATATTTTTGAATTCTTTGAATGCTTCTTTACATTCGACATTAAAGACAAAAGGGACATCTTTTTGAAGCAATTTAGTGAGTGGCTTCGAGATTTTGGCAAAATTTGGAATAAATCTTCGGTAGTAACCGACTAAACCTAAGAATGATTTAATTTCTTTAGGGTTCTTTAGTTCTGGGAAACTTTTTATGCATGACACTTTAGCAGGGTTTGTTTTTACTCCGTGTTCTGTTACAAGATGACCCAGGTATGCGACTTTTTTTCTCATAAACTCACATTAATCTGGTTGCATCTCCAGATTTGCCGTCCTTAATCTTTTAAAAACTTCTGTCAGTCTTGACATGTTCTCATAAATGGTGGCTGAATAGATTATAATGTCGTCCATATATACTAAACATCGTTCGTTTTGAATTCCCAGGAGAATGTTGTCCATTACTAGTTGAAAAGTAGAAGGGGCATTTCTTAAACCAAAAGGCATACGCACAAATTCATAATGTCCAATTCATAATGTACAATTTGGTAAAATCCGGATGCCAAGTCTAGTGTTGTCAAATACTGACATTTTCCTAATTGGTCCAGTAGTTCTGAAATTTGTGAAAGTTCAGCACTGTGCTTTTGGTTGTAAGAAAAAATCGGCTCCAAGTCGTCTATAGGTTCAATGTTGATGTTAAAAAATTCGATAGTTTTTGGTATTGCATTTGCATTAATGACGGAAGTTAAAAAAGTCTCCATCTTCATTTACATGGACTAATGCATGAGAAATTCAGACGTTGATAATAAACTCGACGTTTCGGCACCCATTTTTGAGATATTGGCCCATTAAAGGGATATATATAAAGTGTCGTTCGAGTTCTGAGTCTCAATCTGCCTAGAGAAAGGATTCTCTTGTTTTTAATACATTTTACATGTATATATGACTAACCAGTTTTGTTTTATTTCAGTTTATTCGACTATGCTTCTATTTGCCTGCATCTTGCCAATTATGCTCCTAAAGGCGACGCGGTGAATGTGATATCATCAATACTTACTTAAATTGGAGTAAGTTTTATTTAAGAATGGACGCTTTAAAATGGAACCAGAAGTGTGTATTATATATTTAGTAGTTACTATTTAAACAAAGACTGAAAACTTATTAGCTTAAAATATCACAAAAAACATAGTATAAATGTATACTTTTCATTATATATATATATATATATATATATATATATATATATATATATATATGGGGAGGAACACTCCACTCTAGGAATATATTATTATAAACATGTTACCTAAAAATAACTATAGTATGTTGTTATTTGATTTAAAATGTTTTCGAGTTATAGCGATAATCACACACTTTTTAACTGGATCCAGTTTTAAATTCTTATAAAATAGTTTTTAAAATATTGCCATTTACCTTCAAACAATTTACTTCTGATTGCATCATAGCTTGCTTTAATATGAGAAGCCGAGCTCCGAGTTATTTTACTCTGGTACTATCTACTATACTACTCTGATATATAAATATCATCTATTTGGACCAGTACTATTTACAGTGGTCTAATGGTGTGATATCGCGAGACCTTGGAGGCCAACAATACAGTAGCGCACCTAGAATTTGCCTCTGGGGGGGGGTTTTGGTTGGTCACCAAAATTTTTTTTATGATGTTACCTCCATTTTGAGTCCTTAAAATGTGTAAGTAACAGTGTCGGAATAGGGTCCTGGGGGGGAGGGGGGGTTTAACCCCCAAAACCCCCCCCTCGGTGCGCCACTGCAACAATATAATTACTATGACCAACCCACTGCTTTGTAAACCTTAAGTTTCAACCTTGCCTGAACTGATTAGCACATACAAGAACTCTATCCTACTGATAATAAATTTGCATTTTTTGCATTTTATATTTAATCAAACGTGTTATAGAAGTCCCGGAACTTTATTTTGTATGAAATTAACTTATATTTTAATTTAATAACCGTTGATCATACCACTTCACACCTTTACAGAAAATATGTGCTGAATTGTCATTTGTCCGTCTTGGGTGAGGATATTTTTATTTCATCTAAATTTTGTAATAAAATTTATAAGAAAAAAGCTTTAACTCGAAAACAATAAAAATTTAATAACAACATGTGGATAATTTTTTAATGTTTCCGAAAATGTATATATATATATATATATATATATATATATATATATATACATATATATATATATATACATATATATATATATATATATATATATATATATATATATATATATACAGGGTGATCCTTAAGTAATTGTACAAACAGAAACCGTAGATTCTGCACTTTAAAATATTACGATTTAAACCAACTCGCTTCAATAAAATGTTGATATTAAGAAAGATACAGGGTGTTAAAGTAGAAATTTAACAATTTATTTTTCGCTATAACTTTTACGTTTGTAAATATTTTTGGACAAAAATTTACAGTTGGATGCTTTTGAGTAGGATAAATTATAATTTTATAAAAGGTAAAAGAAATAATAAGTTAGACTTACTCACAATCAATTTAATTTAACTAATCGGACGACCGGTTTCGCTTTCTATAATATGCAAAGCATCTTCAGGTCACAATACAAAGTTAAAATGCTGAAAATAATAATCCCATATTAGGGTGTTGTCTAATAAAGATAAAAACAAAGATAAAAACATAGGTAGGTGATATAAATTATATAAATTACAGTAATTATGCCAATATTACATGTCTGTGGTTTTATAAATGAATAAAAAGTTTAAGCAGACAAGGTACGACCCACAAATTGGTAACATAGTCTATTAAACTGTAATGAATTAATAAATAAACCAATAAATAAACATTACTTACATGCCGGTACTCTATTAGTTGATGGTTGAAAGAACATGGTTCAAACTATCTTGGTTAATTACAATAGTTGACCTGAGCTCTCCAATCTACAATCCAAGATAGTTTGAACCATGTTCTTTCAACCATCAACTAATAGAGTACCGGCATGTAAGTAATGTTTATTTATTGGTTTATTTATTAATTCATTACAGTTTAATAGACTATGTTACCAATTTGTGGGTCGTACCTTGTCTGCTTAAACTTTTTATTCATTTATAAAACCACAGACATGTAATATTGGCATAATTACTGTAATTTATATAATTTATATCACCTACCTATGTTTTTATCTTTGTTTTTATCTTTATTAGACAACACCCTAATATGGGATTATTATTTTCAGCATTTTAACTTTGTATCGTGACCTGAAGATGCTTTGCATATTATAGAAAGCGAAACCGGTCGTCCGATTAGTTAAATTAAATTGATTGTGAGTAAGTCTAACTTATTATTTCTTTTACCTTTTGAAATGGACTCACACAAGCAACACATTCATGATTTATAATTTTATACTTACTTTAATGTAACTAATAGAGGGCACCACATATGCTACATGTGTGGCATAAATTTGCACTTAAATTTTTTGCTCTTTAAGTTAGCTCTATTTGTGTTAAAAAATATTAAAGACACATTTTTTTTACAAAAAAAAAGTATACTTGTTAGTAACCTGAAAATTCAACCGTTTTCGAGATAATCGCATTTTATGTCAGCTGCATAATAATTCTTAGTTTGATATTTGTGCGGTAAAGCACTGAATACCTGTAGATAAGCATAATTCATAGTTTATTCTTATTAAAACAACTTAAAGATGATAATGTAACATCACAAAATGCTTTGTTATGGGTGCTAAATGTCTTATTGGAGAAAAGATATTTCATCTTCTTCTTTAGGTGCCGTGTCCGTATTCAGACGTTGGCCGTCATCATGTTTACAATTTCCCTTTGCTATCGCTTCTTAAGTTTCTGTAATGGCGTTGTATTACTTTTTCTCTATTTTAAAATGCTAAAAACCCAAAATATGTGGTTTATGCAAGATTATACACCACCACATTCTAGAGAGAAGGCAGTTAGAACATACTTAAATACAACTTTTCTGAACGTTGGATTGGTCGTGGTAGTCATATTCCTTGGCAATGTGGTGAGATATTGATATAATTATTTAATTCATAAAAAATCCGAAAAGAATACTTATTGTTCATTACGTAAACTGTTTAAACATTTTTATTAGGACAAATAGAAACTAGAGCACAGGTGAATGACTCAGCATTTTTACATAAACATCATCGTTGTCCTAATAACCGATATTGTTATAAATATAGTAAACACACAGGCAATTTAGTTTAGCATAATATTAGTTCGTTAGTAAATCATAATAGTCCATTTGTTCGAGATGTAATTATAGTTACTCGTAAGCTGTAACGTAATCATATAAATAAGTAATGTCATCGATAGGTTATTCCGTGTGTATATAAGTAACCAATGAACGAGATACATCACAGATTAATACATTATTTAATTTCTGCGACAAATAAGATGTAGTTCCATAATATAGCATAAGATTTGGATATGTATCCAAAATAATCTATTCATCCATTACACATTATAGCCACCACGTAGCTCCGAATTTAATCCGCTTGATTTTGGTGTATTAAAACAACGTGTCTATAAGAATCCCATAAACATTTGCAACCAACTATGGAAAGAAATAAATACTGCAGCAGTTTCTTTAGAACCAATGATGCTATTTAATATGAGACGATCGTTTATGGAATATATTGAGAAATGAATTAAAGAAAATGGTGGACATATCGAACACTTACTTTGACAAAAAGTTAGGTTATTTAGTTTAACTATTTCTTAATTTGGTTTGTAAACAAAATGTTTTGATTATGACTTTAATTTAACATAAAACGTAAAATGTTTGATGTAAAATCCTATTATTCTGTTATTTTGTTAAATCCTATTATTAATTATTCTGCTGATATATTTATTTTATTTAATATTTTGTTAACTATTAACTTTAGTTAAAGGTATTTTATACCAAAATTCAGAAGTATTTTTGTCAATTTTTTCTTCGTTGCCTGGAGTAATTGCCTTAGATCAGAATTATGCAGCTGATTTTTAAAATGCGATTATCTCGAAAACTGTTGAATTTTGAAGTTATTAACTACCTTTTTTTTTGTAATAATGTATCTTTAATATTTTTTACCCCAAATACAGCTAACTTAAATAGCAAAAAAGTTAAGTGCAAATTTATACCACTATGTGGCATAAGTGGCGCCCTCTATCAGTGACATTAAAGTGTGCATCAAATTATAATTTCTCATATTTAAAAGTACCCTATACATAAATGTTTACAAACATGAAAGTTATAGCGAAAAATAAAATTTTAATTTTGCACTTTAACATCCTGTATCTTTCTTAATATCAACATTTTATTAAAGCAATTTGGCTTAAATCGTAATATTTTAAAGTGTAGAATCTACTGTTTCTTTTTGTACAATTACTTAAGGACCACCCTGTATATATATATTTATATATATATATATATATATATATATATATATATATATATATATATATATATATATATATATATATATATATATATACATAAATAATCTTTATTTAACGTAAAGAAATTTATATTTAATAACTATATTTAATTTTATAATTTCATAATGATAAGCAAAAACCATAATATAACGCTTCGTCCTTCTTCGTCTTTTACCCATCTGTTACATAATGTTAGGAATCATTGTCGAGACAATACTCATTTATTACTACTGCTTTGAAAAATCAGGTCATCACATTGTTTAGTCAGGATATTGGTTTTTCGCCTATACTTCTCTTATTCTGGTGTTTTACGTGCACAATACATTAAACTGACTTATACTTGGGTTGAATAAGTTTTTGGAAATCCGTCCATGGTATTTTAAGAATTCTTCTATAATTAACATCTCAAAAGTCTCTAGTCTCTTATCTGTTACTTCAAGATCCAAAACTGTACTCTTTGTATACACTACAAGACAAAGAATAGGTAACATTGTAAGCATCGGTAAAAATGACGGTGTGATTGAGATATTTAAAATTTTAATGGAACATCGTATGAAATTTTAGGTGATTAGTCTTTTCTTCCCATTGCGTCGTTTCGTTTGCAAATGAGGCATACATTATCAAAGGCAATGCAATAGCGGACGTAGACGTAACCCCGTCCTTCGCTGCTCCGGTCAGTCACTCATGATGATGTCCTTCATAAATGTTTACTCTTTGTTGTACTCTCAATATATCACAGTGATGTGCATGTGCATCTAGATATCTCATTTCGCTTATTCGCATAACACTTTTAATTTTAAGTCAGTTCAGTTGTTTACGCTTTTGGTAATGAACCTTACCATAAGTGTCCACTAACATTGACATCCCTCCAATAAAACACTCCTTCTTTCTTCCTTCAACAAAACAAAACTTCTTCCCTTTCCTGTTCTTCACACCCTACCTGTGAGGCGTATGCATATATGATGTTCACGTAGATATTGTTTGTATTCAGTTGGACACTCATTATTCAATGACTTCTTCTGGTTACCCTTACAAGATGTTCCTTCCATTCGTTGTTAAAAATAATACCTACTCCATTTCTGCCATGACTGATCGAACTACTATTAATTAACTTGCACCTATCTCCAAGATCTCTTGACTTATTACCTTTCCAACGAGTTTCCTGCACACAAAGTACACCAATCCTTCTCCTGCAAAAAATCGACGAGCTCTCTTCCTAAACCTGTCATGCTTCGGACGTTGAGAGTTGCAACTCTCAGAACTAGCTTCTTTGGCCCCTTCCATCCTCTAAGGGTTGGCCATCGCTCACTTTGTGCAGGTGTCAGACAAGGCCTCAACTGCGCATTGCTTACGGGGAACTCCCTAGTCTATAAACTATTTTCCTTCTTTCCATGGTTTTAGTAAGGTTTTTACTGCCGAATGCCCTTCGTGACGCAAATCTTCCTCCTTTATCCGGGCTTGGGACTAGCACTGATAGTTACAGAGTTACTTAATTCACCCAGCAACTACTAGTTATAGGGTGTTATAGTTATAGTGTCAACGATACCAGACAAAAATCCAAAATTGAGTGCCATATCTTAGAAGGCCGTAGAAACTTATTACTTAAAAATAAATAACGAAAAATACAGAATAAAAAAAGTTAATACTGAATAAGAAGACAAATAAAACCAAATCTGAAAAAAAATACTAAGAAGGGCGTATGGAAAATCTTATAGAAGAATACAAAAACTTTAAAAACTAAGGCCAAAACTAAGAAACAATAAAATCATAAAGATAAAAAATAAACAAGCACAAATGAAACAAACGGAGCCCAAATATCGAAAATATAACAAAAGGGACTCTGAATATTCTTATTATTTCATTTTCGATATCTCGTAATGTCGATGTGCAGTGTATCCCATAATTTTTGTCTTGATAGCTTGTCCTAAGCTTTCTCTAGATGTATAACTCCACAATATATACTTTTATTCTGTTGTATACTTTTTTCTGCTATTTGTTTCAGTGTGAATATATGGTTTTGTATGTCTTTTCTCTTCCTAAATCCGCTTTTTGATTCTTTTAGTGTATTACTTTTGGATTATTTTATTAGTATACTTTTGGAATTATTTTTTTATTTAGTAGTAGTTCAAAAATTTTCATAACTGTACTTATTAGTGTAATTCCTCGGTAGTTGTTGCAATCTTGTTGGTCTTGCCAATCTTTGGGTATGTGTTCTTGTGTCCGTATCTTATTAAATAATGTCAGGAGCTGTTCTTTTCCTTTTAATCTATCATGTTTGATATTATTTTGTCATATCCTGGAGCTTCTTCATTTTTAATTTGTTGTATTACTATTTGAAATTTCATTGCAGTTACGTTTCTTTCATGATTGGTATTGTTTGGCTTTTTTTTGCTGGTCTTAATGCACTCATAGTTATACTTTCTTCGTTATCATCATTTACTACCTCGTTTTATATATTGAATTCCTTCCTGTTTCGTTCTCCTAGTAGATCTTACACGTATTCTTTATGCCTATTCTAGATTTATTTCTCAAATACTGTTTTGTTCTGCGTCTTATCACTTATAAGTTTTATTATTGCTAATATTATTAAATGTTACCCATATTTATATCTATATAATATTTTAATGTAAGTTTCTTAAATATTTCACAATTATATAAAACTCATTTATCGTTATGTTGTTTTGTGTTAATTAGGATAGGTATATTTTGTATACTGTTGAATATGACTATCTAAACAGTTATTCCGGATTACACCTTTTATTAATCTTTGTAGATGTGGAAAGTTATAAATCTACCTAATTAAAATTGTTTTGTAAACCCATGTATTTAAAAATAAAAATGACTTTTAGTTGCTTTGAATTGGGTTTGAAATATATTATTTAGCTTTGTAAAAACTATATTTTTGTGTTTTTAAAGTTGAGTACTTTCTCATGCAGATGAATTCTCTTCATTTATATTATTAGACCGGAGTCCCGGAAAATACAACAAATATTTTTAATAATAAGATAATAATTAGAGATATACTATTACACGGATTTTAGAATATACAGATATATTTACAAACACCCGTCGTGCTGTCACATTAAAACAGCTGGTACGTGTTTCTACTTGAAGTTGCCGATATGCCAACGTACTTTACTTTTCTGCCATTCTGGAATATCCTCAAAACTTTGCATCATAGTCTACTAATTCCTTGTACAATAAATCTTCTTCACGACGAGTGTTTCCATACCTGATGAATTCACTTACATTTGGTTTCATTTGTTTCAATTTACTTTTTTCTTTCAGCGACCAAAATAAAATCTTTTATCAATAGCATATTTTAACAATTATCACCCTTTTTGACAGCACAAATGCACTACAACCAGACTTGTCCATTTGTATGTGTGTATGCGTGTACGTGAACCAACTTTAATATTTTAAAATGGTGTTTTTAGTATTTTTGAAATGCGTTGCTGGTACAATTTTTTAAATTTTAATCAACAACATACACTTTATCACAACTAATGACAGTAGAACCAACGAAAATAGACGCTCGGTACTCTAAACCAGACGGTCTCGGTTTTGAAATTACCACATTTGGGAGGAAAGTAAATAAACGTGGTTTTTTTGTATAAATGACTTCCAAATATCACTGGAAATCATAATTTCACTACACGTCAGTCCTTAAAAGTGGGCTTAACTTTTTAGTAAACAACATATTCAAAAAATTCAAGAAATTCAGTATTTTTCCTCGTTTTTCTCATATATCTCAGCAACTATTGATTTCAGAACAAATTTTCAACAGGAATAAAAGTTTGGCAATTAAATTTTACAGAAGATAAATGTAGTTGTGAATCTTAAAAATTGTTTTGTTAATAACCATTGATTAAAAATAGTTAAAAAAAACTTGTTTTGTGATGTTATTTCCAATACTTATATTATACGTAGGCATATACTTTGTGAAGACCATCAAAATAAACCGCCTAAGGTGGGTGGGCCACGTTATGCGGATGGATGAGAGTGATCCCACTAAAATAACTATGCTAAACAGGCCGGTCGGAAGAAGAAGAAGGGGGCGACCTAAACTCAGATATCTGGATGATGTACAGGAAGATCTGAGGGAGATTGGAGTGAGGGGCTGGAGAAGACAGACACTCGATAGGGAAGGATGGAAGAATGTTTTGAAGTATATAAGTATTTTAAGCATTTTAAGTATATAATGATGATATACTTTGTGAAAGAAATATTCTTAATATGTGTAATCTACATAATCCACACATAATCACACAAAATTTCAGTAAAATCGATCAAATAGTTTTTGCCCAATCATTTTGCAATCTAACTTTTTTTAAAAAAGTTAGAAATTTTCAAGTCCAAAACTGAAGTCTTAAGATAGTTGAAAATTTTATAAGATGTAGAAGTCCATTCAAACTTTCAAATCCATTTTGTTTTAATTCGTTAATCAGGAGAACCTAGAGATATTCGTTAATAATTGTTGAATTTTTGAGCTAATAAACAATTAGGATACCTAAGTTTTTAAATTGTTGACCATTTTCTTTTCAAAGTTCATTTTGAAAGTTCTTTAAAAGACGTTACAAAAACGTTAGATTGCAAAATTATTGTGCAAAAACTATTTTATCGATTTTATTGAAATCTAGTGTGTTGATTGAACGTATTAAAAAACATTCCTTTCGCGAAGTATAAAGGGTCTATATATATATATATATATATATATATATATATATATATATATATATATATATATATATATATACATATATAATATATACTTTACTTATATTTGAGAAATAAAATCACGAAAAAACCTTTTTTTTAACTATGTTTTTGTGATTTTTAGTGTTTTTCATCAATTATAATTTTTAAGATGTGTAACCACATTTATCTTATGTTAAATTTGATTAGAAAACTTTTGTTTCTCTTGAAAATTGATATTAGAGAGAATTAGTAGATACTTGGACGCGATTTATGCAAAAAACTACGTTTACAACTCAAAAGATATACTGCCTGATCTACTGTACTGCTGTTTGTAATTGTACTGTTGTTACTTCCAATGTCATACCAGCGGTATGACATTTTATATCACTTTGTTATAAATATATTTTTATATAGTCATATACCCGATATTAGTTTTAGCATTCACTAATCTTTTAAAGTTGCTATTTTATTTTAGCGGATTCTTTTAATTATTAATACGGAAAATACTTTAATTTATATATATATATATATATATATATATATATATATATATATACAGTGCTAGTCAAAAGTCCGTTCCCGCCTCGTATCTTTTGAAAGGTTATTGTTATAATAGTGAAATTTGGAGGGAGGTAATAAACAGACATAGGCTTCTCAACTGTGTCGTAATAGTGACAGATGACGTTACAGCGCCACTGTGACAGATAATTTTAAATGGCACCTTATGGCAAGCGATACTTAGTTTGAAAGGTATTGAAAATATCAATTCAGTCATAATAATTTTGTTTGCTCATTTTGATGAATAAATTAAATAAATACTAAAATTGTAGCTTCTCATTTAATTAATAAATATTTAACAACCAGTTCTTATAGTAAGTGTTCAAATTGTGCTCCATCTACTTCCTGACAGTAATGCATCCTATTTTTAAACTCTTGCCGTACTCGTCCAAATTGCCCTACATTCTTCAACAATTCGTTACTTCAAAATATATTGTCGGGTGCTGTAGCGTAAACTTTAGATTTCAAGTATCCCCACAGAAAAAAATTAAACTTCCGAAAAAGCTTCCTCAAATAAGCTCTCGATGTAGGGCGATCGGGGTACCTCTCATTAAAAAGACGTTCCGCTGCATGGAAATTATTTCCACATTCACCAATTATTAACACAGCTTCTATTTTGTCGACTACAATATGTACCATTCTGCCATTGTAAAAATTTAAACGTCTCGTTAAACAATAGTTAAACTAAATATTAACTAAGAACAACTAACTAAAACCAACTTGACTAAACTTGAATTGACTAAACTAAGCAGAAACAAAAACTAAATATTCAGGTATAAACGCGTTTGCAAACTAAAAATAACTAGAGAATTGACTAAACTAAGCAGAAACAGAAACTAAATATTGAGCTATAAACGCTTTTACAAATTAAAAACAACTAGAGAATTAAATAAATATAAGGTTGAATGCTCGAATAAATGAACTTTGATCAGATAAAAGGCATATATCGAGCACAGTTTAATTAAATCTTGCCCAAGTACTTTCGATCCCTAGATCATCTTCAGGGGCATTTCGTCAATTGTGGCCTATCCGGCAAGAACAAGATGTCATAAACATATAATTGTACATTACACTACACTACAAATAGACAAACAAACACTTTAAAATAATTTAAGGAAGGCTACATTGCTTGAAGAAGTCGGAGACAGAATGGCTCCTGATCTCTCCCGAGCTCCCAGATCAGGAGCCATTCTGTCTCCGACTTCTTCAAGCAATGTAGCCTTCCTTAAATTATTTTAAAGTGTTTGTTTGTCTATTTGTAGTGTAGTGTAATGTACAATTATATGTTTATGACATCTTGTTCTTGCCGGATAGGCCACAATTGACGAAATGCCCCTGAAGATGATCTAGGGATCGAAAGTACTTGGGCAAGATTTAATTAAACTGTGCTCGATATATGCCTTTTATCTGATCAAACTAGAGAATTGACCAACGTCAACTTTTTTGACAAATAACCAAAGGCGGATTTTTAGTAATTAAATGCCAAACTAGAATATTTATTTAATTTATTCGTCAAAATCCTCTTAAATCCAGACAAAAATAGTATGATTGAATAGGTATATTAAAATAATTGTAGTTTCGCATTTAATTAATACATATTCTAACGTTCGCCTCTGGTTAATTGTCAAAAGTTGACATGACTTAGAAAATTGAAAAACGTCAACTTTTTGACAAGTAACCAGAGGCGGAGGTTTTAATATTTATAATTAAATGCGAAACTACAATTTTAGTATTTATTTAATGTATTCATCAAAATGAGCTTAAACTCAAATAAAATTAGTATGGTTGAATAGGTATTTTCAATACCTTTCAAACGATGGTATCACTTGCCATAAGGTCCTATTTAAATATATTAAATATTATCTGCCACAGTGGCGCTGTAACGACATCTGTCACTATTACGTCACTTTTTATCACTAATTAAGAAGCCTACGCCTGTTTATTACCTCCCTCCAAATATCACGACTCAAAAGATATGAGGGGGGAACCGACTTTTGACTAGCACTGTATGTATATATATATATATATATATATATATATATATATATATATAACAACGTATAACTAAGACATCGTCGAATAATAATAAGAACTTAGAATAACTTTGAAATAAGGGAGGCTGCACCGTAATTGGAAACGGTTGATAAAGCTGCACATGATGATGATGATGATATATATATATATATATATATATATATATATATATATATATATATATATATATATATATATATATATACAGTATACTCCCTCTATAACGAACACGGTTATTACGAGGTTTCGCTTATAACGAGATACATTAGATGTCCCGTGAAATTTCTATTGAACTATAACCGTCTATAGCGAGGCAAATTTGGAGAGACAATAAGATTCAAAAACGTGTTTTTTACGTTTTTGGTCGGGTCGTGGCTATAAATAAATACCTTTTCAAACAGCCCCTCAATAAACTTAACTGCAGCCCGCAATAAACTTCTTTACAATGAATAAATACAACTGTTTCACATCTTTAGAAAATATGATAGAATGATACTGGACCATTTAAAGCAGTTAAAAATGACAGAGTTCTTAAAATTGCAGAAGCAATAGTTTATGATATCCTTGAAAATACGCTTTATACATTATGTAGTTGGAAACAAATATAAGTACAGATTTTTTGTTTTAACGTATATCATTGATAATAAAAGTAAACAACTCTTTTATGTTTTAATATATTTCATTGACAATAAAAGTAAATAATTTTTTTTCAAAAACGCCATTCAAACAATATTTATTAGCATCTTATATTGCTCCGAATAGCTTCACTATAGGAAGTTAATGGTTTAGAAAACTACAGATTCATATGTATGCACAGTATTATTATTGTCTGATATAACGAGATCGTCTTATAACGAGGTAATTAGTCTGTCATTTCAGTTCTCGTTATAGAGGGAGTCTACTGTATATATATACACTGTGCGTCATTAAAAAAAGCCACCTAACATTTTTGGCATTTTTTAATAATATGTTCTAAAGCAGTATGCAACCATTTCTTAAATAACAAATGCCAAAAAAATACTTCTCCCAAAATGATGATTTTAATGAAAAATTTCAAAAATATTGTAATTTTTCTTTATAAGAATTAAAATAAAGTCGTGGTTTTCAGTATTCTGTTTTACCACCTCTATTTTGAATTACACTCCTCATTCGACATGGAATTAAATTGATCAAATTCTGGATGTTGTCTTGAGGAAAAGCTTCCCATTCTTCCATGAGCGCCAACCGAAGCTGTTCACGATTTATTGGAGCAGGTATTCTGTTTCTTACTCTTCGTTTGAATTGGTTCCAAACATGCTCAATCGAGTTCAAATCTGGGGTTTGAGCCGGCAAATTCATTTTTGTCACACCGACGGTATCCAGGTATTGCGTTACGAAAATAAAGTTTTTGCCCATAAACCCAGCAAAAGACATTACGTGCTCGTCTAGAATTTCGGTAATGTATCGGTGAGCGTTCAACGCTCTTCTATCAATAAACACGGCCTTCGAATGAAATTGCTGCTCAAAACATTACTGAGCCTCCTCCAAAAGCAACATGTGCTCGTCTAACACAAGCAGCATATCGTTCCCCACGTCTTCTGTACATTTTGATGCGATTGTCTGAGCCATACAAAACCATTCTTCACTCATCACCAAATCAAACATTTTTCCAATCTTCTGTCGTCCAATGCTCGTGGTCTCTAGCAAACTCAGGTCGGATTTGTCGATATGCTGCTGTTAACAAAAATCCTGTTGCTGGGCAGCGAACTCTTAAACCAAATTTCCTCAACTGTCTTTTCACTGTAGAAGTGCTTAATGTCTACCCGTGAGCATATTGAAAACGGTTTTGTATTGCTCTAGCCGTAAAGAAGCGATTTTGAAAAGAAGTGGGTTGTAAAGAGCGGTTTTCTCTGGCCGTCGTGATTCTTCTAGCGCCTGATCCTGGTCGTCGTTCGTGAGATTCAGTCTCTACGAATCGTTGGTATTTTGGGAATTACAACGACTGAATCCAAGCTGTCTGACCACTTCTCTTTGACTCATTTCATTATCAATCAAAGTAACAATTTGAACAGATCTAGAAAATCTCTCAGCCATAGTTTTAAATTTAAAAATTACACAAATTCGCTTTTTGAACAACTGTACAGTAATGAAAGATTTTTGAAAAACAGAACAGCAATATTCCAAGAAAAACAATGTACAAACATGTGCATTCTCCGAAGTCGTAAAACTGATATCAATTCTGCGAACTTATTACCTTTGACCTGTCGGCACCCAGTGTCCTTAAGTGTTTCTGCATTGTGGGAGTTTAGTTATAATAGAATAAATTGCATAAACTTAAAAATATTCTTAAAATTCTTAAAACTTAAAACTCAAAATTCTTATAAAAAACTTAAAAACTTAAAATTCTTATAAAATTCTAGGTGGCCTCTTTTTCATGACGCGCAGTACTTGCGCGTTTATTGGATGATCTGTTTTACATATTGTTGCAATATTGAATTTGCAATTTATTATTTGTTTTTCATAAAAGGCTTATACGTAGTAATTTTTGTATGTATTTCTTGAATAATTAATAATACATTTTTAGAGACCTTCGTTAAGGTTTCATTTTTGTGCTATCGTTTTTCTCCATTGTGTAAAATTCTTATCGAATAAATGATAAATAAAAAAATTATTTGGAGTTTTATTTTACAATTTAAATATTATTTTCCCCGATTTTAAAAAAACTTACATACAGAACAAACTGTGTCCGCAAAATATTTGATAGATTAATTTATCACAGAAATATACCTAGTATCACTAATTTTGCCTAGTAACGATAATGATTAATACTTAAATGTTAAATCAATGTTTATAAGTCACAAATATTATGGCACTAATGCAGTTATTATTCAGTAAAGAAATAAATCCCAATTAAATCAGTTATAATAATTGTAAAAAATCTCACTTTTACACTTTAATTTAAATAAAAGAATTATACACGTGAATAGTGGATATTTCATACTAGTTTCAAAAACAACTATTTTAGATATCGAATAAATAAGTCATGCAGGAATATAAGGGATAATCATAGAATAGATAAGAAATTTAAATTGTAGATTAAGGTTTAAACAGATAAATGGTTTAACAGGAAAAGCTGTCAGAATGACACCCAAACTTTAGCGGCTTCGCGTTGGAAGCGCCAAATTTGTAACGAGAATTTACTTATGTTATGTTGATATTTAGATTGAAATGGTTCTAATTGATGATAACAGGAGTGGAATGATATATGATATCTGTAAAGAATATTGGGAAAGAGACGTGATTAAATGAGAGTACGGCGGTATTTGCCGTCCACTGGATGTAGATATTTAACGAAAAGGTACTTAACAAGAAGTGAAAGTGGAGAAAAAGAGAAACAAAAATCACTTTCAGATAAGATATAACTACCAGAGCTTAGTGATGGGTGTCTGACATCCACTGATGATTCTTGCTGAATTGTTAATATATGCATTTACATCAATTGTATGTAGTGATACTGCTTCAACCCATTTTGCAGCCGAAACGTAGATCGCAAACACAGGTGCTATAAGGGTGTGATTCAGTGTAAACCCCAAGGTGGTTAGGGAAACACAGTATTCAAAGACTTTTCCACGCCATTGAACGTTCACTTTCCTGGATGCATCTGTATATATATTACAAATTTTAATTATTTGAGATGTATTTACAGATATTACAATTACTTCATTACTGTAGATATTTGTAGTCAGTTGACTTATTTTTTTAAATTTCTACACTCCACTCCCTTTAATGAAATTTCGCCCGTGTTTGACAAAACAGGATTTTTTAAGAAATGGGTATTTTCAAAACTTCTAAAATTTGGTTGAGAAATTCATTTACTATCCATCGAAATTGTTCACATTCTTATCGTTTGGACAGTTATTACTGAAATTGCACTTTTGAGTACAATAAGTGCATTCTTAGTTTTCATGTAAGAATGACACGACGTGCGCTTTGTTAATTACTTAATTTAGTTTTAAAAATACAGAAAAAATAGTATGAAGCTTCGTGCTAGTCTCTTTTTAGTACTCTTTTTTTACTATTCCCGAGCAACTAAAGAAAGTTTTTTTTACGTGCACTGATCTTCATGTAGAGTAGATGGTGAATAGTAAACGTTTCTGAATGTTCGTTGGTGATCATTCTGTACCACAAAAGAGCTCGGTGGCTCTGAATAATTCTTATGTTTGAACACTCCACTGTTTCAGAGTTTTCAGCCACGAGATTCGTCGTCTAGCCTGCCCAAAGTTTACCACTTAGCACAGTGTCTCCTTACTTTGGAGACAGAAAGTAGACACACCTCTATATTTATGTAGTAACAGCTAAAAATATGAAAATGACCCTATCCTTCAGAGATCATTTTCTGTTTTCGTCGTAGGCTGTATTCTTAAGCTTCTATTACATATATTAAGTAAAAATATCCTCAAAATATTCATAAAAGATACTCAGTGAGTTACCGGTTTCCTTTTAAACTTTCTCTATGGTTTTCGGTGTATTCTCCGTTAGGGAACTTGTATGTTCAAGGTACCATTTCATGAAAAACCAAAAAGACATTGATAAAAACATTTATTTAATTAAATCACAATTCTGAAATACATGTTGACTATATTTACCTGATTATGAGAGACTAAAAGTATTCAAAGAGTAACAGCGCATTTATAAAAGGATGGCTTAATAATTATAAGAATAACAAGACTTAAATTAAGAATACAAATATACTTTGAATATCAAATCTGAATATCTAATTCAGTTATCACACTCGAATTGCCATCAGGCCCTTTACAAAAATACATGTGCCGTCCTATGAAATTTACAAATAAACTTGTATAAAACTCAAAAACTAATCCAATGACTAACTAAAATTTTGAAGCGAATATAGAAAACTAAAAGTAACTTTTTTTACACCTTTCGAATTCTGTACACTTAACATAGAATACGTTTATTTACAGAAATCTACTCTAGGTGATATATATAAACAGCAATAACACATCAGTCTTAAACATCAAAGGATTATTTAAGCGAAGCCAAAACCCTCGGAGCACTCGTGGATGGCCTTCAACAAGTATCCTCTTAACTTGTCATAAGTCTCATAAACCGGCAGATCCAATTGGTTGAAACTGTAAGAAGAAATCAATATTAAATAGTGTTATTAAAATACGTTTTACTACTTATTAAGAAATCTTATATACTAAAACGCTAAGCCCTTTTCTTGTCCACCACTTTACTCAAAAACCATATTAGATAATTAAAATATTTTTTCGGAATATTATTAGTATTACGTACGAGATTGTCAAGATATACTTTTGGTACAAAAATTCACTTCCGGTTTTGAGATGACCGGAAGTTAAAATTTACTTTAAGTTTTAGACCCCACAATGTATATATGGATCGAAAGGTCTCGTCGAGACGAATCTAAATATGTACTTCCGGTTGCGATTCGACACCGGAAGTGACCCGAAACGCGCATAAAACGTCAAGATAAAGCAAATCTGACACTGGATTCGTGATCAGCATGTAAAATTAACTGCTAAATGATAACATTGTAACAAAAAACATTGTTTTCGACGAAATATTTCGTGATATTTAATACACTTTTTACTTGCATTATTATTGATGAATGTTATGTATATTCTTGCTTATATTGTTTGTATTGATCTCTTAATTTTTCTCGCAAAATAAAAATTTCATTTAAAAAACTCGATATCGAGTTGGTCCGCTAGTGAGAACTAATAGATAAACACACAAAAATAATAATTAAACACCCTTAAACAAACATTACATATTTATAATTGTTAAAGCACATACATGTTGAAAACCAGAAAATGAGCTATTTGGACCATTCAATTTAAAAAAAGACATATAAATATCACAGGATTTTTTTTATTTCCCTCTTTATTTACAATCTGTACCTAATAACTTTCTCATAATGATTTGATCTACACTTAATTTAAACATCTCACTTTATATTTTCACTAGTTTTATGATTTTTCCTTGTGATTGTGGTTTATTCACGGGAAAAGCTCAATGCCCCGATAATTACTTTTTAGTTTTATGGATTATTTGTTACAGAAATGTCACTATTTAATAGTTTTTTTTTTCTAAGTAACCATACTCCAAAGTGATGTCATACTTCAGTGTAAAATGTAAAGCAATAATAAAACATTAAACATGTATCTTACCAAGTATGCGCTGATGGTAAACGGTCAGTTGACCGATCATCTCTATGAATTTGGAATTTTTGAACTCCATTCATTCCTTCTAATGCTCCGAAACCCTGTAATGGAACTTTTGAGGTTCCAGTGACGAACTGAAGAAATTTAGCGCGATCAGCTTGATCAAAAGACCTCAAAGCTCTCCAGAACCATTGGATCTATAAAAAGTAAGACAAAAAATAATTTTTTTAATTATTGTTTTTATTAATCTTTCACCTTTTACAAACATTTGTAAGGGTTATAAAATGTAGAGTAGTGTAAATATGCAATAAAAAATACAAGAAAAACCCTCCATTTGCTCCTTTGATATTGTTCAAACCTAGTGGTAAATCATCATTAGATTAAATGCATTGGTCGTGAGAGCAATTGCAACCTCCTTTAAAGCAAGAGAGAGGAAAAGGGACTGGTAACTAGAGAATTCAGATAAATGGATGGAGAAAAAAAAATTATATTCTAATGATGAAACATTTAGATATAAGCCTAGTAACTAATCACCCAATTATCACTACTACTGTGGAATCTGGTTCTACATACGAAAGGCTATCAGCTCTTGACTTGGCAGTTCATTCCAACTTACGCAAATTTAAAAAAATGACAGAACAATTAGACGAACTTATTTTAAAAAATCTTACCTGCAATGAATTCGTTTGGTATTTGTGATATTCTGTATTGGCTTTCAAATCATCTATATCTACATTTGGTAATCCTGAAATTAACAACTCTAATTCCTGTTCATTAAATATGGATATTAAACGCTTTGGTATTATATCATAGAAACCTTCTAAAAAGGAATGGAGTCTGAAAAGGAAAAAGGACAAAATATTAATATTATATATATATATATATATATATATATATATACATGGTATACATAAGATCCCATTATAACAAAATGTTTCAACAGTAGTGGCGGAAATTTCTAGGAACAGTAAAGCCTCACCAAACAAAGCAGTGGCGGAAATTTCTAGGAACAGTAAAGCCTCACCAAACAAAGCAGTGGCGTTCCAAAAAATACTTGTGATTTAAATCAAATTGTTAAAGATAGGTACACACAATTTATTAAACAATGATACTAGATTATACTTTTGGCAATATTGTACTACTTTTTAATACATATTATTATAATATATCACATACATATATTGTCTGTATGTGAAACCATAGATACGTATTACAGATTACAGTATTAATTAGTAATTTATTACAAAGATTGTTTTAACTTTAAAACCTTTATTATTTGTATTATTACTCATTTAAACGTCACAAAGTTAAATAGAAGAATATATGAAATGATTGGAATAAAGTAAAAAAATAATACATACATACAGGACAGTTTGGAAAACTTATATTCAAATGGGTTACATAGGTACATCGTAATGTTAAATTATATTATTCACTTTCATAATCAGATGCACTGTCGTCGTCACTAGATTCATTTAAATCAATCCTTAATTCTTTAGTAATTACATCTATGCGAAGTTCACTTTCCAAATACTTATCTTCAACCTTGACAACATGTTCACACACTTTCTTCCAGTTATCTACAGTTACTCTAGCAAATTCCTGTTCCACCAACACTTTTACGTCTTCTAACTTAAAATAAACGTTTTGTTTTGCAACCTCATTTTTTATTTGCGCCCAAACCATTGCAGGAGTTTTAAAGAAACATAGAAACATGTCCACATTCTTGCAGCACTTTGTCAAATTTATATTGAATATAGTTTAGTTCTAATACGCGTGGTAGCACCTTTCTTGTTGAGACTCAACAACTAAATTACGAACTCGTTTGAAATCCAGTGACTAGAAATTCTTGGAAATAATTCTTATCAGTTCTTTGTACGTCCTTAACGAGTCGTTAAGGAGTCATTAATAATGACTTTATAATAATTACGGTTTTAAGGTAACTGACACTAAATTAAAAATTAACTTTTACCAAACTTTATAGAGTATCAATTATTATTAAAGATGGTATTATAACAAACAAAAAGTTTGGTATCTATTAAACAATCTGTGTACAATCAAACTCCATTTATTTTTTAAGTGTGTAAATTTTGTAATTAGTGTGATTTCAAATAATTTAATTTGTTTAATATTGCAACGCCACTGAAGGGTCTGATCATAGATATTCTATTATCTGCGCGATTAACTATTTCGTGGAAGGGCTCGCCATTCGATTTGAAATAAGCTGTATTTTTAGAGAGAAAAACCAGACCTCATCTCGCTACTGCCTCTACTTCCTACTTTCTTTTATAATTTTTATCAAGGCTTTCATAAGAATAGATCAAAATATGCACCACAATTTAGTAAGTGATGATGAAGAAATAAAATAATTAAAACGTTATGCCTTTGTTATTTTATAATTTTATTCTTAAATTTTTATTTCATAAATATTTTCTTTTTTTAATTTAAAATGTTAATATTTATGTCTTTTTTTATTTAAAATGTGCACTTCATTTGTGCCTTATAAGATAAATTAATAAAGAAAGACGTGCCTAACTGGACAAGTCAATCAAAATCCAAAACATTTGTTTTTTTTTTATTTTGTATTGTATTAAATGTATCTTATATTCATAAATGTAATTAATAAAAGCTACATTTACTTAGGCGTTTAATTTTCAAATGGTTTTTTCACTTACTGAAAAAATTCAAATTTTGACTTGTCTGCTTTCGTCCGCCGACCACACATTTATAATAGAGAAAACACTTGCTAATTAAGATATCTTAAATAATCAACTGATAGTTAGCAATTACTTTGCCACGTAAATAAATAAAAAATATTAAGGTAGTGTTTTTACTCACTGTTGTTTTATAGCTCCCGTCATCTTCATTTGACATACTAGTCTAACATATTCCATTTTGTTCTCTTCAGTGACAGGGATGTGTCGCCCATTTTGTATTAAATCTCTAGTTTCAGTTACTCCAAATTCACTGATTTCAGTACTGAATGTCAGTTCAAGACCTATATTTTTCACATGATTCTCCATAAGGTATACTAAACCTCTATAGAAACTATAGTCTTCGCTTTCCATATCTGTATATTTTACTGGAATGCCTAAAATGTGCTTGTAGAACGATCTCGTAAAGTAACACTCAAGAAGCTTGTTGTCATATATGGCTTTAGCTGAAATGATATGAAATTAACATTAGACTGTGCGTGGCTTTGTATTCAATGATGTACTACAATATAGTAAAAAAATGTTAACAAAAATCTTAATTACTCACCAATTACCCTTCCAACGAATTTGTAGTAGCACAGGTGGTTCGTATTATAGTGACTCGATGAATTAATCATGTAGGTTACTCTGTCACCAGGGGACACAGTGAACAATGCATAATTTGGATTAAAGATATCTCTCGAAATGATAACATACCATTCACGTAAGAGT
Organism: Diabrotica undecimpunctata; assembly: GCF_040954645.1. NCBI lineage: Eukaryota > Metazoa > Arthropoda > Insecta > Coleoptera > Chrysomelidae > Diabrotica > Diabrotica undecimpunctata. The sequence goes on along the minus strand of NC_092812.1, from coordinate 51,033,636 downwards.
CCACCAGCATCTTGACCTTCTTCATCTATAAATTGTATGTTATTTTTAAACAGATTGATAATTAGGACATGGCTACTAAACAGCTTTATATATTATGAAATTTTTGCTAATAGTAAAACTCCAATTGTGACGTAAGAGGAAGTATATGGAAGTGATCGATTTATGTTGAAGTTATCGAAAAATAACAAAATTTACAAAAAATATCCATATATCCCTAGCCTCATCTAATAAACTTAACAACAACGCAAAAAAGGACACTCTTTTCGTCCACGGATCTAATATATGACATAGTATGCAAAATACTACATCTGAATTTAACGAGAAAAAATCTAATAAATGAAGGCATCAAATAAGCACCAAACAACGATGTAAAAGATTATCGTAACTATCAAAATTTATAACTCACACAAAAATCTTGGTGTAAAATTCTTGTAACTCTTGTAAAAAGTGACAGCCAAGTAAACCAACGCTAAGACATCAACATCTATATGTCGTGAGTTTGTTTTCAAACTACAAAACGAAAAAATGTCAAAAATACACAAATCTGTGTATATGGAAGTTCTCTTTCTTGTTGTACTTGCTGTAGATCTTACGATTTATTAATTTCGTTGCTGAAGTATTTTTTGAAAGGTAGACTGAAAGCTATATTTCCATCTCTTTGGTGGACTCACCGCTGGAACTTGCCACTTGTTTTTCCTTCTAACGCAATTCTTGATAGCTTGTGCTCCTCCATCCCCCTTCTTGTTTTCCCTGATATTGCTCTTCATATCTTCATTTTGGTTGTATGTAGCATACTTTTAGTTTTATTGATGTCTTCCCCTGATTCTATTGCATATATCAATACGGGTTATTCTTTTTCTTTAAGTGCCATCTCCGCGACGAAGGTTTGCAATCATCATGGCTATTCTAACCTTCGAGGCAGCTTCTCTGAACAATTGTCTTGAGCTGCAACCAAACCACTCTCTCAGGTTCTTCAACCAGGAAACGCGTATTCTTCCTACGCTTCTCCTACCCTCTACTTTTCCTTGAATTATGAGTCTCAAGATGTTGTATCTTTCGCCTCTCATCACATGTCCGAGATATTGCAATTTCCATTCTTTTATTGTATTTTCCATTTCCCTCCTTCTGCCTATTTTCCTTAACACTTCTGTATTCGTGACTCTATCTATCCATGGAATCCTTAACAATCTTCTAAATGTCCACATTTCAAACGCGTTAAGTCGATATTGTATTCCGGTTTAATGTCCATGATTCCGCTCCATAGTAGAGTACACTGTGTACATAGCATTTAATTAGCCTTATTCTGAGGGCCAATGTCAGATCGTTGCTGCATAAAATCTTTTTCATTTTCACGAAGTTGCACGTGCTTTTTCAATTCTGACTTTTATTTCTGCAGTATAATCGTTATTTTCTGTGATTATCGTTCTCAAGTAAGTATCTTTTTACTCTCTCAATCTGCTTTCCGCCTACCGTTAATATTTCGTCTGTATTGTTGTTCTTGCTAATTTTCCTGAATTTGGTTTTTTTGATGTTAAGAGAGAGTCCGTATTCTCCACTATATCTTAATATTTTGTTCATTATTCTTTGTAAGTCTTCCAAGTTGTCTGCTATTATGACTGTATCGTCGGCATACCTAATGTTGTTAATTAAACTTCCGTTCACTTTTATGCCGACTGTCTCGTTTACCAAAGCTTCTTGTATGATTTCTTCAGAATAAGCATTAAACAATAACGGATATTCTAGACATCTATTAAACATCCAGATATGAATGCGGTCTACGGCCTTATTTATCTGCCCTCTCAGGTCTCTGACTAGGTCATGGCAACTGAATAAATCTACAACGGGGTATGAATTGGTTCGGCTGTTCTATGGGTTTGCTCTCAACTAGAAGCTAATTTAATTTAATATGATAGTTCATCAACAATAATAAAGATGATTCGATGGATAATGTATGGCGCTAAGGTACCAGCATCAATAAATCCTCAACTAAAATGCTATAACAAAATCTTGACTCATCGATACCTACATTTTTTAACTTAATATGTCATATACCCATATATGTAATATATTTATATGGATGTATAATATTCAAATAAGTAATCTTACCTTCAAAAACAATGTAGAACCTGTTCTTCCAATCTTCAGGGTTCTTTCTGAACAATTCTCGGAACGAATCTTCAAAGATGTTTCCCCTCTTAACATGGACGGCAGTTTCTTCTCTTCTTGTTCCATGATCCAGTCTTTCGAGCTCGGTTCTGAAGTAACGTCTTTTAATATCAAAATCTAAAATTCTGGTGTGATCCACTAAAACTGCAAAAGGACCATCAGCCAAATGAGCAGTACTTTGTCTTAGAATCTGGTTAAGAACTGTGCGATGTTTCTCTGCAAAAGTAAGGAATTGTTGTTGTTCGGGAGTAATACTAGCTTTTCCTGATGTTTCTGAATATTTATCCCAATCCAAGAGATTTATTTCACTAGCAGGTCTCGAAGCCTGTTGTTCTTCATCACCAGGAGAAACTGTAGCTTGTGCAGCAGCATCTGAAGTGGATGGAATACTACCTTGTGATTCTGTAGATTCTCCACTGTGTTCTTCCATTTCAGTCTCTTTGGTATCTTTTTCTTCCGATTTAATAGGGCCTTGTTGTGGAGAATGAACCAAGAAAAATGCTTCAACAGCAGGCTGAAATAATTATAAAATTATAAAATATTTTTTTAGTTTTTCATTGTTAAGATCAAAGTAAGTATGTGATATTCACTTACCTGTAAAACAAGAACAGCGTGATGATCTGGAGCATGCTCTAATTCAGAAAGACATTGACTTAAAGTTTCCCAAAAACTGGTTAAACTATTTAATTGCTCACTAAGTGCAGGTAGTTCGTATGTAGCCGTTTCTGCTGAAAAATGTCCTAATTATACAAAATAATTTAATTAATGATTAAGTTATTTATACAATATGCAATATACCTGTTTTTAAATTGTCCTTAATTGAGTTCCTGATTTGAACGATAACTCTTAGCACTCTGAGGAAAAATACTTGACTAGAAGATTTAGAAGTTAAGGGAACCATTGACGGTAGCTGCAATTCACAAGATGTCTTTACTTTAGATGAGGCCGTTATGACTACCTGTTCATTAGTGAACCTATTATTAATAATTCCCTTTGATGTTGAAGTTCCAGTTTCTTCGCGCTTCCTTTTTTGTGAGTTAGTCATGATACCTTTAAGATCCTTAAGCATGAATTGGATTTGAGTTTCCACAATATTACCAATTTCTATAGCACCATTTAAGAGAAGGTTTAATATCTGAAAATAATAATACAATATCATACTATAAAACAAAATAAAAATAGTAAATGTGTACCCGAGAATATCGCGAAGTACATACACAGAGTACAAGATTAGCGGAGAATGAAAAGGTGATGAAGCACTGGAATTAAATAAAAAAAAAAAACAATTATATACTTACTATGAAACTCATGTCCACGGAAGAATTGGCTAGGTTAAGTAGTAAATTAGTTATAAACTCTAAGCCTTCTTCTGAACAGTTCTTGTAAGTAATAACATTAACAGCCAGTCGTAATGCATGTGTAGGCGGATTGTTGACAGTGTCAGTTAATTGGACTTTTGCTTTACTAGTTTTAGTAGGTTTAACTAATTCGGGCATTCCAGAAGTGGTAACTGACAACAATTTCAACAAATTATCAGTCAGTTGTGTATTCTTATTAACTACTGGTGATGATAACATATTTAATAACTTTCCAAATACTGTGTGTTCAAAGTGGATCGGACCATCATTATCTATAACAGTAGTATGAATAGTGTTCTTTTGGATGCTCTTTCCCTTTTTAGTAGCTGAATCTAAACGAAGCAGAATATCCCAGAATTCAGGAAATGATTCAGGTCTAACTCGAATAGGGGTAACACAAGACTTGTCACTATCATCTCTGATCGACTTAATTGGTAGCAAACACGATGGATACGTTTTGGCCAGGGTTGTAAAGAGATCCAAAGTGTTTCTACAAACTATCGGAGCTGCTTGGGGATGGATACTAATCATTGAAGATCCACTTGTTTTATCACATTTCTTTCCAACAGTTTTATTAACAATGAAGACGTTAGCTGCGCATCCCAAAGCTGCTTCCATTCTGATGGTTAACCAGTTACTTCCATTTTGTAAGTGTTTGGCATCTGTAACCAATTTGCTACTTAATGGTCCAGGTCTTGGTCCTTTTCTAGTTTGTGTATTTAAGTTCTCATCTGGTTGTATATTGACACTTTTCTCTATTATCGATAGTAAAGCGTTAATGATCCATTCTCGGGTTGGAGTATGATAGCACAAATTTCTTATTACCCGATGCAATCTTAATTTATTTAAGTTGGAATCATCCATAAACAATAAAACCAATATGCATGCTAAACCCTCAGGGTCTAATAACTGACGTCCTCTTATTTTCATGGGGGAAGTAGAAGACATTGAATTATTTATAAATTCTCTACTCCATTGAGTCCATCCTCTTTGGAAGTTATTGGGTCTATAGGTTTGTCTTCCTCTAGAATGTCTATAAATTGAACCCAAACTGTTTTGTAAGAATCTTTCTTGTGCCATTTGCCTATTCCTAGCATACCAATCCCTGCGTAAATTTTGCGCTTCTGCTGCCAGATCTGGTGGTAAAGCAGACATTTGAGAATCTTCCATGTCAGATAATATCTGAAACAAATAAAATAATTTATCTTAATAACTATAAATGTAATATTGTAAAAGACAAACGTAATCAAAAACCAAATTATAATCCACTAAAGAATGTAAGACACGAAGAAATGAAAGCACTGAAATAAGTAAGGAAAATGGCATCATAATATCGGAAGAAACTTATGTAATGGAAAGAATAATTTTAGAACTTGTTATACAATAAAAATAAAATTAGAGAAACTGGAAATGAAAATGAACACTTAGTTAGCAGAGATGCATTAGTAGCAACAGAAAGTACAGAAAATAATATAACAGAACTAAAAAAGAATCAATTAAGAAGAGGACATTTGCCAGAAGATTACAAAATCACTGGAGAAATGTAGAAATACATGGAACGAAGAGGAGCAGAAATGTTTCTATATATAATAAAGTTTGTCGTGAATGAAGAATGCCTAAAAACTTAGTAATATGTATAATTTTGCTTATACATAAAAAATAAGTGTACACTATGTAGTGCAGTGAGTAATAAAAAGTACATCAAATAGTGTAGTAAAGAGATCTGGGGGCTCGACGCGGTTTAACCCGGAAGCCAGGTGAGTTTCATATACTAATTTTGGTAATATTAATCTTTGTTTTAGATTTGGTGATACAAATTTGTAGTACAGGTATGTGCTCATTTAATGTTAATAATGTGCTTACCATAGTTCGAAGGGACGGCTGTAATGTTTCAAAAAAGGCTCCAGCATCGACAGGTTCATTTGGATTAGCCCTAGCCGCAGCTTGACGTTGCTGTTCTAATCGTTGATGTGTTAAAACCTCTTCCTGTAAAGCTGGTGGAAGAGCCGCTAAAAATTCTGGACTAACTATGTTATCCTCACTAGAAGCTGCAGCTTCCCCTTGTGGCTGCTCACCAGAATTGCTACTAGTTGCAGCTTCCGCCGCAGCAGCATCAGCTGCAGCAGTAGCAGCAGCAATGCGCTGTTGAAGGCAGAGAATGCGGTGTTGCTCCAAAACTTCTCTTCTCATTTCAGGTGGCAACGCTTCTAAAAATGATGGATCTACTCCTTCAGGAATTTCTTCATCGTCTTCCTCATCATTACTCGGCCCCGCAGAGGAGACAACTAAAACATTGCAAATTTAGTATTTATAATCCAATACTATTAAATAAAATTACGAAAGGTATCAAACAGAAATAATAAATTCTAAAGGCAAATAAATATAAATTAGTGACCCAAGAGTGATAATAGGGCCATTCAAAATAAAATATTTATAACGTATACATGCAGTGTGCACAAAAATAAACGGGTACCGGCTAAACAATATCAGATATGCAGATGAACCCATAGTATTTTCGGAAAACCTACAAGTTTTTATGAACAAAATTAGATATTACAGTCAACAATAACAACTTAATATAAACGTAAAGAAGACCAAGCTCATGATAATTAGCAAACTCTACGTCAACCAAATCCGTAGAAAGAGTGATGCATTACAACTACCTGCACCATAATAAATGAAGAATGGATGAAATGAACCAGGGGTCGTATTTTCGAATTCATTCGAGCATATTTCGCATACGGATTTACAAGAAATTCGCTCGAAATAATTTTTTTTTGTATTTTCGAATACTGCGTGTACGAATTTTTTCGTATACAGCGACTCGAATGGGTCTGAACCATTCAAATTTCGATGCTAGTATACGATCAAAGTAACTGTTGTCATTTCAGTTGTCACTGGACCCGTATACGTCGGATAATATTAGCTTACAGTTTTTAATCATTGTTGTATAAATATTTTTATATTGAACTTTGTTTTGATAGCTGGTTTAAATAATTTTTTAATAGAAAGAAATATAGTTAATGCCCTTGTAGGCGCAGAAATATTAGCGGAACGGAGAGACAGAGTTCCCATTCTTAACCCTCTAGACTTTTAAAAATTGTACAGATTAACAAAGCCCCCCACAATGGAGTTGATACCCTTGAATGGCTCTTTTTTTGTTCGGCCAACACAACCACCATATTTCATGCCTTTTTTTATTCCTTTCAGCTAAAGTACAAAAAACCAATTGTTTTAGATGGCAAAATTACCATAAAATAGGTTACATGAAACCGTCAATTATTCTTCTTTCTTTATTATTTGAGTTTTGGTTGTTCAAATTTGCAGTGTTGCCGGTGCAAATTCTCCTCATATACGTATAACATTTCGAAGAACGTTCAAAAATATACATTAAGAAGAAGTACAAAAAGTAATTCCCAGATATTTAAATTACTGATAAACCCCAATACAAGCCAAACAGATAAGCGAAGATGGGAAAAACAAAAAAAATAATAATTTAAACAAAAAAAATAATAATTTAAACAAAAAAAAATAATTTAAACAAAAAAAAATAATTTTACAAAGCTAAACTTGAATATTTTAAAATTAGCCAATCTGATCCATGCCCCGATTGTGGAAAATGAGCAAATGATTAATTATATTGAAGCAAACCCCATTAATTAAGAATAAGTAATCTGATCGATGAAATATATAATTACTATAGCGTGCTGCGAGTTACTCCTAAAGAACAAACCAACAAATTAACTTAGCTGAAATATTCGCGTTAAGAAGAACTCAATATAACATTAACAAATAAAGAAGAAACTCTATTATATCCATACGTAACAAGTTTCTACTACCTAAATAAATTAAGACCTTCATAAACTTATTGTAACAAACTACCTGAATGTATCAAGAGCAAGATAAACCCTTTAAAAAAAAAATGAGGAACATAATAACAGAAATGTTAGTATAGTTATAATCATCCAGAATATGACAGAATGACTTCATATTCACGTGCATACAGAGACAAATCTGCTTCTTGATAACATTGGAGTACTAACTAGATGACTGAAGAGGATAACGACAGTTGAAGTACATACTTCATGTGTTAGATTGATTGTGATGAAATATATTGGAAAATGAACCAAACACGGTGTTGGCAAAATATTTAAATATACTTTAAAACTTACCGGCAGCTACAGGAACTGCTACAATAACTGGTTCTGTACCCTCCGCACTGGTTGATGTTTCTACAACTTCAGCATTAGCTAATGTTGGTTCAACTTCAGCGTTGCTGGAACTAGACTGAATTGATTCGGTATTGGTGATATTTTCTATAGCGGTGTGTGTCTGAGGTTCATTGCTCGTTCTTGGTTCTCGATCTTGCTCTGAAGATTCTTCACGTTGTCTTTCTCTAGGTTCACGAATTCTTAATCTTATTACCCGATCTCGTGTCCCTTCTCTTTCGCCCACTTCATTTTCAGCCCTTTCTCTTAATATGCGTCCTTCTCGTTCTCTGTTTTCGCGTTGTATTCTTAATTCACGTTCTTCTTGTGCTCGGTTTTCCCGTCGTACTGCTTCACCAAATTCACGATCTGCTCTTTCCCTTGCTGCGCGTAATTCTCTTTCTCGGTTTTCGCGCCGTATTATTTCTCCCAATTCACGATCTGCCTCTCTTTGTCTTATCATTCGTTCTTCTCGTTCTCTGTTTAGACGCCGAAGGCTTTCCCTAAATTCACGGTCTACTCTTTCTCTTAATTCGCGGTCTTGTCGTTCGCTGTTTTCACGTTGAATTTCTCGTATTTCACGATCGTCATCTCTACCTCTAGTCTGTCTTTCTCTCCTGTCATGGTCTCTGCCTCTAATCTCACGACCCCTATCTCTGATATCATGACCTCTATCTCTTATGTCGCGACCTCTTGTGTCTGTATCTCTTCCACCTCCTGTATTAGTACCTCCTGGTCTATTGACTTGATCTTCGACAGATTGGTCAGATACTGTATCCATTTGCTGACCAATTGACTCCTCAAATACATAAGTTTCTTCATATCTAGCAAAGAGGCTCGGATCTTGCGTTGCAATACTGTTCAAAAGAGAGTTTGTCACAGCTTCACTGATTGAACTAGAATCATCACCTTGTCTTTCAGAAGATATAGGCCTAGCAAATATAATGTTACATCTATATGGAAGAGAGAGCTCAAACGGATTGGAAGAATCACTTTCTGCCCTTGTTTCTGATTCGGCTCTACTGTTGGAGTCATCCGTATTTTGTGTTAGATTATCTGATGTATCTGTTGTCTGTACAGCAGTATGGGTTGTTTCAGAAAGATTGTTTTGAGAATTTTCATCTCCAGAATTAGCAAAACTTAGTTGCAATGGACAGCAATGGATCATGTCGTCATTATGAGTGTGACAATCTCTTTCACTAGAAGTATCTGATATTTCGATAGGAATACCATCTAGATCTTCTTCATTTGATGGAACAGGCATAGCTGGATCATAAGCTTCAGCGTCGGCATCATCCTCTTTACTTTGATCTGTGGAAGCAGTAGTATTAGCCTCATCATAATTAAATAATACAGTTTCACTACTGTACTCATCTTGATCTTGATCAGTTGTGGTTCGCTTGCGCTTTTTAGATAATTCTTCTTCTTTTTCTTTCTTATTCCGTAACTCTTCATTTCTATATTTTATCAAATCAGGGATAAGTCTATTGCACGAGTATGTTGTACAATCATATACAGACTCCAAATCAAGTAACTTAGATTCGATATTCCACCAGTGTAAAACAGGCGGTATGTGACTCAAAGTTGCTGCCAAACTAGGCCCAAAGAGAAAGCCAGATTGATCAACAAGATCAATTTGCTCTTCATTGGAAGGAATGATACCAAAGTTATCCATAACTACTACCCTAGCAGCTTCTCGACTATCTGGGGCACCCAATATATTGTCACTAGGTCCGACATGAGGATCATGTGGTCTAAATAGCCTGCGGATACTACGGAAATTAAAGAATAATTGTTAGAAGTGAGTTAATAATAAATAATATTATTTACCTTTGTAAAATCACTGGTGGATTTGGATTTCTAGGGTTAAATAGATACTGATATCTTCTGGGACGATTAGCTCTCTGATTTCGACTAGCAGTGCTTTGATTATTGTCAGGAATTCGAGATATTAGTAATGGATGAGTAATAGCTGAAATATAATGATTATCAGTACATACGTTAATAATTAAGTAATTAATATAGTACCAGTAGGTTCAGAGGAAGAAGTATTATCTTCAAAGAAGGGCATGGCAAAGCTACCAGTCTCATTCCAACGAATCATTCTAGGAGAAGTTGAGTCGTCAGTGTTGTAATGGATCATTAAAATATCTTCATCTGTAGCTGCACTACGGATTCTGAATATTCCTGGCCCACCTTCATTAGCAGAACCTACAAAATGGTATTGATTATTCAGTACTATTATTAACTCCCTATAAAGATCGTATTTTACGCACCCCTTCTACCTCTATCATTGGTATCATCTTCATCATAATTATTTTCTTCATTCTCTTCTCCATCTTCAATATTTTCATCGTCAGCCTCGTTATCATCATTACCCTCGTCATCTACTTGATCTGATGGATTGGAATCTGATTCACCAGAATCTGTGCTCATCAGTTCCTCCTACAATTTCAATTGCTAATTAATCCAACTAATAACACACATTTCAAAAATACAATAGCTATATGTGTTCCGCTATAAGATAATCATAATATAAAAAATTTGGACAAATGTTTTTACACAAAATAATCATTTGTTAGTTTTAATATAAAATATGTATATGTAATGGAAGCCAAATCTGGACCTGCTCTATGTTATTCAAATATTTCAAACAAAGGTTATTAAAAATATTGTGTATATCAAACAAGATTGCATTTAATTGAAATTCATTAAATTTATCTAAAATACGTTTTTTTGAACTCTTGTTAGCTTATAAATGTATCGTTAGCACCAAAGGATGTCACCTGATACACTATGAATACCAACAGTCTGTGTTCAGAGTTTAAAAAATATACTTACGGTTGCCTCTCCTTCATCAATATCCATGTTGCCTCTGCTAGTTGGAACGCTATTGTATTCTTGATTGGTGTCATTGCTTCTTTGGTCTAGAATGTGTTCCATCATTTCTTCAAGTGCATTTTCGAGTTCACCAGAACTAGTGGTGTTGTCAAGACTAGATGGGTCATGCTCTGTGTTTTCGGAATCTTCTATCTCCTCTCCATGGGCATTAGTACCCTCAGTAGAAGTACCACTTTGAGCAATGTGATTCTCATCAGCTGTTGGTTGATTTTTTCTTGATTTACTGTTATTGGCAGCAGCAGGCTGATTAATAATTCTTGATAGAGATTCTAAAGGTTTTAATGCCAAATTTGCAGTAAATGCTGTGTTTGGTGATGACAAATCTAAATAGTGTGTAATCTTGGCTAAATCATTAAATATTCCCCTTCGCATTAAAAGCTTAACGATATTGCTAATACTGCAATTTGTCCACCTACTAGCATGGGGCAAAGGACAATTGTCGATCATATTGGAGATAATGTCACAAATACATTGAACCTGATTATGTTTCTGATAAGACTCTGGTAACGATAATGCTCTGGTTAGAGCCACTTTTACCTCAGAGACCAAAGTAATTTGAGCTTCTGGTGAATGATTAGAAGAAGCTAAAGCTGCAACTAGCATTCTTCCCATGGCAGCACAATCCAAATCAGAAAAGTTATCTGCTACCGATAATATTTTATCAAAAATGAAAGCTAGTGCTGACGTCTCTTCAGTTATGGTACCAGATTCATCAGGTTTGTATTTATAATCAGTAATAAGCTTGGCAATCGGGCCAAATGATACTACAGCGTCTGCTAATATCTTCAAGATAACTGACTTTGGTAACATTCGTTTCTTAGGAACAGCACTTTCATTTTTCTTATTGGAAGTATTTTCATTAGTGCTGGTTTCGGCATTTTCAGTTTCATGTCTTCTTAAAATTTCTGCAAGAGAAACAAACGGATTTGAATCTTCTGATGAATCATCACTTGTGTCCATACCTTTATCATCTTCTAGAGGTTTTAATAAGGCGTCTAACAAATCGGAGATAACTTCTATGGACACAGGCTCCTCTAATGGCGGTGCTTTCATACGAGATGGTGGTTCTACTCTTAAAGGAATAACATTTTCTGGATCTTCGCCTTTAGCAGCAACTGTGTCGATCCTTAAAATAGCTGTTGCTACTTGGAAAAATGACTGCGGAGAGCGAGTTACAGCTCCACCGACTTGTCTTGATAAATAGATCAAGTCTTTATATGGGGGAGGAATTGTGGCTAAGGTACGTGCTCTAATTACCTTTTCAATAGCATATTTTAACGTATTTGGCTCTTCTAAAGCATGTCTAATTAAAATTGTTGCTAATATACCAAAACCTCCAAAATCAGTGATTTGTCGCATTTTTAACAAGCATTTAACACCTCCCTCTTTTACAAAGAGTGTAGCAAGCGCAAAGTCTCTGGTGTATCTTACACAAATTTGTAAAATCGAATGCAGAAGATTCTTTTCTACTGGAAGATGTAATAATTTTACACATGCTACAATAATTTGATGTTTTTGCTTCTGGCTAAGATCTGCGACAAGAGAACATCTTTTTTCTTCTTTGTCATTAAGTGATATATGCAATGGTCTAGGTATGTCTGGTCCGTGAATATTAGTACAAGTTGGATGTGTCAATGTGGCAGGAATCATTGAAATTGGTCTACTATTTCCGGTCTCATCATTCATTTGTAACATATTACAAAATGAAATTGTATACCTTTTTCTACCACAAGTAACTTTTACGAATTGTTCTCCACTCCAGTATGCTTCATTTATTAATTGATTATTATTTGTAGAATAGCGTGTCCACTTCCCTGTAACTACATCATACCATCTCCAAATACGAGTAGTTGTTCTATGCATGTAATATTTCCTTGTCGTAGATGTTGCAACTTTTGAAACTGCATCCAATAGTAATAAACACGGAGCGAGCCATTTTGGTTCTTCCATTCGTTGTAACGTCGACAGCATCCCAACTGTACTGCAAACTAACTCTATAATATGTTCCACTACCTCACAAGCATTAATAGCATTAAAACATGGTAGTTTCATGTCATAATATGATGGTACTTCGAACAGTAATATGAACAGATGAACATAATTTGTTAATTTTGCTGCAAGCTCAGAGTCAGTCAAAACATAGTAAGTCATTATCACTGATTTATTTTCAAATGCACACGAGTAAATATATGTGACACAAGTTTGGATCTTCACGACAAGTGCCATTAAGACCATATCTCTATAACTACGCCCATTTCTTTTCATTAAAGTAACTAAAAGTTCACATACTTTGTGAACAGTTTCTGGAAGCGAGTCAAGCAGATTTAAGCATATATCAAATGCATCTTGAGTAAAATCATTTAGCATAGATTCAAAGGATGATGAACGTGTAGAGCCATCTTCCTTTTTGAGATCTTTTAAATCATTTTTGGTATCTTTTTTAGTATCAGGTGATGCAGAACTGCTACATCCCAGAGACATGGCAATAGCTTGTAACATTTGTTCATCGTCAGTCTCTACATCCATTTGACCAGTAGCACCAGCCCTAGATAAATGAAGGGGATTGGAGAGCAAGTAATCCGTAGCCTGCTCCAAGTTATGTGAATGTATTAAAGATTGAGTTGCGTGTTCTCTAGAAAAACCCATATCCATAAGATGTTGTAATTCATCATCCAAATTTCTGACTCTGATTACATTCCTAAGTGCATTGCCTAACTCAGGGCCGCTAGAGGAGCTAGAAGACGCGTCACTTTTACTCTCATCGCCTTTCATTTTATCCTTGATGATTTTTTCCCCTCGGAAAATATGTCTTAATATGGTCAATGTAGTTTCCGTTATTCTAGAACAATATGACGGTACAGGTTTGCCCCAGAGTATCATTATACTTTCAAATGCTAATTTATGAACTTGTTGTAAATATTTTAATGGATCAAAATTAAAATTTTGTCCAGGACGACTCGAAACAACATGAGGAGATTCCAATATAGCTTTGGGATTGACCATTTTTTCAAGAAGTGTTAGCCAAGCATCCAAAAATCCAATTGTGCCTAAAAAAAGAAATACATGGAATGAATAATCATTTGCTTATAAACATCTACTTTACCTTCTGGGAGAGCTGAGTATTGAATTTCAGCAACGGTTGTAGCATTGCCTGTTGTTACAGCCCATGTAAATGCATTAAAAAATGTTTCTTGTCCTCCCAAAGTCACAAATTTTTTAAGCATTAAATGGTAAGGGTATCTTCTTTCATCAAATAGCATTGGACCAGTAAAACCAACACTGCAAATCAAAAATGTAAGTCTGCATTTCACTGACGGACATGGAGGAAGCCTGTCACAATCTAATCCCTCCGCTAAAAGCAGGTTTAACTCTGAAGCAACATTCCTTGCAAACATAGATGGCATGGGAGGAGCTGCTACTATATTCTGACCTCTCCTTTGGCGGATGGGAGAGCCAACACAAAGTTTTACTAGTAACCCAAATAGTTCTGCTAAAGCTCTACCCAACCTGGATGATGCACCCAATAAAGGTTTAATATATCTGAAGTTACGTTGTGACTTATTAAAAGCGCTAGACTCGGGATCTATGTCCATCGTTATTGGATTAGCCACGAAAATATCAAGGGGAGCTGAAGATGCATCTGCAGGTGGACTACCTTCACACTACAACAAACAAAAATTTTATTTTTTATTAAAATACTTTGTGTTTTTGTACTACATATAATTTGTAAATAGGGGACAAAAAATCAAAAGGGAACACTTGCAGATGATCAAATTATATAGATATGAAAGTGTGAAAGTATAGAAAGATATATATGGAGTGATAGATATGGATAAATGGAGTAAGAGATTAATTCACCAGTAATATAAAATAAAATTTCCAATTTTTCATTTATACTACCTTAACATTTCTTAGGTTTTATCCATTATCAAAAATTCAATGAATAAGTTATAAAGAGCTACAATAATTGTATCAGAACTAAATAAGTACAATGTATAATAGTGCAAAATAAAAAGACACAGCAGTAAAAGCAATGAGAAACAATAAAAATTAAAGAGCGTAATTTGTCTTACATTAAGGGTTGAACAGCTAGCTGGAACGGGTAACACATAATAGCAAAAATTAACACAAATCACATATCAAGTGTACCGTAAAGAATACCTTACAACCTTTCTGGTTAAAAAATAGAGGAGATATACCGGAAAAAATAGCGAATGAACTACTTCCCAGCCTGGATGCTGCTAGACACCAAAAGTAAACTGAAATTGTGATTTGCAAATCAACCAGATAAAATCGAGTGGATCAAAGCCACAATGATTTTAATTCATACAAATAAAGGCATGACAAAGTTAGAAAATTACAGATTGATAAGTCTTGGTAACTCACGTTTACAAGTTGCATATCAGAATAATAGTTAGGTACAAGAATGGAAAGATAACTATAGACCTATCAACCTAGAGAACGAGTAGGATTCAAAAAAGGTTACGGAACCAACGAACATCTACAAAGTATGAAAACTCTCAATACAGAAAATAGAGGAATACAACAGGCCTATTATCAGATTTATTGATTTCAGCTTTTGAGACAGTTGAATTAAACAAAATACTACAGACAGGAATGCAGATAAGATTATAGGTATACAAACCTATTATACAATATATACCAGCAAGCAACAACCACCATCAAATTAAATAGAAAGACTAATCATAAAATAGGGCGGGGAGTCAGACAATGGGTTCCAGTGTCATCTAAACTTTTTAATTTAATTATGGAACATGATTTAAGAATTTAGATTTGAAAACAAAGGGAATAAAAATAGATGTTGAATATCCAAGCAACTTACGCCTCACCGATGATATAGTCATTGCGCCAAAACGGTTGGGTTTAACATAAACGTACCTAAGATTAAAATGATAATAAACTTCATGCGCAACCAGCGCATTAAAATTAAAGAAAAAAAGATATAAGTGGATACATATAAATATCTGGGATATGGAATTATCACATTAAAAAAAAAGAATAGCAGATAACTTAAAGAAAATGAAATTGTAAGTATCTATAGAATTAAGTATAAAGAGTGTGACAAGAGAGTTGATTATGTATTCAGTACCCCTGAAAAGAAAGTTTTATCTCATTTGATAAGCTGTAGTCATTTAATAAATCAACACAGAAGAAAATTTTAACAAATGTAGCTATAACGTAACTTAAGCGAAATTCAATACATATATGAATTATAATTATTTTTGCTTACCTTTTCAAAGAATGCATTCAATTTCCCAATGTCTTCTTTGGTAACATCACAACCAGATGGTAGTAAATCGTCACTGCAGTATGCCAATAGAAGAGTGCTTTCCCAAACTAATGATGTATATAAATCAGCTAATCCTTTTAAAACTCTTCTTCCATTTTCAGAGCCCCAATGTTGTAAAGATAGATTTCTTATTTCGGTTTGACCAGTTCGACAAATGTGAACAAACATTATGACATATCCATGAACAGCACCCATAGCATGTAATAGGGGAGTAGATTTATATGTACTAAAAGCAGTCTCCAGATCTGGAGCCTTCGCTAGTTCTAGTAGTAGTTTAGAGCCACCAGCTACTTCTTGTTTTGCACATAACGGTTTAAGAGTGTTTAACACAAGAGACAGTTGATCAAGTCCTTGGGAGAATAGATAAGGTTCATGTGACAAATTCAATATACTCTTGCAGACAGAAGCTACTGCTTGAGCTGGCACTGTTGTGGGATAATCAACTGGTAAATTAGGCAATCCAAGAACTTTTAATAAAGGATAAATTCCTCCTCTGCTTACAAATTCTTTGCAATGATCATCAGTGGAGTTATTACTTAAAATTGCATCGATAAACTTCATCGTATTGAGGATATAATCTACTAAAGCAATAGGCGTTCTCTCGCTATTAACTTGAGTTTGAGTATCAGAGTGATTTTGAGATGATGTTGATGTTTCATCTTCATCCTCTTCTTCTTCATCTGAAGAGCCTTCATTACTTGCTGTATTTAATCTAGATGAAGAAGATGGTGAAATTTCCGATTTGTTATGTCCTTTGCAACAAATATTATTAGGATCAGTTCCCAATTGAATTAAATCATTTAATAACAGCATTATAGCTCTAGTGGCGTCTTGTCTTAGGCTAGGTTGATGTCGCATTAGTTCATCCATGGCATTGCCCAAATTGCAAGCTGTATCAGCTGTCGGTTCAGAGCTACGTCTTCTTCTCATAGCTGGCAAATATTTTGGTGATACTAATATGCTAGACAGTTTTTCAAATGGTCTAAGCTTCGCAAAAGCTTCTAGTCCTCTCGTATTTAAACATAAAGCACTAAATACATTTGGAAGAGAGCCTAGAACTTCTCTAGTTGCAGGTACATCCTTTACTAACAGGGAATGAAGCACAATGTCAGTTAATCCATTGTCTTGTAAAGCAGAAAGTAATGCTGGCTCTTGATATACATATACTGTGACTACATCAGTAGCAAGTAGAAATAGGGATGGGCCATAATATTCTGCATTGGCAATAATATTTTTAAGTGAATCAGGCAAAGTACCTTCCATAAGATGCCTAATGCTTTCTGCAAATGTGGAGTCTTGGAACGCTTTTTTTAAAAAGTTCAACATTGATTTTAGTAAAGCTGCCCTTTGTGGAAGACAGATTTTGCCCTCATTTTCTGGAAGATGTACTATGTCCACAGAAAGAGTCTCTCCTTTATCTGGTGCTCTAGAAGTGCTAGGTGCACTTTCATCGTGTTCAACGGTAGTGTTGTGTTGAATTTGGTAATGCTGATGTGGTAGACAATAGTTAACTTCATTATCCAATCTGTTTATGAAACTATGTAAACCCCCATGAGTTTGAAATGCTGCCATATCAATGTTAGTAATCAAATCAATTACACGTACAGCACGTGTTACAAATGTTATATGATCTAACGCAAATCCTTGCCAGTTTATCACTTGTAATAGAGATTCCATCATTCCACAGGATACTAAAGCTTCACCTCCTGATTCGTAACTGGCCAGGTGATATAAAAAAGAAAACAAAGCTGTTGTTAAACTCACTGGAAATTGGCTGTATTTTTCAGGGCCTTGGAAATCAAATTGGTTTGTAAGTGAGGTAATACAATTTCTAACCAAGACTGGCAAAAATCCATGATACTGGCTTGCTCCCGTTACATCAATAATGTTATTTAACCGTGTTCCTGGTCTTCGACTGTCAAAGATATAAAAGAGTGGAATTAAAAAAAAATCTAATTAAAATTGCCATGTTTAATGACTCAGCTTAATAATGCATATTTAAGAAAATACAAGCGTGGGGTGTGTGTGTGTGTGTGTGTGTGTGTGTGTGTGTGTGTGTGTGTGTGTGTGTGTGTGTGTGTGTGTGTGTGTGTGTGTGTGTGTGTGTGTGTGTGTGTGTGTGTGTGTGTGTGTGTGTGTGTGTGTGTGTGTGTGTGTGTGTGTGTGTGTGTGTGTGTGTGTGTGTGTGTGTGTGTGTGTGTGTGTGTGTGTGTGTGTGTGTGTGTGTGTGTGTGTGTGTGTGTGTGTGTGTGTGTGTGTGTGTGTGTGTGTGTGTGTGTGTGTGTGTGTGTGTGTGTGTGTGTGTGTGTGTGTGTGTGTGTGTGTGTGTGTGTGTGTGTGTGTGTGTGTGTGTGTGTGTGTGTGTGTGTGTGTGTGTGTGTGTGTGTGTGTGTGTGTGTGTGTGTGTGTGTGTGTGTGTGTGTGTGTGTGTGTGTGTGTGTGTGTGTGTGTGTGTGTGTGTGTGTGTGTGTGTGTGTGTGTGTGTGTGTGTGTGTGTGTGTGTGTGTGTGTGTGTGTGTGTGTGTGTGTGTGTGTGTGTGTGTGTGTGTGTGTGTGTGTGTGTGTGTGTGTGTGTGTGTGTGTGTGTGTGTGTGTGTGTGTGTGTGTGTGTGTGTGTGTGTGTGTGTGTGTGTGTGTGTGTGTGTGTGTGTGTGTGTGTGTGTGTGTGTGTGTGTGTGTGTGTGTGTGTGTGTGTGTGTGTGTGTGTGTGTGTGTGTGTGTGTGTGTGTGTGTGTGTGTGTGTGTGTGTGTGTGTGTGTGTGTGTGTGTGTGTGTGTGTGTGTGTGTGTGTGTGTGTGTGTGTGTGTGTGTGTGTGTGTGTGTGTGTGTGTGTGTGTGTGTGTGTGTGTGTGTAAATTGCTGATTTGGAATTATCTTTCTCTTAATATGTCTAGGACAAAATTACGTAAGTATCTCCAAAAAACAACAGAGGTAAGCTTGTATCAGATAACAAAATGTAAGCCATATTTTTTGTAATTAATATTTTAGAAAATGTAAGTCAATATTTAAAAAAAAAGAATGCTAACAGATGTTACTTGTCTCCTACCTTCAATAAAACCCAAACATATAATATGTATTCAGAGTACCATCACCAATGATCAATGGCAACCTCAACATATAAAAGGTACCCACCCAAGAAAATAATCCCTATAAAATGAGCCCTAAACGTGTCTTGAATTTATAGCATAAAGGTGAAATATCAAGTTGGCAAGGTACAAGGGCTTGGAGTCAAGTTAAAGCCTATTGGGTATAGTGATAGCATGGATATAATTCTCGATCCATGAATAAAATCTTCGAAGTAGGTGATCTTGTCTGGTTATATAATTCACAACGACGTAAGTCTTTCTCCTAAAGTTCAAAGATACTGGGATTGCTCGAATGGAATTAAAAAGAGAATAAATAATGTTCTATTCCGAATTAGAACTTTTGAAATTCAGAGATTTCATTTGGTTTCAGCAATAGACGACGAAATGATAATCATCCAATAATGTAAACCTATGATTATAATCAGGGATTATGAGAAAAAGACCAAGAAATTATTACTATTGATGTGATCTAAGACATGCTTATGGAAAAATGTAGTTAGCGAAGCCGTCCCGACATAGAAATAAAGACTGAGAATGATAATGTTTTTCTTTGAGTTTCATATATGCAAACATTCAGTTGCAATCTTCTTCTTTGTGTACCGTGCTTGTTTTCAAGCGTTGGTTATCAACAACTTGTTGTATTAACAAGCTGAAGACATGTTTCTCGATCGGCAGCTAGATGAAAGAATTTCTCGATGGTTCGACCTGTCCATTGTCTAATGTTACGCAGCCAGGACAGTTGTTTTCTTCCAACCCAGCGTTTTCCATCGATTTTGCCGGAATAATTAACCGGAGTAGGGGATATTTAGAGCCTCTCATATGATGCCTTTCTCATTTTGGTGATGATTAATTCTCGCTCGTTGTGTATGATCTCTAGCACACGTTCGTGAGATATGTGCGCTGTCCACGGGATTTTAAGCATGCGACGGTAACACCACAACTCGCACGCTTCTATTTTATTAAGATTTTTTAATTTTGTTGTCCATATACATAGAACAAAACGGACCAGACATAGCACTTTAATACTCTTAGACGTGTGTTCAATGACAGACTTCTACTGCACAATATTTGCAATAGACATAATATACCCTGTAAAATGACTCCACAATTTTTTAGAACAGAAAGTCAATATATACTTAGTACAAAAAAGCAAAGTGAAGTATAAAAAAAATACTTACTTGGGAACACTTGGATTTCGATCTAAGTGAATAATAGCAGTTAGAGTGCGTAAAGCTGCACACCTAATATCAGTTAATTGCGGATCTTGTAGTTCCACAACTTCCACCAATTCTTCTAGAAGACTATTATGCAATAGGTTTGGGGCAGATTCTGCAATTGCATTTGAATATACTAGTATTGATAACGCCTGTAGTTTCGCTTGGACACTTTTTAGTCTACGTTTATACTGACCAAAATGAATTGCTAATCTCACATGTGTGAATAGCCACATCTACAAAAATATATGTCAAGAAAATATATATTTTATTTTATATAATCAAACTTGTACCTCTTTTTCGCGGGGTATGTAGTACATTGATACAAGTTGCTTCATTATTTCAGCAGGAGACAATCTCAATTTATCTATATGCTCTATATGTATAATCTGTAACGTTGGTTTGGTTGATTTTGTGTCATAGTCGTAGTCGTCCTTGTGAAACTCAACATGTAATGTTGTGGCAGAATGAGGAATTTCCTTGTCAAGTGTGCAGCAATCTGCCAATCCAAAACCAGTATCTTTGCCTCCCCAATTCTATAAAAACATAAATATGGCATTAAGTTCGGCATAGTCAAAACTGACATGTATCAAATTTTTTTTAGTTATATGCGAGGTTTGGGCAAAAATATGAATTTTTGTAAAGAGTAAATTAGCTTAATTTTTGACAATACCAAAAAAGGTTATTAAAAAAGTTTACCACAATTAAAAACACGTTCATATATGCAAATATAAATTGAAAAATATTTTTTCCTTTCTAAATATATCCCTGTATCTATGGTAACTAATTGTATGAGCATTCACGACTTTATTACTTAATTAAATTTTTCACCAAGGTGAGATTTGAACTCCTTGCATAAATTCTGTCTGTTGCAACACTGAGGCTTTAAAATATGAATTAAAATTTAACTGTAGTTACATGTATTAACATCTAGAATACACTAGCAGGAAATGGGTTAAAATTGCCATCAAAACTCGTTAGAATTTCAATAAAATTTATCATAATTATAGCATTAACTTATGAAGAAATAATTAGAATTGTTTTGACTGAGTTAACTATAAACATTAATAAACCACATATTTTCTTGGAGCGTCACAACAAAGGAGGAAATTGAAGATATAATAGATAAATTGAAGCGTAAAAACTGCGTGTGAACTAGACAAGTTATTAGTTGAAACTATTAAAGAGTTCAAGAGTGAGATATCAACTATTTTAAGTACTCTAGTAAATTTAACATTCATCACAGAAAGTTGTTCCAATATATAAAGCAGGTGTATCGACCCTTTCATTTTACCGGTTTTATCCAAGATTATGGAAACATGTGTAAATAATAGAATCATGCGCCATTTAGACAATGAAAGACATTTATTATATAAAGGCTAATATGGATTTAGACAGGGTACCAGCACAACAACCGCAACCGTCGATCTTATAACAATAATTATTAATAAAGTTGATAAAGGTTTATTGTATATTTGTATCGCTTGACTTGAAGAAAGTCATTGATACAGGTTATTACATGCTGTATTATCTAACGTGAAAACTTTAGGAAGAACACAACTTACCTTTGTTAACGGGGTGAATAATCAGTTGTCTAATATTTATTGTGGAGTTTCTTAAGTTTCTATACTTGAACCAACGCTATTCCTTATTTATGCTAATTCAAATTCAACGTTGTCATTAATAGGTACACTACAAATGTATGTAGATGATATCTGCATTGTATACTTTAGCAAAAACCCCGAGGCAAAAAATAATGATGAATTTGGCTTACAGATGATGAAAGGATGGTTAGATCATTATAAAATTACCTTTAATGCTGATAAATCAAGTTATATGGTGATAACAAGGAAAGAAGAGTGTTAACAATTAATGATAGCAGTTAGATCAAGGCCTTTACAAAAAGTGGAATGTATTAAATATCTGGGACTGTACATTGACCATAGACTTACTTGGAAGTATCACATACAACATTTATGCAAACCTGCATGCAAAATCTCACCTGCAATAGGGGTTCTTGGGCAAAATATGTAAAAATTAAATATAGGAAAAATATATATTATAGTTTAATACATAGCCACCTGTTAAACACTAATTTGGGGAAAAGCCACACATAACGATATTAACGCTCTTTGGGTGCTTCAAAATACATATATAACAAAATCTTTAGACTATAAGCTATATCACGTTTTGCTGAAATGTAAACTGTGCATATCATTAGCGCCTTATAACGCGTTATTTCTGTATAACCTTGCGTCATCAGAGACTCATGTAGATACAAACTCAAACACAGAATAACCAGCAAATGTATCTGCTTATTTCCCACCTGTGGTGGTAGCTACATACGGTGCCATCTCTTCTGATGGACACGAACGAAATATGATTTAATAAAATCGTTTTCTATCCTTTTGAGCTGTTCGAAAATGGCAAAGTTTACATTTCAACAAAAGCGTGCTATCGCTTTGATGAATAGAAACGCCAAATATATATGGCGCAAGAGCACAATTCGTCAAACGTTCCGTGCATGAATCTTATTAGAGTATCTAATGATCCTGCTAAACTTTATCACTCATCAATTTTACAACTGTAATATAAGAAATGGAGATTCCACCTTAGAGCTACAGCAATGAACACAGCTGCAGAACAACGAATAAAGTACTACAACCTTATCCCGAATATAGTGAAGGCAATGAACATAAATTAAAAAATCTAATTTATGAAAACCATTTTATAACCCCTTCAAACTGACATTTTATACATTTTTTTTTTTTGTTTCCTTTTTGTATAAATAAGTTTTCTTTCTGTTAAATAAAAATCAATAATTATAACATCTTTAGGGTAAGATGTTTAACAGTGAACCAGTGGGGTACAGTGAACCACCGAAATATTAGGAAATCTGGCAACGCCACACTTGCGTTCTACGAATATTAACCACAGTTGACTTACCAATCCATCCGGTCAGTTAGCCGGTACGTGCTGCAAAGTTTATAGGAGGTGCGAGCCAATTGTTGTTTTTAGAGGGAAAAACTTATATATTAAAGTAAGTATTACAATTTTTAATGTCCTTGCGTTGATTATATTTAAGAGCAAACCTTTTACATAATTTTCTATAGGTATTTGGCCATACTTATGTAAAATACTGGCAAGTGTGTTAAGCTTTTTACCTATTTTTCTAACCTAAAATACAATAATGTACAGGGTACACAGTGAATCAATCGACCCTGTTTCACAGTGAACCGGTTCCCTGTGGACCAGATACTTTTTTTGTGAGTGTTTCTTTAAAAAAATGTGAACTAAGTTAACTTCACTTAAAAAGTACATTTATGTTTATTGTTTTTATTTATTGGACTCGAACTAAACACGTTCTAGAATAACAATTTAAGTTTTTATTTTCTAAAATGCCGCGAAACAAAACTAAGGAAAGAAAAATTGGGGCAACTACACAGGAAAATATGAGAAAGGCTTTAGAAGCAGTAGAAAAAGGCATGAGTATATGAAAGGCAGCTAAAGAAGCCGAAATTCCTTATCCTACAATTCGCCGCTATGTAAAAAAAAAGAGAAAATCAAGGCAACATTTCTTTGGTTCCCAACTAAGAAGTAAATCTGGTTTTTTCTTTAGAACAAGAAAATGTATTAATTTGATACTTCAAGATTTGTGCACTAAAATTCTACGGACTCACCACAAAAGACTGCAGGCAAGTTGCTTATGAAATGGCGAGGCTAAACATTAAAATGCCAGATTCCTGGGAAATAAATTCCATAGCTGGTGTAGAATGGCTTAGATGTTTTAGAAATCGACATCCAGATATCTCGTTGAGAAAGCCAGAACCCTGCAGTCTTGAAAGAGCAACGTCCTTTAACCGAGAAAATGTGAAAACCTTTTTTGATAATTTATCAAATGTTCTTAACAGAAATGACAAATTTGCTGATGGCACACGCATTTATAATTTGGAGGAAAAGGGGACAACTGTTCAGAAACCCCAAAAGGTAATTGCCCCAACTGGTGTGTCGAATGTAGGAAAGGTTAGTAGCGGTGAAAAGGGAACTTTGGTTACAACACGTTGCATGGTAAGCGCAACAGGGCATGCAATACCCCCTACCATTGTTTTTCCCAGAAAGAATTATAAAGACCTGATGTTGCACGGAGCTCCCCCTGGGACGTTAAGATTGGCGGCTCCACCTGGTTGGATGAATAGTAATCTGTTTGTTGACGGAATAAAACAATTTATCCATCATACCAATACAACTCCTGAAAATCCGTCATTACTCATGGATAACCACGAATCGCATCTCTCATTCTCACACTGCCTCCGCACACTTCAGCTAAATTGCAGCCGTTAGATGTTGGACTGCTAAGTCCGTTTAAGACGTATTATTATGCCGCTTTAGAATCCTGGATGCTTCGAACCCATGGAAGCCTGTCACCATTTATCAAGTGGCTGAGTTTGTCGACCATGCTTATCCCAGAGCTATGACACCACTGAACATAGCCGCTGCCTTCTCCAAGTGTGGAATTTTTCCATTTAACAGAAACATATTTAGCGACGAAGATTTTTTGCCAAGCAGTGTTACGGACCATCCTGAACCCAACAATAAAACAGATGAGCCAACCTCTTAAACAACTGAAACGCCACTATGTAATGAAAAAATCCAAGCAGGCCCAAGCAAAATCACGGATGATGTTGCAGACTAGAGGTGTGCTTATTAGTTCTTTTAGAGGAACTAGTTCAAGAGAACTATTTCACAAAAATGAACTAGTTCAGTGAACTAGTTCGTGAAAGAACTATTTGTAGGACCGAAATCGAAATCCAACTCTAACATAACTGGTTGCCAGATGTCTCGTCTTATCATCACACAAGCTCGGCGCCGGCCGCGCGTTTTCTTCGTTTTTTCAGTCAGTCTTTCACTCTTTCACTACCGTACAAGTAGTTCGGGTTCGGAACCATTTCTTTCGATCGTATGTTTAGGTTTAAATAATGTTTTAAATTTATTTCTCAAATGTTTTGCAAATAACATTTTTTTTATTTGCAAAAAATTATTAAGATTTGTTTTTTATTAACCGTTTTAAACATAAATATGGTTCACGTATGATTTATTTTTATATTTACGTATATTTAAACTCATAGGTATCTATATTAGGTTATTTCTCAAAGAATATTACAAAAAAAATCAGTGAATTTTCTAGGGACATTAAATAACACATATTCATTCTCACTTTTACATAAAATTATATTTTATGTAGATGCATCAATCATTTTAACCACAACTTAAAATTGTTATTTCAAAATTACAATATGAGATACAACACAGCATGTCAACGTTCAAGCCAATGCATGGGCATAAGATTCGAACCATTATGATACTAAGATAAGACTGTTTATGTTATTGTCACGTTCATAAGAATCATGATCTGTTGTCTGAGGCTAATCGACACTTCTTTTTTTAAACTAGTCAGACCATCCCATTCTCAAAATAATAAATATATGATCTCATTAATTCATTATTTTCTTCTTTAAAAGTTGAGACACAATTTATAATGCAAATCGTTCGCAATGAACTAGTTCTATGAAAATTAATGAACTAGTTTAATTAGTTCAGTTGAAAGAATCGTTCACTTGAACTATTTCGATGGTGAACTACACATCTCTATTGCAGACACAGAGAAATCCATTGACCATCCTTCTCAGTTCACCACCAAAGTATTAATAACACCAGAAATATTTCGACCACCTTTAGAAGCAGGTCCTCGTGATGAAAAGAGAAAACGTAGAAATATTAGAAAAAGCGTTATAGCAACAGATACACTGGAAAAGGATGCAGTAGCTTTAGAACGGGCTAACGCAAAAGCTAAAAAAGAAACTGCAAAAAGACAGGTTTTCGCAGATTCTGCTAATACAAAAACCAAAGTTGCATTGACAAAACCAAATAAGCGTAAAAGAAAATCTGATTCAGACACAAACGAATCTGAAGAATTTATTTCTGATAGCTCTGCTGATGATGACTGGTACGAAGAACCAAGTGATGATGATGACTTAGAAATTTTGGATGAAAACTTTGCTCCTCTTTCACGAAATCCTAAAGAAGATGATTTTGTCGTGGTACACTTTACTACAAAAAAAACTGTCTGTTTATTACGCAGCAAAAATTTTACAAGATATTAATGAGAATGATGATTGCTTCGTATCATTTTTAAGATTAAAAGAGAAAAATAAAAGTTTACATTTCCCATTGAACCCCATCTAGCAAATGTAAAAATTTCAGATATTAAGTATATTTTTAAACATCCAAAAGTGCTTGGACCTAAAAGTAGACAAGAAAAGTTTTTGTTCAAGGATGATTTGTCCTTGCTGAACATTCGTTAAGTTTTTAACTCTCTATGCTTTATGTCTAATATAAGCTACTAAGTTTTTCAAATTTTGACGTTCGATCTTTTTATTTTTTAATGCCTGTATTATTTTAAATTATCCTAAATTATTACAAACTGCGTTTGTTTGTTTAATAAGCACCATTTTTGTAATAAAACATTACCTAAATAAAAATCATATACTTTTTCCCACTTGTTTTTGAGTATTGCATCGTTTGTTCATTGATAAATTAAAAGGTTCACTGTAAAATTGTTCATGGCTCATTGTGGACCACCCCTGGTCCACAGTTAATCAAATGACATTTAACAAACAAAGACTAATATCTATTACATAAATTGTTAAAATTAAAAATACACTATAAAACAATAATTTAGAAACTCTATTCTGTAGTTTAAACGAAAAAAAAAATATATTTTAAATTTTAATTTTACCTATTTTTGAGCTTTCAAAAAAAAGTGTTTCACTGTTGAACATCTTCCCCTACACATATACAAATTGTTTGTATAATTGAACCTCATCATTCAAAATTTTTAATGTGTTACAGTAATTATATTAGTGTTTGTACACATTTTTTCTAGTTTGACCCACATAGCCTTCGCTCAGGGTCTGTAATTGTATATTTAGCATTTCTGAGTGATATTTATAACTTAACTATAAAGTGATATTTATACTTTCATGGAGTAAATAACTATAAAATACACAGAAGCAGCAATTATTTTTATTATTATATACCGAATAGAAATTTTAGTAATTAACCTGGTTATGAAAATAGTACATAAATTTAAAACGCTGAGAACTGACAGAGAAAAAGCAGGTAGAATGAATTTTTAAGTCGTGTGAGCTTTCGAGTGTGGTGTTTGTAATAATACATTGTATATATGGACTTAATGACTGATGATTGGATCAGAAAGACACACATTTCAGATTACAGCCTATAAACCCTGAATTCATCTTTTTAATGTTAAATTTTTATTGTTAAGGATTCAGTGGCGTAGTGGACAGTATCTATCCATGACATACAACATAATTGTAGAGTTATGTTTCAAAACAATAAAATCATTTTGTAGTGGACAGTATCTATCCACGACATAGAAGTTTATTGTAGAGTATCAAATAATTTTTTCAACACAAATGGATGTAATTGATAACTTTTTTAATTATTGTCAAAAATAAAGCTACTCTACTCTTCAGCAAAATTTATATTCTTGGATAAACATCGATTTAAAATTATCAACCACATCAACTACAAAAGGTTAGGTTAGGTTTGCGTATTTTATAAAAAATGATTACAATTTAGTAATACAGTACAGTAATAAATATGTAGGTTAGTTACAATATACAGTAAAACCTCCCTTAACCAAAACCTTTTTAACCGAAACGACGTACAGTTTCAATAAAAAGTAATTTTTTATCGCAAAACGTAAACAATACCATTAATTTGTCAACATCGTAAAGATTACTTTCACACAACTAAAGAATGCAATTAAATACTCAACACATGTTTTTTGTTACTGTAGTTATTTAATATGTTTATATAATATACATAGTATATTATATAAACATGTACATGTTTGCATGTTAAAATAAAATATGTATTAAAATCGCTTTGACAGCGCAAATCGTCTCAGCCGTGTTGTTTGTTTATTTCTCGTTATCGATAACTCCCTGTTATGACACATTTCGTGCAGGTGACCGTATCTCATTCTTAAGTCTGTTCTTTGGTGCCGTATTTGTTTGTGGTGTTATTTTATTTTTTTTTATATTTCAATTTCATTACATCACCTGTTGTGTGAAAATATCAAACAAACGGAAACCTGTTGTGATTTCGATTGGACAAAAATTAGAGGCTATCCGAAGGATTCAAAATGAACAGATTTTACGGACAGTTGCAGCAGAGTTTTGGCGTTTCTAGTTTCCGAATGGGTTAAAATGAAAAGCAAATTTAAGGAACATGCTTCGAAAATTCCAAACAAGAAAACAATGAAACGAATTCAAAATTAGAAGGTAAATGAAGTCTATTTGTGGTTCACACAACAAAGATCCAAAGGAATAGCATTATCTGGAATAATTCAAGAGAAGACAAAAATGCTATCCGAGATGATGGACGATGAAGGTGAAAGATTTAAAGCAATGTGGAGAAAAGCTATCTGCTGACCATGATGCAGTAAACATTTTTAAAACCGAAATGGATGAGTTATTGGCGAACTACACTAAAGATCAAATTTACAACGCAGATGAGAATGGATTCAATTTCAAAATGCTGCCCAAAAAATCACTTGCATCAAAACATGAACACAGTGAATCGGGTCTAAAAATGAATAAAGAACGAATAACTGTTCTATTTTGTAGCAATGCAGCAGGAACCCACCGATTGAGGCCTATGTGTGTTGGGAAATCAAAAAAACCAAGATCTCTAAAAGATATTTCCGAAAAAGCACTTCTAGCTTTTTATAGAAGCCAAAAAAGCTCATGGATGTCGACCACTTTATTTTCAGAATGGTTCGAAAATGAATTCGTCCCAAGTGTAAAAGCCTTTTTAAAATCAAAAAATCTTCTCATCAAAACATTGTTGCTTGTTGACAATGCGCCAACTCACCCTCAAAATCTACAAAATGGTGACATAATTGTCAGATTTTTGCCACCGCATGTCACGAGCTTAGTTCAGCCGTTAGACCATGGAGTAATAGAGACATTCAAGAGACATTATAGAGGTGCATTCTTAAGGCATCTGTTATTACAGGAGACGAATGAATCCAAAAGCGTTCCCGAAATTCTCAAATCTTTAATTGCTGGAACAAACTTTTTGATGGGATTTTGATTGACGATCCTGAAAAAGAAAATGTTGAACAAACGACAGAAAAGATTGAACCTTTAATAAAAAATTTGCCAGGAATGTGACGAAATTGATCAAGAAGAGATACGTGAGTGGTTAGCGGCCGATGACTCAGAAAGTGAATTCATCGACCACGGCATCATTGATATGGTTTTTCATCCACACAACCTGAGCGTATCAGATGATGACCCAACAGACAACAGGCAGCACGAGACAGCCGACGAGATTTTCAATGCCTTAAAAGTAAGAATTTTATACAGTAGACCTAATTAGTTAATTAGAACACGACTAGGTTCTTAATTTTTGTTGTCAGTCATTGCATAAAGTTTTGTCTTTTTCAGATTGCTTTACGTTTCGTCGAACAATCGAATAATTACTATTTAAATGGGAATAAGTCACAATTAAAGGTTAAAGTTGGTTTATTGACGTTTCAATTTCCACTTCGGAAATCGTTCTCAAAATACAAACATTAGTGTTTGTATTTTGAGAACGATTTCCGAAGTGGAAATTGAAACGTCAATAAATTAACTTTAACCTTTAATTGTGCCTTATTCCCATTTAAATAGTAATTACTATAAAATGCCACAAGAAAATAGATTCAGAACAATATTATGAACAATCGAATAGTCAAAACCTCATAACGTTCTGCAAATGAAACGATGGAGAGATATAGCTGCGAAACATCGTTGTCAAAGGAAAACGCAAAAGAAAATAGAAGATTTCTTTAAAAAAGGATGTTAAACTTGTTCATTTTCCTTAATTTTATTACTTCATTCTGTATTTACTTATTAGAAAAAATTACGAAATCACCCCATAGAATTTTTTAATATCAACTTTGACCAAGAATACTATCTAATTTGATACAAGAAGAATACAAATTTTTTTTTTATCGAAATTCTTGTTATCCGAAACGGCATCTCCCAATTATTTCGGTTAACGGAAGTTTTACTGTAATAACATAAAGCCATCTAAAAATAGTAATTGAGTAAATGATCGTAAAAAATAAATTACATAGATATTGTTTTTTTTTAGAAATCATATTTGTTCTAGATACATTTTAGAAATGTGTAATAAAGGAAAACGGGTGTACAGGACAAAATATGTATGTAAAATGTCACGCAGGGGAGAGCGAGAGTCAATAACAGTTAAATTTTTGACAGCAGACAGAAAGTTATTCAGTCGTATGGAAATACTTGGCAGAAAAAAGAAGATAGCAGCAAAAATATATGATAAAACAAATAAAGAGAGGTAGTAACTTAAATGGCCATAATATTAAAGTAGCTGCTGCAAGCGTTTAGATTTGCTCAAAATACTTTTATAGACATAAATAAGTAACCAGTCTATTATAAAAGAGTATATCGATGGTGAAAGTACCCAACCTCCTATGTCAATTTTTGATCATTTTGTTTTTTTACCCTAAATTAAAGATAAATAATAATATGCATTTTTCTGTTTAAAAGCTCATATGACATTATTTCATTAATTGGCCTCTAGATCGCAGCAATATCCAGGATCTCCTATGTCACATTACTCGTTTTATACTTCTCCAAACTCTTATGTCAGTTCGCCACGGACATTAGAGTTTGAGTCCGGCTTTTTTCACCAAACCTAAATTACTACTACCTTACATATCAACAGATTCAATGTGCATTCAACACGTGAATTTATTTCGTTTCATGAATTTAAATTTTTGTTTGCTTTTATTATACCTACTTTTTATAGTATTCGTATAATAAAGAGTTGTATAGTTTTCATATAATATTCGTATAATAAACAGTTTATATAATGCCAAACACAATGTTTAGAGATTCAAATAGGGAATTTACTTCAAGAGGTCATGTTTTGGTAAATCTTGCCCGAAATATTCTTGTTTAAACTAAGTTAAGTTTAACTTTTTAACTTCAACTTAAGTTTAAACAACCTTGGTAAATTTAGATATTTTATAATATGATTGTAGCAATAAATCTAGGAATAAGTGTGGTTTGTCCCTTTTTTCTTAATTGTAACATACCTAAATTATTGATTTCTAACTTTAGAGACTCAGTGGCGTTACATACCGTTGAAGATTCTAGTAATAAGAAGGAAATCGATCTTAATTGTATTAACAGTAGGCAAATAAATAATCACACAGTAGAAAATTGCCATGAAAATTCAGTTTATACATACTCTGAGATAAACAACCTGGAATTAGCTGATAATGATCCACAAAGTTTTTGGGTATGCAATTCTGAATGATTTTGAGACCGTAACCTTTTGTTAATCCAATTTTATTTTATTTTTTAGAATCAGTAGGCAACACATTACCATCCAGCAAAGTTTCTAGTAACACATTGCTATCCAGCAAAGTTTCTAGTAACACATTACTATCCAGCAAAGTTCCTATTTGGTCAAACGACAATGCTATCATAATCGAAAAAAACGAGGACGATAGTAAAAAATGAAAAGCAGTTACCATAAATTATGTGGTAAATGAAAACTCTCAATTAGAATTAGTCAATGACAAAAAAAATGAACAGTACTAACTGCAGTAATGACACCTTTAATCAAGAGGAACTGCCTGGTACTTCTGTTGCAACTGTCATAGATACACTGAGTGATGAATATACTACAAGGAAGGGGAATCATACAGCAGAACCTACAAAGTGGAAAAAAAAACATGAAGATACAGCTTAGAAGAGAAGGTAAAATTTATTAATATAAAGACAGAAGAAAAGAAACAATAAATAAAGGAATCGTTAAAGTCGTAAAAGCTAAAGAAAGAAAGATTGGCCCTAGTTGTACCAAAGAAACCTGTAACAGATCAAATAAAAGGTTAGGTCAAATTTTTTCGGATGAAGTTAGAAACCAAATGTTTGAACACTTTTGGGAAGTTCTGTCTTAGGATGAATGAAAAACCTTTGTTTCGTCCTTAGTAGACTGCAAAAAAACCTGTCCAAAAACGAAGATCAACGTCTGAAGATAGACGAGAGAATAGTTTTCATATCACCTAAAAATAAATAATGAACGAAAAGAAGTGTGTAAGGAAATATTTTGTAACACCCTATCTATAAATAGTTGGTCTTGTCAGAACTGGGCGAAAAATTTAGAACATAGGACGAGATCTGATAAAAATTATTTATGATACCCCTTCCACTTCTCGTAGTGGTTCAAAAAGAAAAGCTCACAAAGAGAAAACTGCAAAATCAAAGTTTTTGCCGAAAGAACAACAGTAAGCTTTACCTAGAACCAATAATTTCTTCTTTTGAACAGTCGCATAGGTTGTACTTAGATGTAAGGAAACAGGACAAGAAGGACTGTCCAGAACCAGTTTCAGAGAACTTCTCGTTTCAAAAATATTTCACTATTTACGCCTAAAAAGGATCAGTGCGATACTTGTCTGCATACAGTTGGTAATTTGTCTGATGAAGATTATGCGTCACATATCAATGAGAAACAAATGACTCGGGCAAAAAAAGAGACGAGAAAAAAGGAGTACAAAACAAGTGCAAAATCCTTTCCCTTGACATGCAGGCAATAAAACTGTCACCTTGCCTAAAAGCATCTGCACTGTATTATAAAACAAAGCTTTGTTGCCACAATTATACGGTGTTTGATATGACAACATTGGATGTCTTGTGCTACTGGCTAGCTGAAATCGTCAAATTTTGTTAGCTGTTTGATAAACTATTTAGATGAGTTAATTTTAAACTAGTCTCCTGGAGTAGATCGTTAATTATTTGGAGCGATAGTTGCGGCTACCAAAATAAAAATAAAATCCTTAGTAATGCTCTTCTGCAATTTACGGTTTTGAATAATGTCACAATACTTCAAAAATACCTGGTTCGTGGGCACACTCAGATGGAGTGTGACTCAGTTCATGCAACTATTGAAAAGAAATTAAAAAATAGAGTTATCTGTTTACCTCACGAATACCTAGCAGTTACTAAGAAAGCATGAATGAAACCTTTTCCTTACAGGACCAAATATCTCACGGTTTTTTTAAATATTTTTCTGGGCCGAATTATTAATGGTAATGAAATAAATTATAAAAGAAATATAATGCACCTACTACTACTATTGTTTAAATTTTACTGTTATTGAAGAATCCTGTCTTATATTTTAAATTTTCGTACATCCGTCCAAGTAGGACGACCACAGATCCAACAGTACACCAAATGTGTGCCATTAAGTACACTCCAGAAGGAAAACTGTACTATAAACTAAGCTTTATGGACAACACTTTTACAGAACTGAAATGACGTCCGAAAAAAATATGTAACGACCCGTATCCACAAATGTAGAAAGAAAAACCAAATATGAATTAATCAAAATTCAACCATTTGCAGCAGCTTAAAACTGTTATACCTCTTACGGCTCATTCTTTTTACAATAACTAACCACATTAAACTGTTTTTATTATTCTGAAAACTTCATTCATTTATGGGTATAATATGAACTGAAAAATATAGTAAAATAAGAGTTTTTTTTTGTTTCTTTTGCTACCACATATGTCATTAATTTTATGAATACTGATCGGTACCCTACCTCCTATGTCTATTTATAATTATATTATTTTATACATGTCAAAGATTTCTTTATTAAGTTAAACTAAACTGATTTCCTAAAAGGGAGCAATGAAAAAACTAATAATAATTTGTAAAACTTATGTAAAATACAGTTTTTATGCTCTCCTGTGAAGTTGAGTACTTTGACATGGAAGGTTGTGAACTTTCACCATCGATATGTCAAATACATAAACTGAATCAAACAATATAATATGTAAATATTCGTATATATAAATTTACAATAAAACTGTACTAGATGTAATATAATGAATGAATACTTATATATACATTAATACTTACCTCTGACAAGTACTGCAGTCTTGGTAATAAGGACTCTTTTTCATCTGGTTTTAAACGAGTAAGAAAATTACTACGTTTGGAAAACATATACAGTAAATTTAAGACTTCGATGACGACGGACATATCGCTAGATCCAAGTAAAACTATCAAGTGTTCCATAGAGTTATACAAGTGTCGAGAAAATGAGTGTTCAATCAATAAACTTGTGAATCGTAATATGTTTATTAATAGTTTAAATTCCTGCAATTAAAATATTATTCGTTTTTTGTTTATTTACATTTGAATTGCACTAATATAGCAACTGAATATTCAACTTTTACAAATATATATATATATACATTATCCACTTTATTATTTTTTTAGTTCATCAACAATGTTTACAACTGTCCCTATTGTCATTAATTACTAAAAAAGAAGCTTCTCTAGCATTTCTGTCATAAAGCCCAATTATCACATTACAGTATTTCTTAGTGCTATTTCATCTTTTGAACCTTTCTCGATACTAAATTAATTTCACTTAACCTTGATTCATTTCGAGGTACTTTTTTCAAAAAGAAAAAAAAATGAATTTTATTTGAAAATATTATTATCATACAAAAGAACCATTCTTGACAATTATTTCTTAAAAATAATTTCTCTTAAATGTTAGCCGTGACGAGCGGTTAAGATGGTCCATTCTGAAGTTCCAATTCTCGATGACGCGTTCGAGCATTTCGATTGGTATTTGACCAATAACTCAAGTAATATTGGCCTCCAATGCCCAATCGTAGCCAGTTTATTCATGTAGTCTTTGGACTTTATGTAACCCCACCGGGAAAAGTCTAGAGGTGTAATGTCACAGGATCTAGGCGGCCAATTCACTGGTCCCAAGCGCAGTGGCGCACCCAGGGGGGGAGGGTTTAACCCCTAAACCCCCCTCCCCCCAGGGTCCTATTTCAACACTGTTACTCACACATTTTAAGGACTCAAAATGGAGGTATGGAGGTAGCATCATAAGAAACATTTCGGTGACCAACCAAAACCCTCCCCCCCCAGAGGCAAATTCTGGGTGCGCTACTGCCCAAGCGTGAAATAAATTGTTCACCGAATCGTTCTCGCAGTAAAGCTATGCTTTCACGGGCTGTATGGCAAGTGGCGCCATCTTTTTGGAACCAAATGTCGTTGAAACCATGAGCTTCAATTTCCGGCACCAAATAGTCTCTATTCCGAATACGGGCATTTTTGTTTATTCACGTACCCATTAAGTCAAAAATGGGCTTCATGGGATTTTTTTTTTGTTTTTCGAAAACAGTTGATCTTCTGTTAGCTTATCAAGAGCCCATCGACTAAAACGACTAGGAAGGTCGGTCGGCTTCAGATCTTCCACTAATCGAATTTTGTATTCTTTTAAAACAAGATCCGTACGTAACATATGCCATAAATATGCTATAAAAAGTTGTTGCATACGACAAGCCAAATTATTGAGAACGGTAACGAATCGATTCTTCAATATTTTCGCGTACACTCTCCGCTACCGCCTCTATATTTTCTTCAATGTGTGCTGAATGTGGTCTACTTGGTCGCGTGTTATCCAATAATGAAATATGGGCTTCAACCTTACTGATGGTACAGCGAATTTTGCGTTCGGTAGGCGGATTATGTGAACCATAAGTTGCTCTAAGCGTACAAAACACATTCTTCATAGAACGCGCTCATTTTCGTAATACAGTTGAATAATTTCTAGACGCTGTGTCGGGCTAAATCTATCCCTGATGAAATGTCAAACAATACTGAACAATAACGCAACGTCAGGTGACACGATTCATGCACGATCTCCCATTAAATCCCCATCAGAAAAGTACCTCTTAATGAATCACCTGTTACAACCAACAGTGATGCACACATGGCCATAACGAAATTCACATTAAGTGCCACTTTTTAAATCTTTGTGTTATAATCATCAATCATTTGCAATTAATTAGCAATAAAATATGCCGCCAAGATAGGCCCTGCAACAATTTTCATTGCCGAGATATAGCTATGACTATGCTAGCTTTACTGTAAAGTTAGCATAGCGATTGTTTCTCAGAAACGGTTGCAGCAATATATTGTTTCTTGGCGTAAAACTTCGGCAATAAAAGTGCTTATCTGGTTTAACATATTCGCAAATGATGTAGACAATTCAGTGAAGGCAGAACGGAAATTCACGATAAAGATTAGAGCGGAAGCCTTTCAGTTTCAGATGAAATTGTCGAAAAAGGTAAATGAATATTGCCTGAAAATCAGAAGTTTACCATTAACGACCTTGCTTTGGGTATTCCGAGACTCCCCACACCACAATTTTTGTCCAGCGGTGTAAGGCTTCTCCACGACAACGCTCAACCTCATGTCTCACATTAAACTGAACAACTGTTAAAGAGATTTTGGCTGGACTATTGTGCCCCACCCCACTCCCTTCAGTCCGGACCTAGTACAAAGTGATTATCACTTATTTGCAAAATTTAAGGAACACTTGGATGTCTTATACTTCAGTACCAATGATGAAGTCAAGGAAGAGGTTACTCAATTCCTCAATGGATTGGCAGTATAAGTCTATAACATAGGGATAGAAAAGTTGGAGCATTATTTGCAAACTTGTTTTGATAGAAACAGCGATTATGTAGAATAATAGCGTAAGTTTTAAAATGATGTATACCACTAAGAACAAAAATAAAAGATGTCTATTTTTAAATTTCATGGGAACCTTTTTACGAATGCCTTCATAGTATTAGTTCTGGTCTATTATGTGCCACTGCTTGGTAACTTCTAGTTAAGGAAACATGTTTCCTGGTGTCAATTAATAGTTCAAAGCTCTCTTGTTGACTTATTATTATTGTAAATATTTAAGTCACACAGTTCAAGGGGGCTGTTTCTGTGTTATCAAGCCATATGTGACAAAGTATCTTCTAAAAATTTTCATGCATATCTGGATGTCCTGGGTAGTACCGCTCTTTGCATGGTTTTATAGATTTTGTTTATAATTACGATGCAGATTTAAGCCATACTACTCTCATTCATTCTAAGGGGAAAATTCACCTTCATCCCAGATACCTAACATATAGATGAAAATGTAGGAGTCAACTATAACCATAAAGATAAATTTATACAGAACATTGTTAGACAAGAATATTCACACAGTTTACATTTTGATCTTTGATTTCCAGAAAAAAGTAAAAATAAATAAATAAAATTTTGATTTCATTCTATTTCCAAAGAGGACGAAATGTCATGCATTCATCTAATTATTTAAAAATCTTACCTGTTCATCATATGTATCACATTCGAGTACCCATTTGTTTTCATCATTCCTTTCTGCTGCCTGTCCTAAAATACGATCAAATACATCCAATATTTGGGCCCAATGCAGTAGTTCACATTTGCCAAATGTCCAGGACTGAATCTTAGACAGCTCCTCTAATAATTCTGTACGGGAGCATTGCTGCAATCTATCTATGAGTTCCTGACACTCCAAGGGAACTTCTGATGTACTTTTACGTACACGAGACCTATCGATCTTCATTTTAACACTGAATATATTTACTTCATACTATGAGTGTTACTAAAAGCCTTAAAATTAAAACTACATTAGTTTGATTAGAATCACTATAAATTTAATGTTTATATTAAATGAGACGCCTTGAGACAAGTACATATAAATAAAAAAGAATATCCAATTAAATAAAAGAAATGGAAAATGTGGGATTGGCCTAGAATCATTGAATATCTCAGATGAAATCAAAAATAAAAATCTTTCATGGTTATTAATGCATCTTTCCATTGTACTCTGTGCTCGTTAGTCCAGGCATGTTTGCTTGCATATCTGAGATTTGTTGAACCACCATACTCAAGATCTATCCTGTCCAAAACCAAAGCCAACAAAACACAAGAAAGATCAAAGAACTCCATCTATAAAATACCCTGTAAATGAACAATTTATATGTAGGAGAAAC
Organism: Diabrotica undecimpunctata; assembly: GCF_040954645.1. Taxonomy (NCBI): domain Eukaryota; kingdom Metazoa; phylum Arthropoda; class Insecta; order Coleoptera; family Chrysomelidae; genus Diabrotica; species Diabrotica undecimpunctata. The sequence continues at coordinate 50,995,382 of NC_092812.1, read as the reverse complement.
CACTAAGTGTCAGTGAAACATACATTGAGAACAGAGACTTCAACAAATTTCATATATGCAAACTTGCCTTGGATAAGGAGCATATAGTACAATGAAAAAATGCATCATTAATCTTAAAAGAAAAAGACATGAGAAAAAAAATCAAAGAAGCAAATCAAAAATGTGAAGCAAACCCATCAGCAGAATATAGCAGATTTTGGTTGCCATTACTAAAAGAAGTTCACAACAAGAATATATCAATACTAGGGGGTTAAAGTAAGTGCAGACATCTACACACATTATACAAACAAATAAAATAAGTCAGTAATTTGATATGCTGAGGGCAAAAAAAACTCCACCCTCAAATGGAGTGGACACCACTCAAATTTCTGAACAAAATTCTTTTCAAATATGATTATCATGAGCAATATAAAACAATTGATTTATTACAAAAAGGTAGAAAGTCAATTATTATTGATATAAATAATCTTGAGCTGAAACCATTATATAAATATTTTCTTCCATTGACTAAGAAAAAACATGAGCATCACAGTTTTTAATGTAACAAGAAAGTGATACCCGCCCAGTAACATTATTTTTATGCTGATTTACCTTATTCAGTTTTATGTACAGATGATTCCGAGTAATAATTCATCCTTATATCTTAGGAATTCATACTTATTTCTTTTTGGTATAGTTACTCAATACTTACGAGGTATATAAGATTTTTGGTACCTTGTTTAGAAAAAAGTTACTTTTGCAACTAACAGGTAGTATTATATCTATATTAGTTACCTAATATTTTTTGTTTGTTTGTATCAATAATAAATTTGTTTATTTCATTTCTGGTTTTTAATTTCCTTTCTTAAGCTCATTATATATAGATCAGAAGTAGTCTAAGTCCATTATGTTCCTACTTGATTTAAACCTATATGGACATAGTTTACCTGTAACCAGCAAGGTATCCTAAGTCCAGAAATTTGTGATTAACTAATTTTATCAGAAAAAAACATAAGCGCAATCGAAGATAGGCTTAAAAAGTTACATTATAGTCACTTTGTTTTTTAAAATTTTTGTTTAGTTTGACAGTAAATTAGAAAAAATGCTCTCCTGTAAAATTTGCATTTTGTGACTTACGATAGTTCTCCATTCAATAAGCAATTTAGACCCTTTGAGAGGACCAACGCAAATATAAAATGTAATTCTCATTACAATCGATTGTGGTTTAATCTCATATAAAAAATATGTTAAACATGTCACAAGACAACAGTTTCAGAACCTTTCTACATATTGATGTATCTAAGTGTAGATATTTGATATTAATCATTAATTTAACAATAAATAAAATTATTGAAAATCTGCTTCCTCATCATGTTTACATGAAATCACTATTTAGATGTTAGTTTTCACTGGTTTTGTCCCATAACCATAACCCATGTCTCATATTAATGTATTAAATTAAATATATTACAACTTTCCTTTTCTTTGTTGATTGCCTATTTAAAATCAAAATAATAGTTACAAAATATAAATAAGTAAAATATATTATTTTTCGTATAAATTATTTTATGCGAATTGTGTAAATACTAGCCCAATTTATTCTAAAATTTAGTTGATGTTTTTGTAATACATTTTATATATACCTACTGGTAATGCTTAGTCACCCTAATAGAATGTCAAACTACATTAATTGGGTATAACATTTTCTACAAAAAACGAAGGAGATGCAAAAGTTATACGAGAATTCATCAAATTGTTTGAGAATCATCTCAGAACAATGCCGGTAAATCATAAACTGCAGATTTTTATTTTACGAGGCCGCCATGTTGAAAAACAATTGACAAAACATAGGTATACAGAACATAAATTGATAACAAAAATAAACTCATATAATATTAATTATCATGCTCACTTCTTACCTTATTGGATCAATTAAATAAAGAAATATAATGCATCCATGGATTGTTGTTGTTTGGATTCCTTCCCTATAAATAATCAGCTAGTCAATGGGATCGTACCAATTTCCTGATTTTATGTAACTAACGGTCTTTTATGCTTCATGTGCAGCAAACTATACACCTTTTATATCTTAGAAGACGAATTATTTTAATTGTACACCTCCCGGACTCAAATTTGGGCACTTTATTAACTTGAAGTCTTTGTTTAGCGAAATATTATCAAAAATGCAGAAATTTGTACACTTTGACTTTCCACTATGTTCTAAAGAAACTTCCAGAATGGACAGGCGCAAAACAGTTGTGTACCAACTGTTAAACTATCACAAACAAAAAGCACTAGATGTGGCTGCGATACAATAAAGTAAATTCAATTTCAGAATAGTTAAACTATAAAATCTTCTTGTCTCATATCATTCATTAACAAAATACCAAAATAATATTAAACTGCAAGGAAAAAAGAAAAGAGAAAATATTTAATACATCAAATACAATTTCTTTTATCTTTGTTTTAAGATAGGGCCTCTTTATTTTTTTGCTCTAATGCAAGAAAAGATTAAGAATAAGACAATTATATTCTAATTGTTTACTGTGTTTAAAATAGTTTTTTATAAAATGTATTATTTGTCTAAAATTTGTCATTGTATCTGTCGAAATAACTTAAAATTATTCAGTATCTATGAATAAGTAGTATTAAGCAAATTTTGGAAATTGAAACTTGAAGCAATATAACAATTAAAAGATAAATAGCAAAGAAAGAAAGCCCATTGAAAATAATTATATGTATTCCATTCCAGTGGTATATTCGTAGTGAAAAGTGAAAGGCAACAGGCAACACTGACTGATGAATTTGCTATTTTGGTATTTTTGACCTGCTTGACATATTTCGGTTCAGCCAGCGCATGCTTATTGTGGCAGATGTAATTTTTAATGAATTGTAGAGTTCTACTTTTAGGAATTATTATTAATATTTTAAAAAATTTTGTTTAATTAAATACAATATAAAACAAAGACTGAGAAAGATGCCTGTAAGACGAGCCCTACACGCAGGAAGCTGGTACACCGACTCGGGTAATAAATACTAAACATTGATCAGCTGTTAAAACAATTTTATAGAATGTAGTCTGCATTCTTTGTTATATGACTTCATTTTATTTGTATTTTCAGGGGCTGAATTATCCAGACAATTGGATTATTGGTTAAATCAGGCTGACTTGAGCCATGGTCCAGCCAGAGCAATTATTGCTCCGTAAGTATTTGTCCTTTATTTCAATATATTTATTATTTAATATATCTAATTTTTATAGATACATTTAGGAAATTTCATCTTATATCCAGAAGTCACATTTCAGATTTTAATTCTGATCCATTTTGACCTGGAAGTTATATCTCTGTTTTGTCTTAACACAGCTTATGTTGTTTTTGAAACATTCTTTACTGTGTTATTTACTCTCCAGTTTTTTTTGAAAGATTGAAAGTAACTATTTATGTACCTGCAGTTTTTGAAGTTATTATTCTGCTCTTGCTATTTGCCAAACAAACATGTGTTAAAAATTAGTGTTATATTAGAAAGAGTTCAATTTTTCAATTGTTACTTTTATTTAATATATTATTTACCTGTTTGTTTTCATAAAAAATTAATGTATATTTATTAATAAATATTGTTAAAATATTAGGGTTTTTACTTTTTTATCATCTGAGGTTTTTTATAGTAGCTTAGTTTTTTTAAAAGGTAATGGAAAACACTTTCATTGCACAACTGAATATACTTGCTTCATTCAGGTGCTTTTTTTTTAAATAATATTATTGTCAGTGTGCTTATTAAAAAAAAAACTCAGATCTGCATTGTGAGCACTGAGGTAATAATTGTTAGTACACATGTTCAAAAACACTACTACTTCAATATAAAGAATGTAAATTACTGAGTGGCTGTCTCAATTGTGAAGTGCAAAATATTCCCTGCACTTTATGTGAGCAACACACCACCGATACTAGGCCCATAGCAAAATAGTTGTTTAATTATTTGTAAATGAAAGTCAACATGACATTTTCTCTTCTGAGAGTTTAACAAATAAATAAATGCATTATAAACCATTACTTAAATTATATGATTGATTAGTTTTTTGTACTATCTCATTATTTCATTTCTGGTTCAGGTTCCTTATACTTATATTCTAAAATAGGTAAAGGTTTCTATTTTTTGCCTTCTCTGTTTTCAAATTATGTGGACAGATATACTCTCTCTCTTATTCCTTTATTTTCCAACTAAGGTAGCATTTTGGTATTTTCCAATTGTCTCACCAGGTTGCAATTGAGTACTTAATTTCTTGAGGATACATTTACATCTAACATTTAGGATTCCAGTGAAGTAGGTATCATTTGTTAGAAGTGCTTCATTAAGTTTAGTTTGAGTATAAAAGTAATCCACAAAAAGTGAGTAGCCATATCCAAGGGAATTTTTCATCAATTAACAAACAATTTTCATTTAGTGGCCCTTTCTGCCTAAGGAATCTTTTGATTTATTATACATACATTATTTAAAACCATACCATCAGATTCAGCTAAAAACTACAGCTTAATGCCATAGTTGTGTCTTTTGTTCTTGAAAAACTAATCACACTCACCATAAATACATTAAACATTGTTTCGTTGATGTAGAGATTCTTTCTTGGTAGATAAATTGAGTGCATCTTAGTATTAAAATAATTTAATGTTGGTCAAATCTTGTCCTGAACCATTTTACCTTCAGCAGGAACAAAATGTAGTGCTCTAAGAATAATCAAAAACTGATTCTGTCCCATACTTTAAAAACTGGATTAATCCTCCAGTAGTAATTACTTTAATTCGTTTTCCAAATTCCCATATGGGGGAGTAACCTAGAAATATTTTGAGTTCAGAAACTCTAATTGGTTTCGATCTTGTTCATAACATGTAGTCAACAACTTTTCATCAGCATATTTGGTTGTTTTATCCACAATCAAGTTAAAAAGCTTTCGTCTGCATTGAGAAAAGAAAAGAGTGTGGCACTTGTGGAGTGCCAACAGAAGTGAATACTTCTTACAGGATGTTATTACTATAATGAAAATTATTTCTGCTAATTGTTAATGAAATTTTATTTCTGCTTCTTACTGAATTGTTAATATTTTTTATAATAACACTACACATGTAAGTTCTTTAAAATTTAAAAAATCTTAATTTTTTCTTTAAAAATTTTGTTTAATGATTTTAATAATTTTCAAAATGTGTTAAATATAATATAGAATTTATTCATCAAATACATTTTCAATATTATATAAATTTTATTTAAGTTTATATAATTTTATTTAATTGTATTACTGTTTTTAATTTTATATTAATTCTATTTAAAAATAATACAAAAATATAGATTTTGTTGAATATAATATAGAATTTATTCATCATATACATTTTCATTATTATCTATAGAATTTCATCATTATATTTTTTATAATTTTATTTAAGTTTATATAATTTTATTTATTTGTATTTAATGTTTTATGCTTTTAGTTAATTTTATTTAAATTTACTAAATTTTACTTATTTTTATTTACTTTTATTTAGTTTTATATAATTTTATTGGCATAAAAATTTTAAAATCAAAATTATTAAGTAATTCTCCAGTTGTTATAAAAAATATATAAAATTATAATAAGTGTATTATGTATGTCTAATATGTTTATTATGGTATACTCCAAGGTTACTACAGCCGTCTCGATTTTCACACTCATTACTACACCCATCATACCGAGCAATAAGAAGTATTTACTTCAAAAATAATAATCTATTGGGGTACTCTTTTCTAGTATTTCCACTAATAGTTTTCTAGCCCTTGAAAATTCAACAGGTTTTAGGTTTGGTTCAACATTTTACAAATTAAAATAACACTGAAATTGTTATCAAATGGTGCATGACTCTGGTCATTGTCTTTGGTCTCTGTAAGTCTTTTCCCCAATATCTAAGTGAATAAGTATATATTCAAGTTCTTGGAGAGTGAGATATTTTCTTTTTCTGGTAATCAATTTTTGTTGTTTAGCACATGTACATTACAGCTGATCATCATCTGCCATTTTGAACTAACCTCAAACCTCAATAAGATACTTTCCTGATTTTGATAAAGTAAACATAGCTATGGGTCCTGCAAATTAGAAACACCACTAAATTTTCAATTTATAATGAAATATTAAATTATAATATTTTGCTTGCTGTAAAAAGAGGATAAGTATGGTGAGCACTCGCGAATTAACCAGTAAAACGTGTCATGCGCAGTGAAAGTGTTAATGGTTTTATATTTAATCAGAAATATTTCAGTGTAAATAGCATTGATATAATATACTAAAGGATGGAACCTATGAATAAATACTTGTTTCCAAAGTAGCTAGTAACAGTAACAATGGCCAATCTTGTTTCTAGAATGTCAGTGGTGTACAAAAAAATTTCTTTTGCTACATATATATGTACAATAATTATTTATTTTCGTTGTTATTTACATTTAAATAAAATATATAGTGACGTGTAACATTGTAAAATTAAAAAATTATTATTTTTATAACATTAAAACATATATTTTACAGCTAGGTAGTTGCTTATCGCACGCCACTGATGTGACTGGATGCAAAATATTAAAAATTTTACGGATTTATTAATTTACCAAAAAGAATACACTAAATTATTGACTTAACACATAGTGTTACCTGTTAAACATTAAAATATCCGGAAATAATTAAGTACTTGTCAAATTGACGTCGGAAATTGTAGCTAGTAATGTGACGTCAGTTCCGTCGTCAGTCATCTACATGTAAAAATATTAACATCCTTGGCATATTATATCTGTGGTAAATAGTATTAAATGTTTAGTTAAAAAATATTAGAGGATAGTTATACAATTTAAAGAAAAATAAAAATTTTCATTTATTTATTACACAGTCAGGTACTTAAAAAATGGGAGTGTAACGATGTTAACAAATTTTGATCTCAAATATTTTTTAATTTTTGGTTCTTTTCTGATAATTTTTTAATTCTGATTAATTCTCATTATTTAAATTTCTTTATAAGGCTGGATTAGTTATACAAGGAAAAACCTAAAAAATATTTCCATAGTAAAGATTGCTTCACTTTATTGTTTAATATTTATATTATTGTCAGCGTCAGTTTAAAAACATTTATACTCATTATCAAAATAATTTTGGATAATAAAGCCTATGCTAAAACAATAGCTTTTTAGAAGAGGAGAAAACTAGCAATAGGTTGCGAGAAAATTAATCATTAATTATTCTGCTTCACAAAAAGCAGATAAGTGATTTTGATAAACTGGTAGGAATGAAATAAAGTCTGGAAATGGCCAAACCATAATATGTATAAGATGCTGATAACAGGTTTATTTTTTGGACGGCCTTAATAAATGGACACTTAAAATCGGGGAAGATCAAAAATAAACTTTGTGAAGTTCGAGGAACAGAAATAAGTAAATTGAGAGTACATTGTCAGTAGAATGAAGCTGGGTTATAGACTTAATATCCAAATATTAGCTTAACATCATTGGGTGGTAAAATTAGCATTTGCTTAGCATACATATTCATTGGAATGATGCCTACAGGTAAAACATTTACAATGTTTACAGATGAATCAAGATATTGCATGTATTCTCCAGCTGGTAGGAAGAGCGTTGGGAGCCGAACAAGTGAAATATATATGGATTGTACTTTTAGTTTCAATCTTAGTCATGAAAGAGAAGTGTCATTTGTATGGGTCGGAATATTAATGGAAGATCCAAGACAACTGGATTTTATTGTAGATGAAGAATGACAGCATGAAGATACAATAATATTTTAGCTGACCATGCATTGTCCAAAAATTGTTTAATTTATACACCCTTTATTTAAAATTACAATAGATGCTTATAAAAGTTACTAACCTACGTCAAAATGTTACAAAAATAAAATATATCACAAACATTAAAAATATGAAAACAAATACTTATGGTGTAATTTAAAATATGCTGACTGTAAACAATTACTCACTTTTGTTTTAAAAACATTTCAAGTGATCTATTTTTGGTATGTGTTTACACTTTATAGTCTTTAACTGAATAGGTTGAGGAGGGGAGAACTGTTTGTCGTAAGTTGGTCATTCAGAATTATGTTTGTGTCTTTTAATTTGTTGATTTCCATAGATTCTAATAAAGATAGCTAAAGGTCTTTATCTTGTGTGTGAAGAATGTTAAATTCGTCATTAAAAGAATGATTATCGTCTAAAAGGTGAAGTGCGTACATAGAATCTCTTTTTCTATTAAAGGGCTTTCAATAATAGAAAAACAGATTCTACGTACGCACTTCACCTTCTAGATCATAATCATTGTTTTAATGATGAATTTCAAATTCTTCACATCCAAAATAAAGGCCTTAAGCTATCTAAGATTCCGCCTATGGTAGTTATTGTGTGAATTTAGTAGCTCTTCAACTATCAGTGTTGGTCCCAAGCCCGGATAAAGGAGGGTTTGCGCCAGTAAGGGCATCCAGCAGTGAAAACCTTGCTAGAACTATGGAAAGAAGGAATATACAAAGCTGTTTAGGGTTACCCCTTAAAGGACAAAAGGGGTCAAGCTAGTCCTTAGAATTACAACTCTCAATGTTGGAAGCCTGATAGGTAAAGGAAGAGAGCTCGCCGATTTCATGCAGAGTTCATCGGTGTACTCTGTGTGCAGGAAACTCGTTGGAAACGTAATAAACCGAGAGATCTTGGATATGGATGCAAGTTAATATATAATGGTTCAAACAGTCACGACAGAAATGGAGTATGTATTCTTTTGAACGATGAATGGAAGGAACATCTTGTAAGGGTAATCAGAAGAAGTGATAGAATAATGAGTGCCCAACTGAATACAGGCAGTATTAACGTGAACATCATATGTGCCTACGGCCCACAGATAAGGTGTGAAGAACAGGAAAAGAAAGAATTTTGGAGGGCCCTCGATTGCTAGATAGTCGCTATTCCTGTAGACGAAAAGTGTTTTATTGGAGGTGATTTGAATGGACATATTGGTATAGAAAGAGCGAGAATAGAAAGGGTTCATGGAGGTTTCGGGGTGGTAATAAGAAATTATGAAGGAAATTGTGTAATTGACTTTGCAGTTGCATGGGATTTGGCTGTCATTAATACATTCTTTATGAAGACTGAAGACCAAATATTAGATAAGTCTATTCTAATACATATTAAAAGAAGTCAACTAAAAGAAGTTACCAACTGTAAAGTAATAAAGGATGAGTGTGTAGCTACTCAACACCGACCGGTGATAGTGGATATGGAGATAAAGGTGAGGCGGAAAGGAAATAAGTAGTATACCAGAAAGTAAAGTGGTGGAAGTTTAAGGATAAGGATTTGGCAATAGTCTTTAAGAGTAGAGTGCTGGAAGAGCTTGATGAACAAGATACAGTAAATGACTGGTGCGAAGCAAACAGTAAAGTTGTGATGCGAGTGGAAGAGGAAGTACTAGGAAAAACATCTGGTAAAGGTCCTCCTAGAGACAAAGAAACTTGGTGGTGGAACGAGGAAGTGCAACCGAAGGTTAGAGAGAAGAAAGAGGTATGCCAAGTCTAAAAGAGAAGAAGATAAGGATATACACAAGCAAGAAGTAAGCAAAACACGTTGTAGCTAGTGGTAAGGAAAGATCGTCTGCACAGCTGTATGAAGAGTTGGAAACAACCGAGGGGATGAAAAGGTTATACAGCATTGCTAGAGCAAAGAAGAAATCATCAAAGGACTGGAACCATGTGCGGCAGATTAAGAGTGGGGATGGAAGAGTGTTAAGAACCGATGTTAACATAAAGCAAAGATGGTATGAGTACTTTAGAAAGTGCTAAATGAAGAACACCAGAGGAGAGAGAGAGAGAGAGAGGACGCGGGATCCCAAATGAGAATGTAATACCTGGGATAGCAAGAGATGAAGTTGTCGAAGCGTTAAATGGGATGAAGAACGGTAAGGCAGTAGGATCTGATGGAATACCTGTGGAGGTTTGGAAGGCTCTGGGAGAGGAAGGGGTTGATATTTTGTGGCCTAATAATGAGTAGGATATATGAGGAAAAAAGGATGCCCAATCCATGGAGAGAGAGTGTGTGATAGTATTATTGTAAAAAGATAAAAAGGACATTCAGGACTGTAAGAACTATAGAGGGATAAAGTTAAATGTCGCACACAATGAAAATTTGGAAGAGAACTGTAGAGCGAAGGTTAAGGAAAAGACATCGATAGGAGAAGAACAGTTTGGGTTTATGCCAGGAAGGTTTGCCTTGAGGCAGTTAATAGAGAAATACGGCGAGAAGAAACGAGAACTACATTTGATATTTATAGATCTTGAGATGGCGTACGACACAGTTCCTAGACAAGAGCTATGGAGATGTATGAGAGAGAAATGAGCTCCTGAGAAGTACGTAAGACTCGTGAAGGATATGTATAATAGAGCGGACACCAAACTAAGGACATTGACCGAAAGTTTTCCAGTGATGGATGGTTTGCATCAAGGTTCTTCACTGAATCCTTACCTGTTTAATCTTGTTATGGATGTACAGACAGAAAAAGTAAGGGAGGGGCTCCTTGGTCAATGCTCTGTGCTGATAATATCGTGTAAGTAGAGGAGAGCAAAGAAATTTTGGAGAAGTTAGGAGTATTGGAGAAGGGCTATTGAAGAGGGAGTACTTTCTTAGAATCTATGGAAATCAACAAATTTAAAAATATAGCCATAATTCGGAATGACCAACTTGACAAACAGTTCTCCCCTCCTCAATCTACACTCTGGGCCAAAATTAACCGGCCACCTTAAAAATGGGTAATTTTTGATTTCTTATATCTCCTAAACCTGTTGTCCGATTTAAGTGATTTTTTTAATATGTTATAGTTATTTCTTGATAATATCTTTATAATAATATTGTTGCTAAACAGGTAAATTTTCATTGTATACCGGGTGTACAAATCAAACGGTGTTTTTTTCTTAAAGTTTGCATCAACCTGTGGAATATTCTAGCATTTACAAAATACTGTAATTAAATCGTAAGTATAGCCTCATGCTTTCTCAACATTTTGTTTTTTGATTGATTCGCTTAGGTTGGATAATACAAAAGTTAGGTGCTTAACAACTAGACATGTTTTTTATCAATTTTTATCTCAACGAAAGAGAAAAAATAATCTTTTTGAAAAAAAGTCATTTGTTACAGTAAAAATCCAATGAATAAAATCTTCGAAGAAAATTCAAATTAACAATATTTTGGAAATCAAAGTCTAATTGAAAAAAAAATTGGGTATCAATAATGGGTGTTGCCGCCTCTAGCCCTTAGGTCTTCTTGGAGCCGGTTTGGCAATCCATTCATGATATTCTGGATATCAGATTGGGGGACATTGTGCCATTCCTCTACCGCAGCTGTCTTCAGCTCTTCAAATAATGCAGGGGCTGGTACTCTTGCTCTTACCCGTCTTTTGAGGTTGTCCCAGATATGCTCAATTGGGTTAAGATCGTGACTGTGTGCTGGCCATGGTAGAACTTGAATCCCGACCTCATTAAGGTACTCACGGGTAGATATTGCTGTACGGCAACGTGCATTGTCATGCATTAGTCTGAAGTTATCACCAATGAATGGTGCAAAAGGCATGACATGGTCTTGGAGAACTTCTTGCACGTATACTTGGGCATTCACACTGCCTCTCTACCGAACACAACAAGATCAGTACGCGCTTCGTAAGAAATACCTCCCCGAATCATTATTGACCCTCCTCGGTAAGCTACTGTTTCGGTTATAGCGCATGCAACAAACTTTTCATTTTGACGCCTATTTTTGTGGTGCGCGAGCTGGACGAAAAGCCTTTATTTCTGACAGTCTTCTTTTAATCGTTTGTCTACTCACACTAACGTTTCTCACCTCAAGAAGAGACCTACGAGCTTCAGGAGTGGTGTAAAAGCGATTTCTCAATACTTTAGTGATAATGAAGCGGTCATGTCGAACTGAAGTGCATCGTTTTCGGCCTAGACCTGGCCTGCGGTTGTACGATCCTGTCTCCCGAAATCGTCTGATGGCATGTTGTACCGTAGTTCTGGGTACATCGAGTATACCAGCGATATGACATTTACTGTAACCAGCATCAACTAAAGTCACTGCCCTAGCAGCATCAGTTTGAACGAGTGGCATTTTTAAAACCACAAACAATAAATAAGCACTAAAATTTCAACTTAATTCGCTCACAATGATATAAAATTACAATTTTAATTGTTAATTTTAATTACAAATTGTTCAAGAATTGTTATTAACACGGAAACATATTTGCAACAATGGCGTACAACGACTATATGTCAATAATACTTCGATGACACAAATTTAGGAAACAAATTGTCACAGGTAATGTAAACAAAACAATACTAAAGCTGGTGGGGTTAATTTTGCTGGTGAGTTAAATCGTCTGTATTGATGAAAAACATGGCTAGTTGTTAAACTACCTAACTTTTGTATTATCCAACATAAACGAATGAATCAAAAAACAAAATGGTGAGAAAACGTGAGGCTATAGTTAGGTTTTCATTTCAATATTTTGTAAATGCTAGAATATTCCACAGGGGGGCAAAGGGATTTTAAAATTTAAAAGCTCTATAGTGTGTTTCCTGTTAATGTCAGATGGTAAACTATTATAAAATTTAACACATGTATACAAAGCACTTCTCTCTGTTATAGACAATCTGTGAAGTGGCAAATTCAAATTAAGGCTTTTTGTATTATATTCATGATTGGGAAGCAGGTGACAAAACAAAGAAAAAATTTTAAAAAGGAACATAATACATTCAAATATATAGATGGCTGAGAAAGTGAGTATATTGAGTGACTTGAATCGACCTCTACGGGATTCTCCCGCCTTCAATCCTAAGATCACACGGACTGCCTTTTTTTGGACTATAAAGACAGTTAATTTATCTACTGCAGCACCCCAGAAGATTACTCCATATCGTTCCGTTTTTGTGATAGAAAATTAATTGTATCTGGAAACTGTTCTCGTGACTGGCTGGTTCTAAAGTAGACAAAAACTGACTTATCAGTATTAAGCAACAACCGATTTCCAATGAACCACTGTTCAGCCGTGCTTAGAATTTGCTCTGTCACTGTGAGGAGTGTTTCTAAAGTTTTTTCCCAGAAAAGCACATTTGAATGATCAGCGAAATTTACAAGGTTTAGGCATACCACAGGACACTCCCCTGTGGTATGCCTAATTTTAAATTGATAGGATCAGAGTAAACCTTACATCTCTTTTTCTCCAGGCATACCTTTTGCGACCTATCTGTGAGAAATGATTTTATCCATTTTAATGCCGGTCCCTGTATTCCATAAAGATTTAATTTTTGTAATAAAAGAACATGATCTAGGTTATCGAAAGCCTTAGATAGGTCCAAAAAAGTACCTAGTGTTTTCATCTTTGCCTCCTGTTGTTCTAAAATTTTTTATATAAAATCATAGGTAGCGGTCTCAACAGATCTCCCTGCGAGAAAACCATGCTGTGAACTACTAAATAAGTTGTTTGTAGTAAAAAAGTTTTGTAGTCTGAAATATATTGCTTTTTCGAATATTTTTGAGAATGATGGAAGAAGGCTTATTGGTCTATAGTTCTCCATCTTAGTAACATCACATTTTTTATGTAGTGGCTTCACAATTGCCAGTTTTAAACTTTGAGGAAATTTACCTTGCCTGAAAGAAGCATTAACTATAAAAGAAAGAGGAAGAGAAATCTCTGATGAAACATATTTAATTAAGTTTCTGGCGCTGCATTTGCCATAAATTGATTTATTTCGTTAGAAATCACCTGATGGTCACCGTCTAAACTGAAATTACCTTGATTTTTGGAATTACCCTTAATCTCTTTTACCAATTGCCAAGCCATTTTAGTTTTATTTTCGCTATTTTCAATTCGTTCTTCATAACAATTTTTTCGAGATTGAGTGAGTAAAGAATTGTATTTGCGTTTTTTTTCCTGTAAATATCTTTATAATCAACATTATTGGTAGAAAATGTAAACAAAACATCAAGCCTAGATTTACAATGTTTTATATCATCATTTTTAAAGTACTTTTGTGATTTTTTTATTTTTATTTGCTGTATTTATCTCTTTGAGTGGAAAACATTGTATAAAAATTTTCTGAACTATACTCATAAAAGCATCCCACTGATTATCTACATCTAATGTCTTAAAAACAGATACCCAGTCTACATTACCTAATATGCATTTAAAAAAACGTTTATTCTCCTTGCTAAATATTCGTTTTTTTTTTATTATATTTGACTCAAAATTCATTTAATTCAAATTTTACCTTTTGAGCAGTATGATCAGATGTATGAGAATTGAATACAATAGAATCAAATATGTCAAGATTTGTAAAAATATTATCTACAGGATTTTTTGTTACCTTGTATGCGTGTATAGTCTTTGCCAGAAAAATGATGGGAGTCCTCAAAAATCACAAAGTATTTGGTCTAATTTGTTTATTAAAATTTGTGGGTCTTCTGTTCGGTAGATGGATAGGATTACAATCTTCTTCTTATTAATTCGCACCTCTGCAGCGGAACACTCAAACACCGTTCTTTCTGATAAACTAGAAATATCTTCCCGGGCTTTTGCAATAAATGTGTCTTTGATGTATACCGCACTGCCACCATGCTCCTGTGAACTGCTTCTGCAATATGAAGAGATCAGTTTAAAATTCCGCACATTGTAGTCCCGCAGTTGTTCTTCTGTTTTCCAGTGCTCAGTTAAACAAAGAGCAAAGCATTCATCATGATCTTCTAGGATAAAATTAATGGCATCAATACTTGTTTTAATTGATTGCGTATTTAAGTGGATTACTGATAATTTGCTTCGGTGTGTGCCGTAGACTGTCTTTTGACACTGGGTGCCTCTGTACATTCTGAAAATGGTTAAAAATTACACCACTCGGCCATAATTCTTGCTGCATTAAATGAGGTATTTTTAGTTGTGGAACAGTAATTTTAAATGAACTTTTGTACTTATCTGTCCTGGTTTTCATTTTTTCGCAGATAACGTTTTCATCCAGTTTTCTTTCTTTTAGATAGGTAAGTATTTCCTGAGCTTCCGTTTTTGGATCGAAACCTCACAGGAAAATCGCCATATGTTTTGTGGCCACACGCAGCAGGATACTTCCAGCATTCTCATTGGTTCCCTGGAGTGGATCTGGTCGTTCAATAAGTGTGGGACGAGTCGTTTTATAAAAACCTCTTTTTTTTGGTTTCCCATTTATCATTTTCATCTTCAATCAGCGGACGGTTGATATCTTTAACAGGTATCACGGGTGCAATTGAACTGCTTGATATTTTTGGTTTAGGTAGCAGCTCAGACAAATCAACAGAACAAAGTGGCTGTTCTGTGACTGCGTCAACTGACCTTGTAGTCTCTTTAAATCATTTTATTCTTTTAAAATTAATGGATTGTTATTGTTATTCTTAGTTTTTGCAGCATTTTTACCTCCATGGAATATGACACATTTCTAAAAACAATCTTTTTTTGTAATTATTTTCTTGCTGTAGATCCCTGACATTTGAGTAGTCAAATTGATGCCCACTTTTTAAGTAATGGTCAACTGCCGCACATGTATTCTTCTTTTTTGTGCTGTGTGACCCTTTGTTTTAGCCATTGAGAAGTTTGGCCAACATAACAGCTCTGGCAATCCAAACAAGGCAGTTTGTAGATAACATTAGCTTTATTTACAGTTGGTGTCTTGTCTTTTACTTTAGAAAACAGTTGTCGGTTTTCTAATAAATTATATTGGACAATTTTAATGTTGGTAAATTGTTTAAACAAACTAGTCACAGAAGGTGTTAACTGTTTTATTAATGGTAGTTTTTTATATTGAATTGTTTGTACTGCTCCGATATCAGTGGGACCGTCAAAAATGTCTGAGTTAAATATCAATTTTTTAAGGATATGTTTTGGGTATCCATTATTTTGTCCAGTGAATGACAATGGAATGTGGAGAAGACGATACAACTTCGAACGTTATAGAATATACCAGGAACCTGATATCGTAAAACATATTAAGATAGGACGTCTGAGGTGGGTAGGGTACGTAATGCGGATGGAACAAAATGACCCAGCTAGAAAAACGCTCCTTGATAGACCCATTGGTCAGAGAAGAAGAGGAAGACATAGAACAAAGTTCCTTGATAACATCGAAGAAGACATGAGAAATATGGGAATACGTGCTTGGGGGAGAAAGGCGATGGATAGGTAGGACTGGAGAGAAATTCTTGAGTAGGCTAGGACCCACGTAGGGTTGTAAAGATTTTATAAAAAATTTTTAAATAAAATTTTTATGTTTTTCTTTTCTTCATTACTCAAATAATAGTAAAAGAAGTTCACGTGGTATTTGTAGACCTAAAAGAAGCATCTGACGGTATCGCTCTTCCTAAATTATGGGAGCAACAAACAAGAATTAAAACTGGAAAGCAAATAAAACCGAGAATTAGAGTAAGTAAAGGGATAAGACACGGGTGCTGTAAAACTATTAGAAGAATTTAAGGAAATTCACTAATAATTATTTTATCGGTGTTTAATTTCTGTCTAATAACATTCACTCTAAATTTTATGGAATTGCTATTGTAACTGGTTCATGTTTTAAATAAGTTTTGGGAAATAAAGAAACCCTTCGTGACAATCATTGCAAACAATTTTAGAGAGCTTACCTTTTAAATTCCATTACCTTAATTTCTGTAGGCGAAAGGTCACTATATTAACCGTAAATATCTGTAGAACAGCTATCACAAAGAATATAATTTTTTCATCACAGTCCACCAAATTACACTTAAAACAATTATTATTCCCGTTTATTTAAAATTTTAGTCCAATCATGACGTAAAAAAACAATAAACTAGTTTTAACTTATGTTGTTACTTTTTGTTTAGTTCGTTAATAATGATAAACTACTTGTATTTAAAACCTGATACGATAAAGTTTAGTAAGGTTTATAAGATGTTGATAATAAGCACAACTATATTTCACGACAAACAGTAATTAAAAAATAATTTTTGTTTTCAAACTCGAAAATATAATAATAATTCATAAACGTGTTGAATGAAAAGTAGACCAGAAATAACAGAAGTGTAAAATAAAAACATCTATTTCCAATATAAATAAACTTATGCGTCGCTGTATTGCTATGTCGCTATATTTTGCGGATGTTGGAATGTGCAGATTTAGATTATAATACAGAGTCGTAACTCCTGCCTCACTGAGTACGAAAAATAATGGAGTTATTTATTCAATATTGGTTCTTAAGGTTTTCTTCAACTAATTCGATTTGTTGCTTATTCCTTCGTTTTGGTTTTCTTCGTTTTATCATTCCATATTATGGCAACCAAGGTCAGAACGACTGCTATGGTACAGCTTGTCACTATTGGGGTTGTTTATGATGTGGTTTTTGATTCCCTAATTGGTACTGGTTGTTTCGCCATATTCTTAAATTCATACAGATTTTAAGTTAATTTTAGTGATGTTTTGATTCTGAAATTGTCATTGATTTTCTGTATACAAATATTCTATTTTTAATGGTAGAATGACGACTTCTTCTTACTCCGCCTTTGATAGTTGCTGAGTGAATTGAGTAGCTCTGTAACTATCAGTGCCGATCCCAATCCCGAATAAAGGAGGAGGGTTTGCGTCAGGAAGGACATCCGGCAGTAAAAACCTTGCTAAAACCATGGAAAAAAGGAATATGGAAAATAGGTCAGAGGCTACAGCGTTACCCGTAAACGACGCGCAGTTACGGCTTTGCCTGCGAAAGGTGAGCTAGGGCTACCCCTTAGAGGACGGAAGGGACGAAAGAAGCTAGTCCTGAGAGTTGCAACTCTCAACGTTGGAAGCATGACAGGTAAAGGAAGAGAGTTCGCCGATTTCATACAGAGCAGAAGGATTGGTGTACTTTGTGTTCAGGAAACTCGTTGGAAAGGTAATAAGTCGAGAGATCGTGGAGATGGATGCAAGTTAATATATAGTAGTTCGAACAGTCACGGCAGAAATGGAGTAGGTATTATTTTGAACAACGAATGGAAGGAATGTCTTGTAAGGGTAACCAGAAGAAGTGATAGAGTAATGAGTGTCCAACCGAATATAGGCAATACCAACGTGAACATCATATGTGCCTACGGCCCACAGCTAGGGTGTGAAGAACAGGAAAAAGAAGAATTTTGGAGGGCTCTCGTTTCCAGCGAGATGCTGGAGATTGCTGTGAATGAAAAGTGTTTTTATCATCATCCAGCCTCAAAAGTCCACTGCTGAACATAGGTGTCTTCCTCGTGTCCCCACCCCCGTCGATCTTGCGCCACTCTCATCCAGTTGTTGTTTTTGTTTTCTTAAATGGTCAGCCCATCGTGTAGGTGGTCGACCGACGCTTATCTTGTCTTCCCTTGGTCTCCATTCCAATAACCTCTTTGTCCCTCGCCCATCAGTCATTCTAGCTATATGTCCTGCCCATCTTCATTTTAGTCTGGCTAGTACCTGCTTAGCTTTTGTAGTATACAGTCGATTGCTCCCGTTATCAATAGTGCAACGGAAAGTGTAAATCGACAAAAACAAAACAGATTAGCTTATCAGTGTATTGATAAAAGTGGTCAACTAATTGACTAGTAGATAAAAAATGAATACATTACCTGCTTTTAATAGGTCAGAAATTAATTGCAACCAACAAATGTTGTTAACAAATAATGGACTTACTATACAGGATGTCCCACTTTGCAACACAGACACACCACAACACCAGCAACCTCAGAATATTGAAGCTCAACAAATTCCCACACAGTATGCAATAAATAATAGCCAACACCACCATAGAAGATCATCAATTAGCGGTGAAGAATACTTAGGATTTGCATAAGTAGAACAACGAAACAACCTTTAAATATATTCTTCGTCGACTTAGAACCAGCAGAAAACAACAAAGACATTTACAAACTGACAAATCTTCAAAATAGAGCTATACAAGTGGAACCTCCAAAAATAACAAAAGGGATCACCCAATGCATGAGATGCCAGCAATATGGCCACTCAAGATCATACTGCAACAGACCATTTGTGTGCGTCAAATGTGGTGGAGAATACGTCAGCCTGCAAAAAAAGTAAAGATACCCCTGCTAGGTGTGCTTTATGTGATAGTGCCCATCCAGCCAACTACAAAGGATGCCAATTCTATCATAAATTACTCAAGCCAAACAATGCCAACAATCGTATGAATATTCAACAAAACGCTAACAATACAACAACTTGACCTATAATGCGTACAGCAACATCAGTGCCTCTAACCCATTACCCAAAATAATGGCAAGTAGGCGCAAGGCAGCTATGCTAATGCAGGAAGAAATGGTACTGAACAACAATCAAACAATGACATGATGAACAAATTCTTATAGGAATTCAAAAACATGTTACAACAGTTACTACAACAAAACAGCATAGTCCTAAACATGCTGACAACGCTTATATCTAAAATTCAATAGCTTCATTAAAATAGCAGAGTGGAATGCCAATGGACTTGCAAAGCACAAAAATGAGGTTGAGTTATTTCTACTACACAACGAAATTGACATTCTGTTAATAAGTGAAAGCCAGTTCACAAGTCAAACTTACTTTAATATATCTCACAACACAACCTATTCCTGAAACCACCCAGAGAATACAGCCCACGCTGGATCAGCTATACAGATAAAAAATACTATTAAACATGCAGAACTATCAAAGTCAGTATGATGTCTTACGAACTAACAGTCGCAGCAGTCTACTGTCCACCTCGATACAACTTGAAGAATGAAGACTTCAAAAACTTCTTTGAAACTCTAAGACATAAATTTATTGCGAGGGGAGACTTTAACAGCAAACATATATTATTTGGATCTCGTCTCACAACAACTAAAGGCAGAGAACTAGTAAGCTTAATACATGAAAACAACTAACACCCTTTATCAACAGGCTCTCCTACATACTGGCCAACGGATCCAAACAAAACACCTGATCTGCTGGATCTATTTATCACTCAGGGCATCTCTCCTAGGTACATGGAGGTCATGCCGATCTCATCTGACCACTCCCCAATTATAGCAACCATCAGCAGCTTTATAGTCTACAAAAGGGCCACACCAAGGCTACACACTGGGAGAACTAACTGGGAAAAATACCGCAGCAAGTTAGAAGAAGATATTAGTCTATACGTAAGCCTCAAAACAACAAGGGAGATAGACGAAACAATTAACGGCTTTAAACGACACTCTTATAGAGGAAATCTAGAACCAAATGGCACCACACCCATGCCCCAGAAGACAAGACTACATTAAACAGGCTAAACAACCAACTAAAATCCAAACTTAAATAGGTACAATAACTGTCATTTACAAACTACATAACAAATCTAAACCGGTACGATAACTCAATATGGAAACCGATCAAAAACTCTAAAAAACCCAAGACTGCGGTACCTCCAATTAGAAACGAACAGGGACCAACACTACAGTGGGCCAGAAGTGATGAAGAAAAAACAACGTTATTGAGCACTTAGCTCAAGTATTTACTCCCAACAACGACGCTCCAGATATTGAAATTGAAAGGGACATAAATAACATTCCAAAGAACATACCAGTAATCAGACCACTAACCAACAATGAAGTTCAACAAGAAATCCAATATTTAAACATTAGAAAAGCTCCTGGGCTGGACAAAATAACACCCAAGATGATGAAGGAACTACTAGATAAAGGAAGCATACTGATTACTCTCATTTTCAATGCTATTCTACGATTAAACTACTGGCCAAAGCTCTTTAACACCGCTGAAATAATACTAATCCCAAAAGCAGAAAAAAATTCAAACGAGGTTTCATCATATAGGCCAATAAGCCAGTCATATCCAAAATACTTGAAAGGTTACTGTTACAAGAAATTAACTGGGACCCCAATACGGAGAACCACCACTTTGGCTTTCGAAAAAAACACTCGACAATACAGCAGGTTCATAGAATAGTACACACCATAAATTCTGCAATGGAAAACAAACACTATTGCACAGCTGCTTTTCTAGATGTTAGTCAAGCCTTTGATAAGGTTTGGCACACACTCCTGATTTATAAAATCAAGAAATATTTACCCATCACGTACCTGAAACTGTTAAAATCCTATCTGAGTGGGAGAGAATTCCGAACCAGAGTGAATGAAAGTAATTCCAATAATTTTCCTATAAAGTCTGGTGTTCCACTGGGCAGCGTTCTTGGACCAATATTATATGTGCTATATACAGCCGATCTACCCTCCACTAATGAAACCATCACTGGCACGTTTGCAGATGATGCTGTCATCCTTGCCGCCGACGAAAATCCAATTATAGCCGACGAAAATCCAATTATAGCATCTAACATTCTACAAGTACAACTGAATGAAATCGAGACATGGTCTTACAAGTGGAGAATTAATACGAATAAAACAAAATCAGTCCAAGTGACTTTTACCTTGAGAAGAGACCCGTGTCCCCCAGTTTCACTTAACAATATCCAACTTCCCCAATTCTCTAGCACTAAATACCTAGGAATACATCTTGACTCAAAACTCACCTCTAAAGAACATATTCTTAACAAGCGGAAACAAATTGACCTAAGAATGAAAGATCTAAACTGGGTAGTAGGCAGGAAATCGAAACTGAGCCTTGAAAACAAAATCCTTGTATACAAAACCGTCATAAAACCTATCTGGACGTATGGAATCCAACTCTGGGGATGTGCGAGCAAGTCAAACACAGCCTTAATTCAAAGGTGCCAATCAAAAATACTCCGAAAGATAGCTGATGCACCTTGGTATGTGTCAAACCTAACACTTCATGAAGACCTAAGAATTCCGTTCGTACAGGATGTAATCACTAAATACAGCACGAAGCACCATGAAGCACTGGAATCGCATAGTAACCTCTTACTCCAACCTCTGCTAGAACATCAAGCCAATAGGAGACTTAAAAGGAACTGGCCAGCTGACCTGAAAACCGGTTAAAGTGGTCTTGTCACTGGAGAAGACCTCACCACGCCAACAGGAGCCCCTTGCTCCGCAGCCAGCAAATTAGCTTATAGAACTTTATTTGTGTTTTGATTGCAAAAAGTTGTGTCATAATAATAAAAAAAATGTAGTCTGGCTATCCTTTCGATAATGTCAGACACCTTGGTTCTTCTCCTGACGTCTTCGTTTTTTAGTTTGTCTCACAAAGTTATTCCTAACATGGATCGCTCCATTCTTGTCTGTGTAACTCTTATTTTGGTAGTCGAGGCTTTTGTTAAAGTAAATGTTTCTGCTTTGTATGTCAACACTGGAAGGACGCATTGTTCAAATACTTTTTTCTTCAGGCATGTGGGCAGCTAACGTTTAAAAGTTTCTCTCAGTTTTTCATATGCTGCCCACCCAAGTCCAATTCTTCTCTTCAGTTCATAGGTCTGATTATCTAAGGAAGTAGTGTGATTGACTTCGCAGTGGCATGGGATTTAGTTGTCATTAATACGTTCTTTATGAAGACTGAAGACCAGTATGTTACCTATAGTAGCGGGGAAGGAAAAGTCAGATAGATTTTGTGCTATGTATGTAGAAGAAGTCAACTAAGAGAGGTTCTTCTTCTTCTTCTTCTTAGCCTTCTGTCGTCCATGTTTGGACATAGGCCTCTCCCAACTCCTTCCATCGGTCTCTATCCTGAGCAACATATTTCCAATTTGTTCCGGCTATTCTTTTATTGTTATCAACCCATCTCGTCTGTGGTCTTCCTCTTGGTCGTTTACTTTCGTAAGGTCTCCAATGTTGTATTGTAGTATTCCAAAGTTGGTCTTTTTGTATAGCAGTGTGGCCCGCGAAGCTCCATTTAAGTTTGGCAATTTTTGTTGCTATATCCTCGACTTTTGTTTTGGATCTTACCCAGTCGTTCCTCTTTTTATCTGAGAGTCGTATACCTAACATTGCTCTTTCCATTGTTCTTTCTGTTGTGGCTAGCTTATTCATGTTTGCCTTGGTTAGGGTCCAGGTTTGAAATCCATATGTCATGATAGGAAGGTTGCATTGGTTGAACACTTTGCTCCTCAAGTATTGGGGTATTTTGTGGTTCTTAAGTATCCAACTAAGTTTTAAAATTCCTGCCCATGCTAGTCTTGCTCTTCTACTAAAAGAGGTTACCAACTGTAAAGTGATAAACGGTGGGTGTGTAGCTAGTCAACACCGACCGGTAATAGTGGATATGGAGATGAAGGTGAAGCGGAAAGGAAAACAAGTAGGAAACCAGAAAGTTAAGTGGTGGGAGTTAAAGGATAAGGATCTGGTAATAATCTTTAAGAGTAGTGTATTGGAAGAGCTTCAGGAAAAAGATACGGTAAATGACTGGTGAGAAGCCAAAAGTAAACTTATCATGCGAGTGGGAGAGGAAGTGCTAGGAAAAACTTCTAATAAAGGGTCTCCTAAAGACAAAGAAACTTGGTGGTGCAACGATGAAGTGCAACTGAAGGATAGAGAGAAGAAAGAGGCTAGAAAGAGGTATGACAGGTCTAAAAGAGAGGAAGATAAGGATATCTACAAGGTGACAAAAAGGGAAGCAAACTGCGCTGTAACGTAACGTCAGATTAAGAGTGCTGATGGAAGAGTCTTAAGAACCGATGTTGAAATAAAGCAAAGATGGTGTGAGTACTTTAATAAGTTGCTGAATGAAGTACACCAGAGGAGAGACAGAGGATGCGGGATCCCAAATAAGAATGTTATACCGGGGATAGCGAGAGTTGAGAGTCGTTAAATAGGAGACGAAGAACAGTAAGGCAGTAGGATCTGATGGAATACCTGTGGAGGTTTGAAAGGCTCTAGGAGAGAAAGGGCTTGATATTTTGTGGCAAATGATGAGTAGGATATATGAGGAAGAAAGGATGCCCAATTCATGGAGCATGGGTATCATTGTATAAAGATAACATCGTGGACATTCAGGACTTTAAGATGGATAAAGTTGTTGATGTCGCACACAATGAAAAGTTGGGAGAACTGAAGAGCAAAGGTTAAAGAGAGACATAGATAGGAGAAAAACACTTTGGATTGATGCCAGGAAGGAGGACGACGGATGCCTTGTTTGTGTTCAGACAGTTGATAGAGAAATACAGCGAGAAGAAAAGTTTGATATTTATAGATCTTGAGAAGGCGTACGATACAGGTACTAGATAAGAGCTTAAAGATGTATGAGATAGAAACGGGTTCCTGAGAAGTACGTCAGGCTCGTGAAGGATATGTATGAGGGAGCGTACACCAAAGTAAGGACTGCTATCGGATTGACCGAAAGTTTTCCAGTGACGGTTGGCTTACATCAAGGCTGTTCACTGAACTCTTACCTGTGAATTCTTGTTACGCATGTACTGAGAGAGAAAGTAAGGGAGGGGGCTTCTTGGTCAATGCTCTTTGCTGATGATCGTGTTAGTAGAGGAGAACAAAAAAAATTTGGAGGAGAAGTTGGATTGTTGGAGAAGGGCTATTGAAGAGGCAGGACTTGAGGTTAGCAGGTCGAAAACGAAGTATATGTGGTTGGTAGGAAGAGAACTGGTTGGGCACGTAGAATTGCTTGGAGAAAAGCTAGGACGAATAGACGAATTTAAATACCTTGGCTCCTACATAACGGAAAATGGGACACTAGATCGAGAAATTGTTCACGGGATACAGCCTGGTTGTTTTAAGTGGAAGCAAATGAACGGGGTATTTTGTGATCGAAAAATCCGGGAAGAGCTGTAGGAAAATATGTACAAGAGTGTGGTGAGACCTACACTGGTGTACAGCGGTGATGTGTGGCTTGTAAAGAAGATGGAGGAAGCTGAAATAAAAATGTTACGGTGGATGCTGGGTAAGACTAGAGGGGACAGGATCAGAAACGACTTGATACAGAAAGAGCCGTGGTGACTACAGTCCCAAAAAAGATTCAAGAACAAAGACTGCAATGGTTTGGTCATGTCAGACGTACAGGTGAAAACTATGTGGGACGAAGGATAAGCTGTTAGAAGTTGATGGAAGAAGAGATAGAGGAAAACTGGGGAGAAGATGGAAGGACTGTGTGGCAGAGGACTTGAGAGGGAAAGGTTTAGATGAAGAAGACCCGATGGACAGAAATGAGTGGCTATGAAGAGGAGGAACAGCGACCCTTTGAAAAGAAAAAAGCTGAGGAAGTAGGAGAAGAGTTAGAATAGAATAGAATTTGTATATTGCTGCTAAATGTGAATTGATTATAATTACTTAACAGTTTTCGTGTTATGATGAGGAAAGGACTGTGTAGGTATGTCGAAAATTTGGTGTGCCTTACACTTTAGACTGGACTTGTTTAGTTGTGGATGATATTATCAGTAATTTATTATTGGTTACTCACTGAATAATGGGTTACTGTAGGGTGGCTTCAGTTGTAAAACATTTTGTGGAACTGTGACCATAGAGAGACGTAAAGTACAATTGTCTTGTATCATAAAATCTTTTTGCAATAGTATGCTTCTTTTAAAGTGGGATATTCTTGTTTGTGTAAGTAGGATGCGTCGGAGATTGGTGCCAAATAAGGAAAGGTCGGTATTTAGTGTTTGTGTGTGTGTGTGTGTGTGTGTGTGTGTGTGTGTGTGTGTGTGTGTGTGTGTGTGTGTTGCTTATGGTTAATAAAAGTGTTGCCGTAGTTACCTAAAAGGATCAATCTGGACATAAGCTCTATTTACAGATTGGCTTCTTTACTATTTCATAGTGACATACACCCGTCATATTTGTATTTACAGTGGTTAGAGCAAGCTTACCTACATAAGCCATTTTTACATATATTGAAAACCATACAAATTTACATACATTGGCCATTTTAACAAAAAACATGAAAAAAGTGACATTGGCCCTGCTTGAACTGACCCAAAGAATTGGTGTAACAGATATAAGAGATGTAAGAGATACTGGAAATCATAAGAAAGTATCATGAGTCTAAAAATCTTAGGGGAATAGATCAAACAGTTAATCGAATTAAAGGTATTTACTATTGACCAAGAACCTGTTCACATTTTTATTAATAATTTCGAAATTTGGCAGATGTGTAAATATGAAAGACATCCGATCTAGATGCAAATGAACATTACACCCACAGCTAGTAAGTCGTTTGAAATCCTTCATATAGACACATGTAGATGTACACCCAAAGAATCCAATACACCATTATAGATAATAAAATTATTATTTCAAAATATAATATAACAGAAATAATCAATCATCTTATTACCGTCTTCTTCCATCGCGGAGTTCCTAACTAAATAATTTCAGATAATGGTACCGAATTTAAAAATTCCGTAATCTCTGAATTATTAGCTGCGCAAAAAAAATAAAATTCATTTTCTGTTCACACAATCACCTATAATCTAATTTATCTATAGGAAGAGCAAATTCTACATTTAGTGGACACATCAGAATTCTGAATAAAATATTTTTTTTCAAGGCACTTACACAAACAAAAATGAAATATATCTATAGTTCTACTCTTAAACTACTACACAATACATTCATCGGCCAAAGTAAAACCCATTGACGTAATTAACGGTCATCTAACCACAGAAAATTCTTTTAACGCTAGTGTCGATATGATACTAATCAGTAATTTTAGAAACGGGCATAAAAAAATGACACTAAATTAAATGAAAATCAAACAAGACAAAAAAAAAATTGTAAACAAGAAACGAAAAACGAGACTCACCGAGTAAATTTAAACAACAACAAATAAGTTTTCAAAATTGGCAGAGATAACAAATTTAGTTGAAAAAGATAAAACAGTAAGTAGGAAGCAACAAAAAACAAATCCATATGGACAACCTTAAAAGACCACGTAAAACCTAGTACATACTCCTATTAATAATTTTCCATGTTCCCCATCGTCCTTGAAAATCCAGTATACAGTAAAATTAGTAACTACAGATAAAAATTTAATGTGACACCTCAAATTATATGAAAATATTAGAATTTATTTTAAGCAAAGTAGAATCAAAATTGAATAATATTTTGACGCGATCAAAACGTAAATAAAAGAAGTCTTATAAGGAAAAATAGAATGCAAATGACTTCCTCTATAACTTTCTATATAATGACTAACTACACTTTCTATTTTAATATAATAAATAGTATCGATAAGACAGTGGAGAAAATAAAACATAGAGTTGAGAAAATAAAACATGTAAAGGGTATGAAAATTAATAATAAATCAAATTGACATGACTGATTAATTGAACTATTTAATTAGTTCAACTGATTGAACTGCTTAACTGAAAAATTGTCATAAAATTCTTTTTTACCATATAAACGATACCACGAATCAGGTTATAAATACGTTTGAATTCATTCTTGCTATATTTCAAGATGTAGAAAATTCGCTATCATTTGCTAAAATGAAAATAGTGCATCGAAGCATAATAAAATCCACAGATTTATATTTAGAATTAACTACTAGTAAAAAATATATCCTGCTTGTTTTTATTTATTTATAAGAATATATATATATATATATATATATATATATATATATATATTTATATATATAATATATATATATATATATATATATATATATATATATATATATATATATATATATATATATATATATATATATAGAATGTACCATTGTTTAAAACACATCAACTTTTAAAAATTGAAATGAAGAAATTTAAAAAGTCTTGCGTCACTTAACTTTTTAACATTTTATATATAATTTAATTTATTATTTACAAAAATAATCTTAATAAATAATAATAAATCTGAATTATTTTTGAAATATAAAATCTTGTACTTCCCCCGTATTTCACACTTATCTATAATATTTAGAATGTGCTGACATGTACTTAGACACATAATATGTCTGATATCGGAAAAATGTATTAGTCATATTGTATATACATACCTAGATATAAAATGTTATGTAACTATAATCAGAGATAGAAAATAAGAGTGAGAATCTTTGAGAAATTTGCAGGATCTATTTTGTTTTATATTTATGTAAGAACAAAATGACCTAATCAGTTTTTGAGAAACTGCAAGTATAGAATATTCTCGTGAGAAAGGCGTCAACAAATTTTTAGGGGTTATTACATTAAGTCTTAGCTCTTTAAGAAATGTTAGATATACGCACATATCAGAGTAATATTGTCTTTTTTCATGGATATGAAATATGAGATGAAGTGCTAGATTTTTGAGAAATGAAAAACTTACAGGTTGTATGATATTTTGTTTCATGTTGGTATGTAATATCAATAATATATCAATATCAATAATAACAAAATGAACCAATCAAAAAGTATGAACAAAAAATCCCATTGAGGAATAAGGTGCATGAATTAAACGAGAGTAGTGACTCTTTTTTCAATTTTTCAAGTCCAATAGTCAAACCTGGGGTTATAGACATTTTCTTTATTGATATACCTAGTTGATTTATAATGGAAATAGAATAAAAACTATAGACAATGCAGAAACATGGAATGTAGACTCAGGTTAGTTTAGGTTAGCATAGGATAAAAACAAGATATATTTTACGTTACCTCACCCCTTTAACACAGCTGTGGATCCACTATCACAAAAAGCACTATGTTTTTTACTAATATACAAACACAAAAATATTGTTAGCTTTTATCACGCGTATTAAAACTAATTTTTATAATTGACAACTATAACTAACAACAGTGAAATTTCAGTAGTATGTTTTGAGATAATAGATGTCACATGAACCTAGTATTTAAGGCGACATCTGTTGTGAATTTTTTAAAATAATGCATAACACATAGAGCATTCATAGAACAAGAGCAATTAAAGCTTCCAAGTTAAAATCTAAAAACTGAAAAGTATTCCATCGACATTGTTTGTAAATTAGATGTTTATATATTGTTCCTGTTCAGTTGGATTTTTTGTGAATAATTATTTCGAGTTTTAGTTATTGTGTATATTACATTTAGCTAATATGGATATCGATGAAGATACTAAAATTGGAGGTAAGCTTATTTTGCATTAAGTTGAATTAAAAGAGTACTTATACTGAGAGAACCTTGGAAGAGAAGCATAAACAAAAGAAGAAAATGTGTTGGACAAGACTGTGTCGATTAAAACTCCAAGACTTTTAAATCTTGAACGCACTAGTAAAGATAGGTGCTCAATATTGTTTCAAACAGAACGACAAATGAAACTATAAAAATTTCTGTGCCTTGGAATCATTCGACTTGCGAACTGCATATTTATTTGTCTTAATTAAAGTGGTAAATACATAAGGCTAGTGAAGGATATGTTGGAGGAGTGTAGACCAAAATAAGGACTTATGTCGGACTCAAGGCTCTTTCTTCGCTGAGTCTTTTTCTGTTTAATATTGTTATAGTTATACTGTCAGATAATGTAAGGTAAGTAAACCTCCTTGGTGATGATATCGTGTTAGTAGAGATCAAAGAAATGTGGAAGGGTTATTGAAGACGGAGTACTTAACGTTAGCAGGTCGAAAACGGAGTATATATGGTTGGGAGGAACAGGAATAATTGGTAACATCGAATTGCTTGAATTTAAAATTTGACTTGAAATCAAATTTTGACTACCAAAATGCTTGAAAATAATATAATTAAGAGAAAAGTTTCTGAAACAGAAACAAAGGTGGAGTGGATCAACATCTAAGGGCTGAGGTTTAGGAAAGACTCTCTTAACACTATCTAGTATAAGTACTTAAAAAATTAAGAAAAATAGTGGAATTGCCATCATAAGTATGTGAAAATGGTAATACCATAAATAAAGCTAAGAAGAAAGATCTCCTCCAGGTAATGGAATGTATACCTCCCATACACTATGAACTTTACAAAAATCAGACATCCAGCTCAAGCAACCGGAGGTGAAGTAATTCTTGCTATTTTTTTGCTTATTTTGTTATGTCTTTTAAAAACTTACTGGTTAAAAATGGTAAATAATTTAAAAAAATATAGTCCGTCCAGAAAGTATCCGGAATTTTATATTTTTCCTAATTTTAATAGATTTTCTTTTTGTAACATTTTAAGACAAAAGTAATGCATCAAGTAGGTTGTGCCGATAATAGGTTATGGACAAAATCGCATGACAACACCATCTGTCAAATATGTTGTTTGTAAACAGACTTAAGTTTAATTAGTGCAATTGACTGAACTCGGAAAAACTGCAGTGTATGAGACAATAAAGAGAATAAAAAATGGCATAAATATGAGACATAGACCAGTTTCGGGTAGACCGCGTAAGATTCTCGGAAACAATTTAAATGCTTTAGTGACTTTAGGACGACAAAATCCGCGCATAGAGTTTCGAAAATTAGCGAACAGATTTGAAAATCAACGAAGAATAAAAGTGTGCCCAGAAACTGTCCGCATGTCACTGAAAAAGCAAGGCTACATATCAACGAATCCAAAAAAAATCCCTACAATGACACTTCTGCAAAGGCAACAAAGAATAGATTTTTATCAACGTTTTCGAGAAGATAATTTGAATAATGTCTTTATATCTGATGAAAGTTGTTTCTAGCTTGGTGCAAATCATCTAAAACTCCTATCAAGAGAAAGTGTTACCTTTCAAATTTCCAAATTTCCCACTAAAATAATGCAATGCAGTTTGGGGAGCAATATCTCAGCGTGGTGCTACACCTCTCTGTATAGTTAATGGTACTGATGATAGTGCGAAATATTGTGACATCCTAAATTGTGTGTGTGTGTGTGTGTGCGCGTGTGTGCGCTTTTTCACCGAAAAAAATAGTTGTACCTGACGATCGACCAACGTTATCGGTTACAACAGTTGGTTGGTCTTGTTCTGTTCTCTGCAAAAAACAAAACAACACTTTTTCGGCGTTTCCAGGTTGTGAATCAGTGATAATAAATGAAACTTTTTTTAAAGGGCTGTACAAAGACATTACATACTGTTTAAATTTAAATATAGTTGTGTAAACTAATCAATACATTTGTCCTCCCTGCATTCCTACGATCACTACAGTACCGCGCGGGGAATGCATCTCGCTAACCACAAGAGCGTGAGTCATTAAGAGGGATAGGCGCAACTCGACAGTGAACAAATACACTCAAATTGAATTCGTTTTGTCCGTTGTTTCGTAAAGTAGTGTAAACCATGATAATTAGCTTCAATTAGCGGTAAGCCATCCTAGTTTTACCTGAACATATACATTGTTTTGATTGTTTATTGCAACCATTTAAATTTTAATAATTATTTGCACCTATGAGTTAAAGTTCATTTATCTAGCCAGGGCTATCGATGGAAATATAGTTCATGTTAATTTAATTATTAATAATTCTCGTAATATTTCAATGTTTGTTTAATTCGCCACACATATGTGCAAATCTTATTTAAACATCTAGTTGGAGATGGGATTTAAGTGTTCCTGTTTATAATCCTGTCATCAAAAATGATATTGAATATGTTATCTTTGTTAAACCATAATTACGAGTAGTAAAAACCCATTTTGCAATTTTTAATACCTGTTATATATTTTATGCTCGTTTGAGCGAAGTTTTAAAAAAATAATTTTAAACTTCAGTGAGTTTCCAATAGTATGTGTAGATCGGTAAATTTTAACCGTCTAATAACAATTAGTTGTATTTATATAGCGTGCTTACCCTCATCAATATAAAATATGTATATTTCTTGTGGGTATATATAGCTAATCTAAAAAAAATTGGCCTGCGTTTTAATTAAATAAATTTACAAAAATAAATGCTGTCAAATGATTACGAACAATTGTGTTATGCTTTTTTGATATATCAGTAAATTTTCAAAAACAGATCGATTCTATATTTTTCATTATCATTATTTTTTTAATGGTGTGTGTTAATAATCAAAGTTAAAATAAGTAGCTTTTAATTTAAGTGATAGTAACATATTTTTAGACATGCCGGTTACCAGTACTGCGGTGCATGTGGAGGTCATGCTTACAGACAAATAAGCCCAGTTGTAGTACGGAGAATATTTATTTTGGGCCCTTCCCATCATGTTCGCCTATCAGGTTGTGCCTTGTCAAGTGCGCAAAAGTATAAAACACCAATATATGACCTCCATGTAGACTCACAAAGTAAGTATTTGTCAGAAAATCAAAATTTAAAGGTTCTGATCACTCAAGTTTGAACAGTAAAAAGTAGAATATTTTAATTGCATCATTTTCTTGGTTTGTAATTTTCGAATGATTTCGAGTTGTACTCTTGGATGAGGTATTGAGTTACAGTGTTTCTTATGTTTTTTTTCCAGTTTCGAAATTACAGTGTCAGCAACCAACTTTTATATAAGGTTTTCATAATGGAAAACACTATTAAAATCAAAAGACCTAACGAGAATTCATAATAAATTGTAAAATACATAAAATTTTAAGGGATGAATGATATTTTGGCCTCTTTTGTTATCTGTATTTATAATTGCGACTAGATGATAATATGTTTGACAGTATATTAAAATCGCTACTGCAAAGTTGGAATATTTAAATGAAATAATCTGTCATATTATGTATTATTAATTTATCCAATTTAGATCTATCCACCCATTACGTTAGTATTTTTTTTAATTTTTCAAGAGATTTATATATTAGAAATATGAAATCTAGAAATATATATACTTTAAAATAAGTATATTTTAACGTTTTGTTTCTCCTTGAGAACGATTTCCGAAGTGGAAATCGAAACGTTAAAATAAACTTATTTTAACGTCAAATTGTGGCCTATTTCCAATAAAAATAGTAAATTATATTAAGATGCCACAAGAAAAAAGTTTAGTAGGTGTGAAAATAAAATTAGTTCTAATGAAATAAAAAAACAGCGTGGCACAAATATTTTTATAATAACAATACACATTTAAGTTCTTTAAAATTTAAAAAATCCTAATTTTTTTCTTTAAAAATGTTGTTTATCGATTTTAGTAACTTTCAAAATTTATTATATACAATATAGAATTATTTCGTTTTGATTATCATTATATTCTAAAAATAATCGTGAATAATGGGAGGGTATATTAATTAATGTTTATTGAAAACTTTTTATTTATAAATAGTTATTTATAAATGACTATAACATTTCTAAAATAAACCCTTCTATATTTTATTTAATTTTTTTAAATTTTATTTAATTTGATTTAATTTTATATAATTCAATTTAATTTAATTTAATTTTTCCAGTAGATATATTTTTATATGCCAGATTAAAAAAATTGATAACCCTTGACGGGATTACGGAAGGTTATAGCTTTAGTCGTATATTGCCACTCTTAACATACTATTATGATAAAAAACTATTTGCTGTTAGGATGCTTTACTTTATGTCCATTTAGTCAATAATTCCCACACAATATTTCGTTGAGTTGTAAAATGTACTTAAATATTATGATTTTATATAATAAGTAACCATCGTTATTATTGCTTGACAATTCTTTTTTTGTAAAAAATCTGAAACGGAATATATTTGAAACAAATTTATCATGTGACATAAAAAATCTCTTTTTACTTATAATAAGAGGAATAAACGTCCGAGAAAGCTGGTAACTTCTCAAGAAGTTTATCATCGTATAGTTTTTGATAAATAAGTTAGTACAAAAGACCTCGTTAGATCGAAGTGCATAAAGATTGATTTCCCGAACGAGCCAATCTCGTTTTTAACCAAGTCTAACCAATTATTTTTTTTTAAATATCTTCCAGAAATAAAAACACAACGTATATTGTAAAATAAAGTTGGAGCGAAAATGTCGGAAACCAATTTAATATCTATAAAGTATCCTATTAATTTACTTTTGTAAACAAGCCAACTAGTTATGCCCTATAATGATCTATTAACTACTATATAAGCCACAGTTATAATTAAAAATACCGAAGTATCTTTTTAAATCGAAACAAAAAAAAAAGAAAATATTTTTAATTTTAATTCTGCTTATTCCAAAAAAATATAGCGGTTAATGTAAAAATGCCACAAGTAAGTAATTTTAGAATTATATTATAATGATCTAGCCAAAACTGCATCCAATGCACTGATTTTATATTTTTAAGATTAGTTTAAAATTGTTACAACAATTTTTGAGATGCATTCATGGAACGATTTTATTTTGGAGTAGCTAATTTAATTCCACATTCACTTTAACGCTGTAGAACATTACCTTTATGATGATCTATCGGACAATCGATGATAGCATATCTTCTTCTTCCTCCTCAGCTTTTCCCTTTTCAGTGGTCGCTGTTCCTTTCTCTTCGTCGCCACTCATTTCTGTCCATCGGGTCTTCTTTACCTAAACTTTTCTCTCTTAAGTCCTCTACCTCACAGTCCTTCCATCTTCTCCTCGGTTTTCCTCTACCTCTTCTTCCATCAACTTCCTGTCCCTTCTAGTCTTACCCAACATCCACCGTAACATTTTCATTTCAGCTACATCCATCTTCTTTTCCTGGATCTTTTTTACAGGCTACACTTCACCGCCGTACACCAACGCAGGTCTGACCACACTCTTGTATATCTTACCTTTCAGCCCTTCCCCGATTTTTCGATCACAAAGTACCCCGCTCATTCGCTTCCAGTTGAATCAACTAGCCTGTATCCTGTGGGCATTTTCTCGGTCTAGTGTCCCATTTTCCGTTATGTAGAAGCCAAGGTATTTAAATTCTCCTACTGGTTCTAGCTTTTCTCCAAGCAATTCTACGTCCCCAACCATTCCTCTTCCTCTCAACCACATATACTCCGTTTTCGACCTGCTAACCCTCCCTCGTCAATAGCACTTCTCCAACACTCCAACTTCTCCTCCAACATTTCTTTGTTCTCCTTTACTAACACGATATCATCAGCAAAGAGCATTGACAAAGGAGCCATCTCCCTTACTTTCTCTGTCAGTACATCCATAACAAGATTAAACAGGTTAGGACTCAGTGAAGAGCCTTGATGCAAACCAACCGTCACTGAAAAACTTTCGGTCAACCCGACAGCAGTCCTTATTTTGGTGTACGCTCCCTCATACATATTCCTCACGAGCCTTACGTATTTGTCAGGAACCCATTTCTCTCTCATACATCTCCATAGCTCTCGTCTAGGAACTGCGTCGTACGCCTTCTCAAGATATATAAATATCAAATTTTTCTTTTCTTCTCGCTGTATTTCTCTATCAACTGTCTCAACGCAAACAAGGCATCCGTTGTCCTCCTTCCTGGCATAAACCCAAACTACCCAAATCCTCTATAGTTATTACAGTCCTGAATGTCGCCTTTAACATTAAATATGATAAAGTGGACATTCCAAAATTCTTCCTTTTCCGTTTCTGCACACCCTATCTGTGATGCGTAGGCACATGTGATGTTCACGTTGTACACTCCTTATTGTATAATTTCTTCTGGTTATCCTTACAAGATATTGCTTCCATTCGTTGTTCGTTGTTCAAAATAATATCTACTCTATTTGTGATATTACTGTTCGCACTACTATATATTAACTTATATCCATCTCCAAGATCTCTCGACTTATTACCATTCCAACGAGTTTCCTATACACAAAGTTCTGTTAATTTTTATAAATCATGTGAAAAACTACGAAAAATACGTCATATTATCTTAGGTATCTCTGCGTAGTATTTGATTTAATACCAATTTTTTAAATACAAATTATAAAAATATGTACATTTTTATTTTACTTCATACGTCATTGTTCTTACAAATGCCTTATTATTATGTAAATGAAGTAGTCACGATATTTATTTTTACGTTTGCTACTGTATCGAAGTTGAAATTAAGTTTTTTACGACGTATTCCTCCAGCATTGGCACTGAAATACTACTAAATTATAAATAAATGGACCTCCCATAGTTTTATTTTTTCACTGTCGAGAATAAATATTGATTGATCAATAAATCAGTAAAAATCAATAAATCAATCAATTGATCAATTTAACAAAAGATATTTGCTAAGTACAACTGTTTGTTTTTCTTGTTTATCGTTAAATATAATCTTCTCCTTACTGTTCTCTATATGCATATGCATGTTCATCGTTTGGGTTATTCCTCTCATTGAGAGATTGTCTGAATATTATTTAAGTCGATCTCCTCTCAGTTTCTTGCTAATTTTACGACTGTATAGTCAGTAATTCGATTTATGTGCTGTTTCTATTAATTTTTTCTGTTCTTGATCCATCTGTTTACTCATTCGATTTTGCCTATGTAACTTATATCTTCGTTCCGTTCTCTGTATCTTAATGTTTTATTTGTTATTGTCATTTCCGTTATTGGTACTAATCTTTCGAGTTCGGTTAGTATTAGCTCGGGTTTCAGCAGTGTATAACATTATTGGTCTAATCACAGTTTTGTATATATATGCATGGCTCTGCTTTTCATTGATAAGACCTGTCAAGATTTTCTCCAGCATCCAGATATTCTGTTCGCTGTAGTTGTGTTTTTTACCTCTTCCTGTATTTTGGGTGTCTGGATAATTTAATTTCTAGATACTCTGTTTCCATCACCTGTTTAATAATTTTTTGAAATACCTAACTATAGTTTTCGTCTTTTTTTCTATGGGAATTATCATATGAAATTGGTTCCAGCATTTCGGTCCCTAATTTTACAATTACTTTGTTGTCCTTGTATATGTTTTCATTATCTTGTATGCTTTTGTCATTTAATCAATGACCATATTATATTGATAATATTATTAAGAATCATTTAACACCTTGTCTTTAAACTGGATCAAATGTTTTAGTTAAATCTATAATGCTCATAAATTACCTTTATTATAATCTAAGGATTTCTCTTTTATTTATCTTACTATGAACACTGCATATGCGCCCGATCTATCTGTTCTGAAGCCTTGCTCCTCTTCATCTGGTGTTGTTCCTCAGTTAATTGTTTTGTTAGTATTCTTATTGTTAGCTTCAGAGTGGTGTTTAATAGGTGTAGTCTACGATCATTATTTGGGTTTTTATGATCTCATTTCTGAACAATAACATCGCTGTGTTCCATTCTTTAGGGATTCTATTTTGTAACTATACTGATTTTCCATATAAGTTTTGAAGTTGTATAAGAAGAATGTTTTTCTCCATACTGGAGTAGATCTGATATTATATTTCGTGTTCTTGGTAAGGCATTTTGTTTCAAAAAATTTGTAAGGTAGGTAATCCACTCGTCTTTTTTGATAAAGTTTTCAAATGCGATTTAAACAAGTTTTTTCAGCTCATTTGTGTGTTGTCTTATGAACTTTTATAGATTTGTTTTGTTGGCGATAAAAATCTGTCTCTAATCATTTTGTGAAAGCCTTTCAATGTTATATCTCTGCTTTTGTTCTTTTTACGAATTCGTTTCTTATTATCTTAAATTGTTCATACACCTAACTTTGTTGTTAGGTACCAAGGCGTTTTTGATTTGAACTTCATATTTCTGTTTATTGTTTTAGTTCCTAATGATTCATGCGCTGCGTTTTGTATGTTTCATCTATTTGTCTAAGTTTTTGTGAAAAACCTTTTATGTATTTTAATGTCATAATATAGGAATGATTTCTGACAATAACAAATTAAGTTGTTTTATTTTACAATTTCTGTTGTGTTTATCCCAGAAGATATTTAAAAAATAATGTAATCTAATGTAGTCATACTAAGTATACAATTGTAGTATATTATGTAGGTAATCAATTGGTAATAGCTTAATAGCGGATCAATAGTCATTGATCTTAACAATGTGAATTTAAGAACTAACTTATTGTTGCAGTTAATAGTGAATTAGAAATGACGGGTCAGTTTGAGTGGATGGATTTAGATACTGATGAAAATGAGCATAGTATTGAAATGCACCTACCTTACATAGCTAAAGTAATGGAAAAGTGAGTGAAAACTATTCTAGACATATTTTTCTTTTGTAGGTTCCTAATAAACAATATTCGCACTGTTTTAGCTACAAAAATCAATTCACAATTGTTCCTATCCTCGTCGGGTCTCTCAGTCATGAGAAAGAAGCTTGCTATGGTAGAATTTTGTCCAATTACCTAGCCGATCCTAAGAATCTTTTTATTATATCATCAGATTTTTGCCACTGGGGACACAGATTTAGGTATACCTATTATGACCGGTCTTATGGTAATATTTATCAATCAATTGAAGGACTGGATAGAGTAGTAAGTACGGCAGTTATTTACTTTATTATTTATATTCCTTGCAAAGTTACCAAGCTACTAATGTTTTTAATGTTTTAAGCAGGTGTATTTTAAAATTGCAGACTGCTATTAGTCACGTTTGATACCAACTTAAAATCAGTTGAACAATAGGAAGAATTATTCCTGCATAAGTTGCTTGCTTCAATCATTCAAAATCTCTTTGAAATCTGTATCATGGGCGAACATGATGTAACAATAGAAATGCCGTTTACTGAAACAATTCTTCATATTCCTTTGCAAGAGTAAAATATAATTGTTAAGATGTTGTCTTGTCACCTCGGGGGAACAATTAAGGGTCTAACCACCTTCTGGTATCCCCGGGTGCTCTATAGAGGGCTTCGAATATACTGTCGAGAGCTCCTCTACTTAAGTCCATTTTCGGGTTATGGACTTGGAAAATATTTATCTTCGGTGTCTTGCCTTGAAAAAGGCAAGATATTTCTTACATGACAATTTCTTCGTCGAAATAAAAACACCAAGTTAAGTTGAAACAATTCTCAGCCACAGAGTATGGAAAATAAATGCAGGAAGCAGAGCCCCGAGAGCACTAAGCTCTCGGAGAGCCCGTGAGGGACTGACCTGAAAATTGCCAATATTTATATGCGCTGTTCGAGCGATAAATAGGGATTTCCAGGTCAAGAGCCATTGGGAAAATTCGAGGCGGGGCGATGCGCATCGAAATGCGTACTAGTCCACAGACTATGGCATTCGATGACAGTCTGGGGCTGTTTTATACCAAATAATTTCCTTTCTAGTAATCCCAATGTTTGGAAGATATTTAAGAATTAATTTTCCA
This sequence comes from Diabrotica undecimpunctata, assembly GCF_040954645.1. Lineage (NCBI taxonomy): Eukaryota > Metazoa > Arthropoda > Insecta > Coleoptera > Chrysomelidae > Diabrotica > Diabrotica undecimpunctata. The sequence goes on along the minus strand of NC_092812.1, from coordinate 50,956,453 downwards.
TTGCTGAATTCGTAAATACTCTTTTGGTACTGTTTCAATTTATCTTTTGCTGAAGGTTTATGCACAATTTATGCATTTATCCTTCATCGCTAGTCTTAATTTTTTATTACATTTAAAATATTTTAAATTTTTAAAAGACGTCAAATTTAACGTATTTTCAATTGAAATAATTGTAGTTTATTCCTATAAATTTAGTACATATTATATAAATGGTATAAAATGCCAAGTGTTAAAAATGTTTACGCTTCATTCAGTCGACAGTTTTATTGTGATTATTTGAAGGTTTATATTTGTTTCTTGCTATGAGATAATATTCTTAGATGAATATATATGTCTGATATTTGCTTAGTTGGTTTAAGATTTATGTAACAAATAGATTAAGTAATTTATTGTGTTTACTAACTATGCCATCTCTTTTCCTTTTAGGGTATGAGTATTATTGAAAATTTAAATCCAACGGAATTTACTAATTATTTAAGAAAATACGGCAACACCATTTGCGGTCGACACCCTATAGGAATACTTTTACAGGTATTGTTTTTGATATTAAGTTACTGTGAGTTAATTAATAGTAAATGGCAATGTTTATTAAGTTTGAAAAGGTTTTCGATAGTATAAACAGAGAGTAAGTGTGGAAGATTCTGAAACTATCTTTACACCGATGAAATACATTAATCTGATCAGATTATTCTACAAGGGATGCGTACTGTCCCTGACAATATTCCTAATCATAACGGATTGGATTATGGAAAAAATAAACGAAAAAAAAGGTATTAGGTGAAACTTGTACATCCAGTTGGAGGACTTGGAGTTCGCAGACATTTGTCTCCCAACCGAACATAGCAATCGTATGTAGAAGAAGATCGACAAGCCTGCAAAATACTCCAACGTACCTAATGGACCTAAAGATAAATACAGAAAAAACGAAACTCTAAAAAACAAGAACAACCAAGAAACTAAAATTAAAATAAATGGAAGACAAATAGAGGATGTAGATAACTTTACATATATGGGATCACTCATAAAAAAAGGCGGTAGTATTTTCCATGATTGGAAAACTATTTCCGTAGTGAAAATCGAAATGTCAAAAAAAAATATATATAAAATGTGATTCTCGTTACAATCAGTTGTGATGTAATCTCATATAAATACAATTTTTAACTTAAACATGCCACAAGAATACAGTTTTAGAATCTCTTTAAGCATTGTCGTCGACTTAGTATCTTGATAAAGGTGTGCTATTCATATTTTAAAAATTGTTTTCTAATCGTAATTTCGAATATGCCTAGAGTTGAACGAAATATTTAAAATAAAACATTGACAATTGTTGAAGGTACAACATTTTAAAAAACAATGTATTTTTAATGATCATTATATAAAAATACCTTGATGATACCTGACAAATATTATCTTGTATTTATGTGCACCGTACATTTTTTCAGCAATATTATAGTTCAGATAAGATTCTTGCTGGTAGGTTCTAAGAACCATAAATCCAAAGAAATAATTAGCGGTAAACAATCGATGGTACTTAGTCTGTTAAAGTCTGATCGGCGACTTGTCGCATTTATCAATCTAATCTTGAAAAAAGTTGTAAAGTAATTTGATTTTAATTTTTCTTTGTAGGCAATACAAGAATTACTCAGGAACGATAGTAGTCAACGTGCTAGTTTGAAATTTTTGAAATATGCACAGTCAAGCCAATGTCGCAATATGAACGATTCTTCCGTAAGTTACGCATCGGCAGCCCTAGTGATAGATTAGTACAAGTGTGGCCTTATACGAACTGTTTTCAAATTTTCATCATGAAATTAATTATTAATTTTTAGTTAAAAAGAATTATTTAATACCTTAATTACATATTTGATAGTTATGTTGCTGCCGTTAGCAGTACTACTTTAGTGAAATTGTTTTATAGGAGAGAATCATAGCAGTTTTTTCTACTAATGTTGTGCATGGATAATACAGAAATGACAGTGCTATTATGATCTCTATTTTTTCGGCAGCCGTCTGTTATAAGCGGTTCGGACTGTAGCCAATTGGCTTATTGTATATCTTCCATGTTTTCATAATACCCATTCAAGAAATATGGAACACTATATCAGCTTGTACTAGTGGATTGGTACCATATGTTTTTGGAGACAACCAAAATGTGTTTACCACCTGCTATCGAATGCCTCGAAGTCATACAATATATGGTTGACTGTTCCAGATTCTTTACTACAGAGTCTGCACCTGAAGTCTCCATGAAACATATCCATTGTACGCAGGTATCTCTAAGTGGACCGACGCATGTCCACTAAGGAAGCCTCTTAAGACTCCGAGCTGATTTTCGCAGTAGTTCAGTCCTATTGGCGTATGTCTGCCCAATAAACATTTTGCCATGTGCTTAACCGGGTATACTTTTCCGGTGAGAGTAACTTTTTTTTTTAATCCAGGCTTTTTCCCGGTCGCGGACGGTTCTTTTTGGCACTCCTACGGTCGGAAGTTATTTCATCGTTGGTGGGTAGAAGGTGGTATGTTACGATTTTATAACTCCGAAATTCTCTATTGATTTTTAACATAAGTAATAATTTTCTTTAAACACCTGTCCTGTCTGTCTATGAGATCAGTAGAATTTGTCAGAATAAACATATTTCAAAAGATTCCACTCGTCTTATGTGAATACTTCTTATCGCTCGGTATGATGTTTGGACGGGACCGAAATTCTATTTAGCGTGACTCGAAAAGTCAAAACGGATGTACTAACCTTGCGGTAAACCGTAATATACATAATATACACACATATAAACTTAATATAATTTTATATAATATATTTTTTTATAACAACTCGAGAACGACAGGATCGATTTGGTTAATTTTAATTTTAAAATATTTGTATGAAGTAATATAAAATAAACTAAATAAAATTATAAAAAACTATAAAATATTATAAAAAAAAATGATAAAAAATGTAACAACTTATAAAAAATTAAATGGAACTAAGTAAAAATTAATAAAATGAAATAAAATTAAATAGAATTAAATAAAAATATAAAAAGTTATTAAAACTATAAAAAATAATGAAAAATTATAAAAAATTTTAAAAAATTATTATTAAGTATAAAAAACAAAAAATTATGAAACTTAAATAAAATTAACAAATAAAATTATACATAATAATTATAAAAAAATATAAAAAGATTTTTTAACTTTAAGAACTTAAATATATATTGTTATTATAAAAAATATTAACAATTCAGTAACAAGCAGATAAAATTGTATTAACCTACACCTAGTAACAACACGCTATAAGAAGTATTCACTTCTGTCGGCTCTCCCCAAGTGTCACCCCCATTTTTAATTTTACAGGTAATATTCTATCATGTAATTTAATTTTAACAATTATTTATCGATTAACTTTAAACCACCACTGCAGATACTATCAATCATTTCGTCTATTGTCCATTCACGATATTAGCAGAGGTTGCTATGATATAGTATCAACCATTAAAAATCACGTTTATTCTAATTTTTTAAGCTTTTTATATAAATGTATATATTTATAAAAGAAACTATACCTGAAGAATATTGATCAAAGAGTTTTCACTTTATTATAGCTTGTCCACTAAGAATTGATTTTAACTTTTTATTGTTAATGTTAAACATATATTTTAATATTTTTCATTCATTTATAATAAATATGTTTTAAAAACCGCTCTGAGGGTCGAAACGTCAAAAATAATGTATTTTTGAATTGTGATTTATTCCAAAAAAAGCAGCTCATTTGAAAAAACTGAGATGCCAAACAACCTACTTTTGGCATCTTCCGTTTGTGATTATTTTGATGTATTTATTGTTTTTAATTTTTTCTTAAAAACTATATGGGTTTACCTCAAAACAAGCCTTATAAAAGAAACTTTCAAGTTCTTGTGTTTATTTTACCATTTCCATTTTAACCAATCTAATTGATTTTGTATTGGCATTTTTTGTATATATGGTGTCCATATAAACTTTAGTACTCTGTTCCTATATCTAAAAGTGCCACATTACTTCTTTATATGTGATGGAAAAATATTCACACCAAGAAAGTTAAGGTAGATTTATATGTATTAAAAGGTTTGATCTTTATAAAATACATTTATAAGCTTTGTACATATTCTTCATTTATAGTATACCTTTATATTCAATTTAAGAATGATTCAATTTTTGTTAATTTTTAATATGTTAAGCCAATTTTTACCCCTCTACGCCTAAAATAAAAAAAACACAGAATGTCGAATATTTTTCATAACTTAATGTAGGGATGTAAGTTTTTTTAACGTTTAGGGGTAAGATTTGTTAATTTAGGTGTCGGCGTGTAGAGAAGCGAATAATGTGGAAAACTTGAGATTTTTTTCCAGTTTAATTTTATTTTTCAGAAGATAACTCCACTTATGAAAATTTATAAAATACCTTAAAACTATTAGGGTTTTCATTTTTTAGATAGTTATATTGTTACTATGTCAGAACAAAATGTCGAGCATCTAGCATTTTTTTTTTGTATATTTAATTTTTTATTTTCAAGGATGTTACAGTTCTAGTATATACTTGGATTAATATTTATTTGAAATTTTGCCTGTTATAAACTAACATTTAAAAACACTAAATCAGATTAAAATCTACTTCAAATGTTTTTTTCGACATTATTTTAAGGTATTTTACTATAGCGTATTCTTCAAACAGATCACAAACAGGAAACACAATACCACACAAGTACCTACTTGTACCATATTAATTTCAGCTGCACAATCTTTATGTGGAAATAATGTATCGCATATAAAAAATATTTTTTTTTTATTTTAAAAATGTAGTCGCATTAACCACTAGGGTTATTAGCGACATATATACATATACATAATATCATCATCATTATAGCTTTACAACGCTGTGTGGGTCCTAGCCTCCTCAAGAATGTCGCTCCAGTCGTCCCTATTCATCGCCTTCCTCCGTCAAGCTTGTTAGCATCGATGTTACCGATGTTACGATTGTCAAAAAACCTTTTTCTGAAGAAACTCTTCTTCTCTGACAAATGGCTCTATAAAAGAGCGTTTTTTTAGCTGAGTCATTTTGTTCTATCCGCATTACATGACTTATCCACCTCAGATGTTCTATCTTAATATATTTTACGATATCTCATTCCTGGTATATTCTATAAAGTTCGAAATTGTATCATTTACATAGATTTACTCTAAACATACTATTTTGATAAATATATTAATGTCTTTGAGAAATTTTACCAAATGTTCAATTTCACACTTTTCTCCTAAGATCTCACTTGTGGATCCCATAACGTTATTGGTCCGTCTTTCTAACTGGTATTTTGGACATTTTATGAGTTCATCTTCTTCTAGTGCCGACTCCACTAATGAAGGTTGGCTATAACTATTGCAAATTCGTCTCTATCTGCTGCTTTTCTTAAAAACGTCTGTGTGTTCAAACCGGTCCAGTCATGAATATTTTTCAGGATATTTTGTCGTCTACCAGGATCCATTTTTCCTTCGATTTTACCCTTCATAATCAGCTGCAAAAACTCGTACTTCTCATTTCTAAGTATGTGCTTCAAATATGCTGTCTTTCTCCTTTTAATGGTGGTCAAAAGTTCTCTGTCTCTTTCCACTCTGTGCAAAACCATTTCGTTCGTAATATGATCGGTCCATCGGATTTCCAAAATCCTTCTAAAAATCCACATCTCAAAAACTTCCAGATTTCTCATTAAGTCAACATTAAAAGTGTAAGCTTCGGCACCATAAAGAAGAATAGAGCGGATATAACATTTTACCATCTGATATCGGATTTGCAGATAGAATCTTTGGTTACTCAGAAATTTCCTCATCGTCAAAAAGGCTGCTCTTGATTGATGTATTCTTGATCGAAATTCTGATTTTGGAGTTAGATCTTCAATAATCCAGATTCCTAAGTACTTTATTTTGACCACGTTCAATATTTTCATTTTTTATCTAGATCCTTCCTATGACTTTATCCCTTTTACTGATTACGCTGGTTTTTGTTTTGTTTATTGTTAAACCAAACTGTATCCCCAGTATCACAAATTGTGTTTAGTAGCGTCTGCAGGTCTTTCTCACTTTCAGCGATAATGACTGTATCCTCGGATACAGTCCTTTTCGCTTTAGAACGTGCGAAATGAGAATCTTATGTTTAAGTTTGTCGAAATCTTTCTCATAGTCTATAGATATGACGAAAAGATCTTTTTGTTGGTCTCGATATTTTTGAGCAAGAGTTGTGAAACTATAGAGGGTTAATACTATTCCGAAGCCATTACGAAAGTCAAACTGATAATTATTGCATGTATAATCTTTACAAATCTTTTCAATAATTGTAACATTATGCTAATCAATCTATAATTATTACAGTGTTTGGGATTTTTGGTTTTTGGTAGCGGAACAACGGTTGATAGTAGCCATTTTGTAGATATCTCACCAGATTTGTATATGTTGTTAAAGTTATTGCTCTTAAATTGTTTTAAGTGCAATAATGAATAATTTTTTTAAATTGCATAATGGCTATCCGGTGTCATTATTCAAAATTTACTTTTTAAACAAGATTTAAAAACATCAAAAAGGATATGCAGAAATATATGTATACATTTCAACTATGACGGGCTTAAACATTGTTTAGACATATACTACAACATTATGTGAATTTAAACAACAATAACTTTTTCTCTATTCCGTAATAATATTATCCACTTCCTCACAAAAATATTTGAAAGTTTAGCCTAGTTGGGATCTGTTTAAGGTGAGTTGTAGTGAATCGGACCTTAGATTGTTGTAGAAATATCTCCAGAAGGTTGTGTATAACTATAACTCGAATATGAGTCAGCTGAAAAATACAGGAAAAATTTTAGAATGAAAAATTGACGTTACAGACCCCAATTTTTCAACCTTTTTTTCCTATATGTCTTTAAAAGTATCAAATGACAAAAATGGATAAAAGTAAAATTGTTCGCAATTTAATTCACTATCAAAAGTTGCTTGTGCGATTCCTTATTGTAAATCGGAAAACTCTACAAAGCTTCTGAAAATTTGGTATAAAAAAATTTGAAGTTATCTCCAAATCGATGGCTTAAACGAAAATGCCATATCGTTTGTCCATTTTTTGAGCAATCTTGACAGAGTTGAATTGTATAATAATTATGCAATGCAGCTCTTTCCAATCTTATGCAGTCAAGCTCTGTTAAATAACGTCATGTAATTTTGCTTACAGGAAATCAAGAGCTTCTTTAAAGATTTAGAAAATTTGATGTAAAAATTTGAAGTTATCTCAAAACAATGGCGTAAAGGAAAATGCGATATGTTTTTCCGTTTTTTGAGCAATCCAAACAGAGTTAGATTGCATAATAATTATGCAATCCAGTTCTGTCCGCAAATATTCGAAAATGTTCAAAACTTTTCCGCGTGAAGAATTCTTCATACAAATCGGTGATTGCATGTTCTTATAGAATACTAAAGAAGCTTTCAGACCCACATTGAAAATTAAAATTGGTTAATTAGATGGATCTGGGGTATTTTAAATGTACCAAAAAATTTGCATGTTATTCCGCAAACGTTGGTAGTTATGCTATTAAGTCTAGATTTAAAGAAAAATCACTCAATCAATTTTTTTACATTAAAACAGTATTTCATTGATTTTGTTTTTTCAAAATTAAAAAAGCTATAGAAATATCTAGTATACACTAAATTATAAATTAAAAAATATACCAATTAAGTCTAAAATAAAAAAACTTAATTTTTTAAGCCATTTTTAGCAATTTGGAAAATATATGTCTCTATTTATACGTTGATAATAAAATATAAAATAAATAGTAACAAAATAATACAGTAATTATATTTAATTTTATATATTTTGATAGTAAACTTTGAATGAAGAAAAAATAGACTTGTATATCATTTTTAAAGAAAATCCGCAGTGTCATCTAATTACTGACGTTATTTTTTTTAAATGGATTTAATTTTTAAAAGTTTAGTTTAAAAACATGCCTGTTTTTTTTCTATAAGTAAAAAAACCTGTGATTTATATAAAACATAATTGTCTGCGCAGCACAGTTTGAGAAATTTTCGAATTTTCTGAAATGAGCTAGATTGCAAACTAATCTATTTTTAGTGTTTTAACATAAAAGAAAAAATGTTATATACCATGTTATAAACATCTAGAGTTATTTCTTTACAAAACAGAAATATTCAAGGTTATGGTTACCTTTAAGCAGTTTTTAAAAGTATGCTCCATTATATATATATATATATATATATATATATATATATATAGATATATATATATATATATATATATATATATATATATATATATATATATATATATAAATTAGGGATCACTCGAAGAGTTGTGGGTTTTTCGGTCAAAAGGCGGAGAAAAAAGACAAAGAAGGTGGCTACTTCATCTATTTATTTGAAGACGTTTCGCTATCTAATCAGAAAGCATCATCAGTTGATCTAAAACGAATAATATGAAAAACCAAACATCCATAGACAGGTTAATACAAACATGTTACCTCAAAAAGACATGTAGCAGTGTCAATGGTATAAAATGTAAAGAAGCTTGAGACATTAGACATTAAATAGTTAAGTTGTATAAACAATCAATTGAAACTAAGTACAGTTTACAATTATATATATACACATACATATTTACAATAACATAAACTTAGAACAGCAAAAGAACCACGTGGTTATTATACATGTAATTTAAAAAGAAGTATGTAAAAAACATGTAAAATATAAGTATTTGGCGAGAAATTAATAAGATCACAAGATCACCCTTCCAACAGCAGAATATTAATTTAGTTTAATTTTAACTTTAGGTAACATTATTAAAGTGGTTGCAAAAGTTTGCTGTAGTAATCTTGTAAAAAATATAATGACAGTTATCACAAAAAGCTTCTACACTACCTGGAGACACTCGGCAAATGGGAACCCATTGTAAACCGGAATAGCTCCGGTTGTATAGCTCCCGCGGAAATTTTAAATCCAATATATACATATATATATATATATATATATATATATATATATATATATATATATATATATATATATATATATATATATATATATATATATATATATATATACCGGGCGGTGAATCGACAAACGGGCCATACGAAATTCAATGGAAAATTCTAAATTGTTGAATTGCTGCTTCCCTAAGAAACTATTTGTAGACGACTGAATTATGTATTAAAATCAAATGTTAAAATTGTTCTACGAATTAAATGTATTTCAAAATTTTATAAAAATATAATATATTTTTCAGGTCACCCCTTAAAGTCAGAGACCCCACGAGCTACAAGAATGTGTATGACATGTTGCGTTTGATCATATTGATAATTCTTATATTTGACAATATTTGAATTGTAATATTTTTATTTTGTGATTAAATTATACACAACCTACTAAAATACACAAATTTTGACAAATACTTCTACTACTAGTAAACAATAATTAGTACTTTGTACACAATAAATTATATTGTTTACAAAGCAATAAAATTGATGAAATTTATTCAGTTCACGAAAAATCGCCAGAATGTATTCAGGCAATAGTGCGAGCACTGTCAGATCTTTATTTAACACAAGGTATCAGATTACACTCCAATTTAATTCCATGTTATACAACAATTCAAAGAATTTTAATACAGTTTCTGTGATCCTTCCTAATATTAATTTATAATAATTTCTAAACATAAAACTATAACAAATGTTCAAACAATAAGCCATTTTGTACTAAGCAGTATACCACTCGATTGTAAAATTCTCCTCCAACATTATCCAGAATGAGTGGCGTTATTATTGCACACTCTTCAATAATTCGCATTTTTATTGCTTTAATATCTGTAAATTTGTTATGCTCGAATAAAACGTTTTTATTATTGCTACTTTCTCCTCAATTGAATACATTTTTTAATCAACTGTATCAGTAGCGCACCTAGAATTTGCCTCTGGGGGGGGTTTGGTTGGTCACCAAATTTTTTTTTATGGTGTTACCTCCATTTTGAGTCCTTAAAATGTGTAAGTAGCAGTGTCGGAATAGGGTCCTGGGGGGGGTTTTAACCCCCAAAACCCCCCCCCTCGGTGCGCCACTGAACTGTATTGATTTTAAACAATAAATCACAAAATTAAAATTTTGGCAATTCAAATATTGTCAAATATCAGAAACATAAATATGAACAAACATGTCATACACATTGTACCTCGTATGAACTGAAAGGGGTGACCTGAAAAGTGTATTATATTTTTACAAAATTTTGGAATACATTTAATTCGTAGAACAATTTTAACATTTGTTTTTAATACATATTTCAGTCCTCTACAAATAGTTTCTTATGACTTTTGATGTAAAATAATTAGGGAAGCAGAAATTCAACAATTTAGAATTTCCCATTGAATTTCCTATGGCCCGTTGGACGATTCACCACCCGGTATATATATATATATATATATATATATATATATATATATATATATATATATATATATATATATATATATATATATACAAACAACACAGTTTATTAGGTCTGCAGTCAGTAGGTTTGGCCGGGATGTTATAGAAACACTCTTTTGACTTTTGGTCGAGCTTTCGGAATTCTTTTATTCCTTCTTCAAGACACTGTAATTAGAAGAAAGTGTAAATATTTACAACATATCTCAAATTGTCATTACAACTTACTAGTCGTTGAGATTATTTTTGCAAAGCTACGACACTCAACATTAAAAACACACATATAAAATATAACATTTAAAATAATGGACAATATACATTTTAAAATTTAGTTGGAAAGTTAAAATTTTGTTAGTAACATCTTTTCATGGTGTGTTTGACTGATCAATAGAGAACAGAAAAAAAAAACAAAAATAGTGTGATTAAAAAGTAATTAGGAGTTCTTGCTATTATATTAATGGAAGTAGTATATTAAACCTGTCTTGATAGTATGCAACATGTTTTGTTACGGCGTAACAAAATTACGGTGTGTATATGTAAAAGTAAATCTTTATTTTATTTTTGATGTTTTGTCAGTAAGCAGCAATAAATCTTGCTCAATTTAACTACGTCTGACTTTTTATTTATACAAGACGTATTAGATTTTATGAAACACATTTCCAAGAAAACACGTTTTGAATGGTTTTTTCCTTTGCCAGAATACAGGAATCTTCGAAATTAAATTCATGTTTTAAAGTTAATGCATGTTCTGTGAGCGCACATGCGTTTATCTTTTTGGTTTTTATGTCGCTGCGATGTGATATTACTCTATTGTGAAAATTACGAGATGATTCTCCGATATACACGTTTTTACAATTGGCACACGGTATAGAATAAACAACATTCGATGACTCCTGTATTGTGAACGGATCCTTTGTCTTTGTGTACAACTTCGATACCGTTTTCACATTCTTAGTTGCAATTTTTAAGCCACTAACATTTTTGAAAATGTTCAATAGCTTAGGTGTGAGAACTGGAATATAGGGTAGGCAACCATACGTTATTTTAGATTGTGGTAGCTCTGATGTGTTCTGTGTCAATGTCTGTGTCAGTTGTCGGACCTCATTCACCTCATTATTATGAAAATTTTGGTTGTCAGAAAATTGCAAAGGAAAAGGGGAACCAAAAATGAGTTTATTCAAAAGCCCTGTAGGATAGGAGTTCTCTTATAGTATAGATCTCAACTTTTTTAGTCCCTTGTCCCTGAACTCGATGTGTGATAAGTTGATAACCCTAGTTTTAAGGCTCAAAACCAAATTTGTTTTCATCTTAGATGGATGTTGAGAATAAAAGTTTATGAAATGGTTACTAAAACAAGGTTTACGATACCACTCCGTCCTTAGCATGCCATCACTGCCACGATGTATAAGCATGTCTAAAAACGGAATCATATTATCAGCTTCTCTCTCAACCGTAAACTTTAAGTGTTCGCACTGGGCGTTAAAAGTGTTTAGAACATCAGTTACTTTGTTTTCAGGGACCGATAAGATCAAATCATCTACATATCGTTTGATAAAAGGTATGTAAAAAGGTATCTTTTCCTTACATGTTCTTATAAGTTCATCCAATACAAAGTTACATAGTATGGGGGATATTTTGCTGCCCATTGAGTGCCCAAAATTTGTTTAAAAAAATTACCATTAAACAAAGAATCAAAAATGAATGTTCTGAATGAACATTCTTACACACAGTTTAATCACACTATTTTTGTTTTTTTTTTCTGTTTTCTATGGATCAGTCAAACACACCATGAAAAGATGTTACTAACAAAATTTTAACTTTCCAACTAAATTTTAAAATGTATATTGTCCATTATTTTAAATGTTATATTTTATATGTGTGTTTTTAATGTTGAGTGTCGTAGCTTTGCAAAAATAATCTCAACGACTAGTAAGTTGTAATGACAATTTGAGATATGTTGTAAATATTTACACTTTCTTCTAATTACAGTGTCTTGAAGAAGGAATAAAAGAATTCCGAAAGCTCGACCAAAAGTCAAAAGAGTGTTTCTATAACATCCCGGCCAAACCTACTGACTGCAGCCCTAATAAACTGTGTTGTTTGTTTATATCGACAGTCAATAATATCCAGTATTTCTTGAGTATATATATATATATATATATATATATAAAATGGAGCATACTTCCGAGCGTCCGAACATTTCTGCTATATTATTTCGTATTACTCTATGCATTATATTTATATAACGGATTGCATACATTTTTAATTTCTTTTTTTTTTTTTTAAATTCAACGTCTTTTTCCTGTCGCTTACAATTTATTCATTTTTATTATATTTATTTAAATTTGTTGACAAATATATTTTCCTCTTATACTACTTCTGTAACTATATAACTGGCTTTTTAAATATTTGTTTAGCGAAAATCTGTGAAATTCCGAATTTGATTCCGCTTTGTATAGCTTTGGTTTTTAGAAAAGGCATTTTCTTGGCTATGTCAGCTACGTTCCGGTAAGGTTTTACGTGCTTTTCGTAATTCAGATTATTTTCGCTTCTTGTCGAAAGTCGAAGGAAGCTCGAAAAGAAGTTCTGAAGAGTAGTGAAGTTATCTAATCAAAACAGAAAAGGGTTTTTCTGAATACCAAAGTTATTCAACGCCGCAATTCAGACATATATTATTACTATACAATATTATTCAATTTAAAGTAGATGACTTTAAAATGATATTGTATTTGAATAAATAAAATAGAAAGAAAATATCACTATTAGTGAGTCATTGACATATCGAGAATACATTATTTATGTTAAAAAAGTAACATACATATAAAATTAGAGTTTGATATTAATATTGAGAGTAAACTAAATGTAAGGCCAAATACTTGCCATGCCGAACTTAAAAAATTGACAATATCATTTTAAAGATATCCACCTTAAAATATATAATATAATGTTTGAATTGGAAATATGAATGAGTCAAATAAAATTAAATTATTAGAAGAATTTTATTGCCCCGAGTAATAAAAATAAAATTTTTGTGTAATTAGTTGTTATATGTAACACACACACACACACATAAATATATATATATATACATATATATATATATATATATATATATATATATATATATATATATATATATATATATATATATGTGTATATATTAATTAATATTTAAATGGGAATAAGCCACAATTAAAGGTTAAAATACATTTATTGACGTTTCAATTTCCACTTCGGAAATCGTTCTCAAAATACAAACATTAGTAAATTAAACAAATTTTGTTTTTGTTACTTAGTGAAAAATTCTTCTAATAATTTAATTTTATCTGACTCATCTATATTGACAATTCAGACATACATTATACATTTTAAAGTAGACGACTTTAAAATGATATTGCCAATATTGTTGAGTTGCGTTCCTGGGACGACTTTACTTATAAGATAGTTCATTCGATTACATGAAATCAACTTTAACGTGAGAATATCCGTCAGAAAAAATCATAACATGTAATTCGTCTTTAAAAAGACAAATACATGCCATGATGACAGTAAAATTCTCCCGTTAGTGATTCCATAGTAAATTATGAGGGAAAAACCAGGAAAAAAACCTCATAATACTATCCCGACATGGTAAGTATTTGATCTTGCATTTAGTTTACCTTCAATAAATACCAAATTCCGATTTTATATGTTTGTTATTTAAAAAATATAAATGATGTATTCTCTATATGTTACTGACTTACCAATACTGGTATTTTCCTTTTAATAACTTCCTCTTTCAATATGGGTAACCAGATCCTACTACATTCTGCCGAGGAATTCGCGACGCAATTGGTCTCATTTAGCATAATTAGAGCCGCTTCTTTGATTTTTCTCTTTTTACCATCAGTTTCTTTTAGGACTATATTTGAATCATTCCATTGAACCCTATGTTCATTATCCCATGCATGTTTACATATTTGAGATCTATCAAATTCTCTATTTTTAATATAGGATTGATGTTCACTTATTCTAACATTTAATGGCCTTGATGTTTCACCTAAATAAAACTGATCGCATTCACAAGGTATTTTATAAATGCAATTCTTTGTCCTTTCTTGTTCATTGTTAGGTTTGGTTTTGGACAAAATAGATCTCAACGTGTTTGTTGTTTTGAATGTTGTTGAAATGTTGAATTTATTTCCTATCCTTTTAAGCTTTTCCGATAATCCTTTTATGTATGGTATTGTTATTTTCCTCGTATTATTCCTTGTATATGCTGTAGGATCTCGTTCTAAGTTGTTTTGTTCTATTCGATCGATTGTTGAAAATTCCTTATTTATAAACGATAAAGGATAATCATTTTTTAATAAAACAGTTGTTAACAAATGTTTCTCCTCCAAGAACGAATTTTCGTTAGAACAAGTAATTTTGGCTCTATCGTATAAGGATTTAATGATTCCCTTTTTAATATTAATATTGTGATTTGATTTGAAATTTAAATATCTGTTGGTGTGTGTTGGTTTTCTATACACCTGAGTTTCGTATCCAGTATCGTTCTTAGAGATTAAAACATCCAGAAAAGGTAATGTGTTATTACATTACCTTTTCTGGATGTTTTAATCTCTAAGAACGATACTGGATACGAAACTCAGGTGTATAGAAAACCAACACACACCAACAGATATTTAAATTTCAAATCAAATCACAATATTAATATTAAAAAGGGAATCATTAAATCCTTATACGATAGAGCCAAAATTACTTGTTCTAACGAAAATTCGTTCTTGGAGGAGAAACATTTGTTAACAACTGTTTTATTAAAAAATGATTATCCTTTATCGTTTATAAATAAGGAATTTTCAACAATCGATCGAATAGAACAAAACAACTTAGAACGAGATCCTACAGCATATACAAGGAATAATACGAGGAAAATAACAATACCATACATAAAAGGATTATCGGAAAAGCTTAAAAGGATAGGAAATAAATTCAACATTTCAACAACATTCAAAACAACAAACACGTTGAGATCTATTTTGTCCAAAACCAAACCTAACAATGAACAAGAAAGGACAAAGAATTGCATTTATAAAATACCTTGTGAATGCGATCAGTTTTATTTAGGTGAAACATCAAGGCCATTTAATGTTAGAATAAGTGAACATCAATCCTATATTAAAAATAGAGAATTTGATAGATCTCAAATATGTAAACATGCATGGGATAATGAACATAGGGTTCAATGGAATGATTCAAATATAGTCCTAAAAGAAACTGATGGTAAAAAGAGAAAAATCAAAGAAGCGGCTCTAATTATGCTAAATGAGACCAATTGCGTCGCGAATTCCTCGGCAGAATGTAGTAGGATCTGGTTACCCATATTGAAAGAGGAAGTTATTAAAAGGAAAATACCAGTATTGGTAAGTCAGTAACATATAGAGAATACATCATTTATATTTTTTAAATAACAAACATATAAAATCGGAATTTGGTATTTATTGAAGGTAAACTAAATGCAAGATCAAATACTTACCATGTCGGGATAGTATTATGAGGTTTTTTTCCTGGTTTTTCCCTCATAATTTACTATGGAATCACTAACGGGAGAATTTTACTGTCATCATGGCATGTATTTGTCTTTTTAAAGACGAATTACATGTTATGATTTTTTCTGACGGATATTCTCACGTTAAAGTTGATTTCATGTAATCGAATGAACTATCTTATAAGTAAAGTCGTCCCAGGAACGCAACTCAACAATATTGGCAATATCATTTTAAAGTCGTCTACTTTAAAATGTATAATGTATGTCTGAATTGTCAATATAGATGAGTCAGATAAAATTAAATTATTAGAAGAATTTTTCACTAAGTAACAAAAACAAAATTTGTTTAATTTACTAATGTTTGTATTTTGAGAACGATTTCCGAAGTGGAAATTGAAACGTCAATAAATGTATTTTAACCTTTAATTGTGGCTTATTCCCATTTAAATATTAATTAATTTAAAATGCCACAAGAAAATAGCTTCAGAACAATATGTATATATATAATGAACCAGAAGTATTTGCTGACAACGTAATGAAGTAAACGTTAAATATTGGGTTTGCAGCAATAAAAAATGAAACGTGTACTCTTGTAAATTTTTAATCCAAGCTTTCGGACATTGGTTATGTTCATCATCGGGGAGCTACAAATGTGATGAATAGTTTGTTAACGTTGGTATAATTAATTAAAAAATTCGCTACTTACAAACTTAATGAGGTTATATATCATCAATGATGTTATATAATGTTGATAAATTTTATCAAGGCTAAATACTTTGTCAGATACCACTTTTGCATTCCAACGCAACTCTCAAAAAATGCAGACATATAAAGTGTATTATATAATGATTATATAATTAAAGTGACTATTGAAAATTACAAATAGCCGAAACGTTCAAGCAATAATAATTAAGTGTTTTATTTATAACTTTTAGAGTTAATTAATTCTCATTCATAAGAAAGGTAGCAAAGAGGATATCAAAAACGAACAGACCTATATTCTACTACCACTCATATACAAGATATTCACAAAGATCATCAAAAACAGATTAACAAACGCATTTGATGCTACACAGCCAAGGGAGCAAGCTGGATTTCAGACGTGGATTCAGTACCATGGATCATATTCATACACTTCGAAAACTAATGAGTAGAGCTAAAGAACATGAAATACCGCTAATATTAACCTTCATAGATTTCGAGAAGGCTTTCGATTCTATATATCCCAAGGCAGTAATAGGAGCTTTGACCAACCAAGTCATTGACAATCCGTACATAGAAACTTTAGCAAATATATACAGACAAGCAAAAGCTAAAGTAAAAATTTATGAAAACACTCCAGAATTTCCCACTACCAAAGGAGTCCGACTAGGAGACGCAATATTACCAAAGCTTTTCGCTACAACCCTAGAAAATATATTCAGCAAAATGAACTGACAGAACAAAGGAATATCCATTGGTGGAGAATACCTCAGCCATCTAAGATTTGCAGACGACATCGTTCTGATTGCTAATAATCCTGCAGAACTATAAGAACTTATAATCGACCTAAGCAATGAAGTTGGCCTAAAAATGAACTTTGACAAAAACAAAAACCATGTATAGCGAGCTAGTGGATGTCCAAGATGTAATAATAAACAACACTGCACTTGAGACAGTAGACGAGTATGTATACCTGGGACAATTGATACATAAATCTGGCTCCTTACTTCCAGAAATCAACAGAAGAATTCGATCAGTGTATACTACCAATCATGACATACGGTTGCAAAACTTGGACACTAAAGAAAGAGATAATATCGAAACTCAAAGTCACTTAAAGGTCAATGGAGCGATGCATGCTAGGTATAACAAAGAGAGATCGAAAAAGAATAGAATGTATCAGACAAAAAACCAAGGTTACTGATGTAAACCATATAATTAAATCTTTAAAATGGCAGTAGGTGGGACATTTAGCGAGAACTGACAATAAATGGTCCACTAGAATTACACTGGTATCCAAGAGGGGTCAAGAGACCAAGAAGACGTCCGAAATTAAGACGGTACTATGACATAAGGAAACAAGCCGGTACAACATGGCACAGTAAAGCGAATTTTAGACAATCGTGGGCAGAAATGAAGAATGAATGTGTAAGGGAGGCTGCACCATAATCGGTAGAATATGCTGAGAATGATGATGATATATGTATATATAAATTAAGGATCACTCGACGAGTGGTGGGTTTTTCGGTCAAAAGGTGGAGAAAAAAGACAAAGAAGTAGGCTATTTGTTTGAAGACGTTTTGCTCTCTAACCAGAAAGTATCATCAGTTCATCTAAAAAGAACAATATGAAAAACCAAACATCCATAGAAAAGTCAATATAAATGTGTTACCTCAAAAAGACATGTAGCAGTCAATGGTATATGTAAAGAAGCTTAAGCTATTAGATATTAAATAGTTAGTTTGTATAAACAATCAATTGAAACTAAATCTTTTTTCTCCACCCTTTGACCAAAAAACCCACCACTCTTCGAGTGATCATTGGATTAACGGTCTTACTCCTTTGTTCCATATATATATATATATATATATATATATATATATATATATATATATATATATATATATATATATATATATATATATATATATATAAGAAAAAAGAAAAAGAAAAACTAACTTGGCTGCACCGTACTGAAGACGACCAATAGTCAGAAATACGTATATACGGTTGCCTTCCATCCTATACACATATTTTATTATATATTTTCTATTTTGTTGCGAGCTATGCCGATATATTTTACCTTTATATATATATATATATATATATATATATATATATATATATATATATATATATATATGTATATATATATATGTATATATACTCAAACACATATTTTTCTTAGTTCAATTTTACCGTATATCACATATATAGAATGACGTGCTATCTTATTTCTCAACATTGCTTTGGCCAAGAACAAAGTTTTGGTCAGCTAAAAATTGAATTGTATAAATTATTCTTTCAATGACACTACGTCAGTGTTTAGTTTGACTTTTTAATACATTTTGTATTTCGGTTCGATTCTGTTTTAATCTTTCCGGTAAATATGACTTACTTTTTTCGTGATTTTCAAATGTTCAATTGAGTGATGCCAATCATTAAATCCGTCTCAATTACTTAATTTAGTATTTTTAAAAGTCAATGGATTACTGGTGTCAATAAATATTTTACTATTTGACAGAATTCAAGTGAAATAAATTAACACCCGAAACCTTACGTTCATTTTTGTCTTTAATATACATGGTTTAATACATCGGACCTTTTTCGACTCCTTCTCACACACACACACGCAGTGATCAACCCTGCCCCTAGGAACATGTGTATACCATTGTAAGAGTGGGATCCACATGTCCGAAGATCAGACCGGTCACACTTCGCTAATCGAAGTGGTACATATCTGACCCCCAGGCTTTTCCTCCACCCCTCCTCATCGTGTGACTTACGTGAGGAGGCTTATGATCTGAACGTTACTTAAGGTGCCCTGGGTAATGGGGCACCCTCTGTTTTTATTGACTGTGGTTATGCCACCTAGCTGTAGGGGTAGCCACATGTAGAACCAGCAACTTCATGTGGAGTGATACGTCGCCATGTTATCATATCCACTGGTAACTCTAACATCTTAAAATATAATACCAAATAATGTAAACCAAATTGTAACAGATAAATTTTAACGGGTTTTTACCCTGACATTTAGTGGCTCAAAACATGTACACCTAGACACTGATGATGAAACATGGTTTCCGAAAACGTTTTGTCTTCATGACGTAGCCCGTTTGGGTTTTTAATTTATATACCTTTTATAAAGGATTTTTACTTAAATTTTTTATTGGAAAATTATTTACCGTTATTTAATAATTTGAATTCAATAAGATCACTAAACCACGTTCTTCCTGTTGAGGTTGAATTTATTAAAGATCTAAATGGTCACTAGGTTCAAAATCAAAAAGGTAGACAACTAATCATCTTGACACAGAAAAAAAAAACATCTTAGATTTAGTCTTTTTGTATGCAATTCAGTCTAGTACGATTTTATAATGTTTATTTTTCAATGATTTTCGTTATATCAAGTGATGTACAATCATTAAGAGCCAGTTAAATTATTTATGGTGAGTTTGTGATTAACTATTAATAAATATTTATTAACATTGTAACAACAACTTTGTACTTTGATTTTCTTGTATTATAATTTTTTAAAGTTATTCTTAAAAAAAATATCACTACACTTGTGTAATAGGCCTACATGATTGTAGACCAAAGACTGTAAATTTGTAATATACGAAATTTATACGCCTTTGAAATATATTTTTTATTCACTTACCCCCAAAACATAACTTTCCTGAATGTCACAAATTATTAAATGGGTTTCTAATAATAGTTTAAATTCTTCTTCTTCTTCTTCTCAGTCGTTAACCTGATGCAGGTATCGTGATATCATGAAGCTATTAGCTAAATTTCCCAATGTTCCTCCACGTTTTTCTATCTTCTGCCATTCTAGCACATTCTGACAATGAGCGCCAATGCTAGCAACAATATGGTCCATTTTGCCTTCTACTTTTCTCTGGATGGTAAGTTTTTCAAGACAATTTCTTCGAAGCACATGTCCAAAATAGCTTATTCTTTGTTCTGATATTTGTGTTCTTAGTCTTTTCTTTATGTTTAGCTGGTCCAGTATGGATTCATTTGTTCTTCGGGCCACCCATGGTATTCTCAGCATTCGTCTCCAGCAGTACATCTCAAATACATCTATGTTCTTTTTGTCTTTCTCAGTAAGGGTCCAGCATTCCGATGCATAAGTAAAAACTGGAAAAACTAGACTTCTTACTAGTCTCATTTTTTATCGGTAGTTATTTCATGGCTTTTCCAAATTTTTGTTAATTTTGCCATAGCGCTTTTTGCGATTGCTGACCGCCGCTTTATTTCTTCAGTACAGCCTCCTTTGTTGGTTATTAATGAGCCCAGATACACAAATTTATCTACAACAGCGATATTGTTTATCATGACCAGATGATTTTGATTGTTGTTAGCTCTGTCAATTATCATGATTCTCGTTTTATCTCTGTTTATTTTATGGCCCATCGTTAAGCTTACGTCTTCTATCCGTTGTAGCAGGTGAATCAATTCAGCTTCACAACTAGCGAGGATAGTAGTATCATCTGCATATCTCAAGTTGCAAATCTTCTTCCCGCCAATGGTGATGCCACCGTTCCAGTCCTCAGTAGCTTTACGCATTATCCATTCACCATAGATGTTAAATAGAATTGGGCTTAGTATGCAGCCTTGTCTCACGCCCTTTGTGACCCTGAAACTATCGGTTAGTTCCCCATTTATTCTAACTCTGGCATAATTGTTATTGTACAGGCTTTTAATTAGCAGTATCAGATGATTGGGGACTCCCATTTCAGACAAAACCTGCCACATTTTACTCCAGTTGACAAAATCGAAAGCTTTACTATAATCTATGAAGCACAAATAGGTTGTGATCTGTTGAATCTGCCGTACGTTTAAAATTTGTTCTCTAACGTCCGGGGACGAAACCTGCTTGTTCCTCCGCAATGTTAGGTAGTAAAAAAGGCTTTATCCTCTCGAGAATTATGTGTAAGAGTATCTTACTGCAATGCGCAATAAGAGCAATTGTGCGATAGTTGCTACATAAATCTTTCTCTCCCTTTTTATGTATGGGAATATATAGTGATTGTGTCCAGTCCTCAGGTCATTTACCTGTCTCCCACACTCTTTGACAAATTTGATGTATTATATCCACTCCAACGTCATCTAGAGCCCAAATATATATAATAAAAATAGTTTAAAATACATATACACAAACACACAATAGTTGGAAGCTAAGATTTCTAATGATATGGTTTGGATTGTGAATCCTGTGAAGATCTTTTTATTTCCAAAATATACGTTTATTGGTGTCTTTGAAAGTACTACAATTTTAGTTTTGGACCACGAACTACAGAATTTATTATATTTTGATGCTTCCCTGAATATAGACTCTGAGTACAGATTATATAATAGTGGTTGTAAGACATAACCCTGTAGGATTATCGGATATCTTCCGATGTTGTGTCTTCTATTTAGATTGTTGTCGTTTGGTGCCAAAATAGTTCTGAGATAATTCACAAGTATTGTTCGTCAATTCCAGTGGTTCTCAGAATTTTAATCATCTTTTGATGGTTAAAGCAGTCAAATTCTTTAACATCTACAAAACAGTGGCGTTAACACATTTAAGGCAAAACGCGCTTCTCATCTTCCCAGTATGTTTCCAAATACGAATCTAAATCTTTCCATGATTTTGAGAAAAGTTTTAAGGACATAAACATAAGACATCAAGCGTAACATTCGATCCATCCATCCAATGCCACTACAGCCCAAATCGGGCCTTGGCCTCCTTCAACAAGCTTCTCCAATCATTTTAATTTACCGCTGTTCTTTTCCATGAACGTGTTCCCAGGCAGTTCCTGGCATCCTCATCGACTTCGTATTCCCATCTCTTTTTAGGTCTTCCAACAGGTCTTTTTCCCTGGATTCTTGCATTTAATAATTTTCTGGGGATTCTATTCTCATGCATGCGGACCACGTGCCCTGCCCACCGTAATCTCTGCAGTGTAGTGTATTGTGCTAGAGTTGGTTCGCTATATTGCTCGTATATTTCTCTATTATACCTAATTCGCCAGTTGTTTTTTTCACTTATTGGGCCCAGTATCCTACGTAATATTTTTCTTAAAATTCGATAGTCATCGCATTGTGACGAATTGAGTTTTTGGTAATGTTATGAATGTTGATTTTAGCCAGGTAAAATACCACCTGTGTCGTATAATCTTATTGAATAGTGCTGTTATTAAGTATATGCTTTTATTTCCGTTGTCTGTAATTAATTAAAGTACTTCGATATCGGTATTGTCTGGCCCAGTAGCTTTTCCGTTTTTCTGAGCTTTTATTTAATAAACAACTTCTTTGGTTATTTCAGAACCATTTATTCGATTATCTGTGGATGGTGGAGCACAAGGACTATCGTCGTCAAAAAGTGTCCGAATGTATTCTTATCTTATCTTTCCATCCCTTCAGTTTGCCTTCTGTACTTATAATTATTTCTTGTCTCTTTATGTATCTAAACACATCCCATATACACATCAATTTTGATTGTATTTTAAAAAGTGACATACCGTTATAATGCCTGATTAGTCAGCAATAAAATCAGCTCAATTTTAGTGTAATATGATTTCTTTATGAAATAACCAAAGAAAACTTAAGAAGTGCACTAAAATCATGGACATTTTTAGCATCAGTCAATATAAAACATAAATGTCTAACAAAAAATGTGTTTAATACTTCTTCAGTAGCATTAATTACTGCCTGACACCTCTTCTTGACATGCATGCTTAAAATTAAATTATCAACTTCGTTTTAAGGCAATACCATCCATTCTTGTTTAGGAAGATCTTAAAGACCTTGTCTAGTATAAAGATTGTATATATGAGGAGCAATCTGTCTCTGAAGCATATCTAATATATGATCGATGTGATTAAGATATGGCGATTGTCCTGGCTACGGTAATAGTGTAATATCGTCATTATGAAACCAATCGTTAAACGCACTAATGGCAGGTAGCGAAGAGATCCAGAGAGTCGACAGATTCACTTACCTCGGAACTACCCTCAACGTACAATGGGACTACGCTCAAGAGATTAGATCCAGAATTGAAATGGCACGGTCTACATTTATTAAGTTGAGATCCTTGCTGTGCTGCAGTGATCTCAGTTTGGGAACCAAGATGCGGATAGTGAGGTGCTACGTTCTTCCAGTGTTACTATATGGAGTTGAACCCTGGACACTGACGCAAGCCACTGAAAAACGAATCGAAGCCTTCGAGATGTGGATATACAGAAGGATACTAAAAATATCTTATGTGGACCATGTCACCAACGTTGAGGTCCTACAGCGCATGACAAAAGAAAAAGAAGTGCTTAATTTAATTAAACAACGTAAGCTTGAGTACCTCGGCCACGTGATGCGGAACGAAGAAAAATATCGAATTCTTCAACTTGTTATGCAGGGTAAAGTATTTGGCAGAAGAGGACCGGGACGCCGTCGTATCTCGTGGTTGAAAAATCTCCGACAATGGTTTGGGATGACCTCAGCGGAGCTGTTTCGCAGAGCAGTCAACAAAACCATGATAGCCTTGATGATCGCCAACATCCGGACCGGATAAGGCACTGAAGAAGAAGAAGAAACCAATCGCTTAATTTGTAGACCAATATATGGACGAATATCATGTTCAAGCTTGAGTATGTCAACCTAGAGTATGACAAACCCTAGCTTCATCTGTGGATATCACAGAACTTCATTCTTGTAAGCTCTACTGCACTAGTTTTATACATTTTGGTTTGTAAGAGTCTTGTGATGCGGCCGATATGATGGTATTTACATTGTTGTCAGATCTTCTGAGGTCGCCTTTTTTGGTTCGAAATAATACATAAACGTGTTATATCTTTAATAATTATATCCTACCCGACATCCCATAACAAGATTTACTGTCAATAAATTAGTAAAAAGATGTAACGAAACTGGGTCAGTAAAAAATTTATCCACATCGGGACACAGAAAAAAAAAAGAAGATAAAAAATCTTCAGATGTTTGTGTCCTGTTAGAAAACGACCGCACTTGAGTACTAGACGAATTTCCAGAAAACTTGAGATGTCGCAAACATCTGTAATGAAAATTTTACGTTAAAATAAATTCCATCCATACAAAATAAGATTAGTTCAAGAGTTGTCATATAATGATTCGAAGATGGACGTGAAGAGTTTGCAAACATAATGATGGAAAAATCTTACAATCAAAACCATCCAATTTTTTAAAGTAATGTGTTTTGCGATGAGACCACTTTTTTAATTAATGGAAACGTAAATCGGCATAATTGTACAGGTCACGTAAAAATCCTCGTTGAATGCGTGAATACTACACGTATCCAGATACATATTTTCATGGCTAATGGATTAAGTCCACAGTCAAAGGAAACCAACAGCACACACAGTAAGTATTTTTAATTACATTTTAATGTAGAAATTTCATTATTACAAATTTTCAGACAATATACCAAACGACAATATTTGACTGCAACAAGATATGGATATGGACAAACAGAAGATGGATTTATCAGCAATTATCAAGCCATCTAACATTACGTCCTACAGTTTTACATACTCTTTTTTTATAAAATGGTGTGAAAATTTTCAAAAAGATCATACGGAGCCATATCCTCTCATTTTTTCCTGAAGACGTTGACCTTTTTTACAATTTATTTTACCGCTTCCACTGCAGATTTCCCCTTTCGAAATCCGAATTGTGTGTCTTCTTATCTGTATTTACTAAAGCCAAATTTGTCCTATGTACTTCTTAGCCTACTCTTAGTAGACTGTTGAATATTGTCGTTATAATGTCTATGGTAGTCTCTCTTGTGCTAGTTATTTTAACGCTTCCGGTGGTATTTAATCCGTTTCTGGGGTTCTACCTAGTTTTATATTCTTGTCGACGGTGTCTATTTCTTTCTGGTGAAACCTTCCGGTATGACATATATATTCTCGGGTTGGAAATTGTTTATTGGTTTACAGATCTTTTCCGATTTCGAATCTTCTCTCTACACATATATTTTAGGGGGCTGTAGTTTTGAGATTTATATTCGCTCTTTTGTAGGCATCTTCCCATATATCTTCTTTAAGTACGTCACAGAGATTTTTTAAACAGGAGTTTTGCATTGTGGATCTTTGTTTAGCTCTTTTTCATTTCTTGGATAGGGTTGCGTTTCATGACTTTTCTAGAATATATGCATACCCTTATTTTGTCTTCTATTGCTTTTTTTTCCAAGGAAACCGTCTGTGGTAAACCGGTCCTACTGCAACAAGTTGACTGATTGTAATTTCTTCCTTTCACTCCTGATTTCTTCCATTCGCCCATTGTAGGATTCTGGAAACCTGTACCAGCCTCTACAGGTCTTGTGGATGGGTACCATATGTTTTTGGAATCACTTGGTAGCCGCGGAGTATCCAAAAATTGTTTACCGCTTGTAATCTAATGACTCGCAGTTCTGCTTGTTTTCCGCAGTATTTCAATTAGGATGTTACCATGTCCTGATTTAACCGTTACGTTTTTCAAGTTTTTCCATGCTCGCTTTTCTCAGAGATGTGCAGAGGAGGGAGGTCCAGTAGAGCATCCATAGCTGCCATTGGTGTGCTCTGTGATTCAAAGACAAGCAAGTCTTTGCACCTTGCTTAGTTTGAGGATGGTACTTTTTGGCTCCAGCTTTTACCAACATACCACTGATGATGTATATGCAATTGTTAGTTTTACTACCATATTATAAATCCAGTATAACGTGTCTGGTTTTAAGCATACCATTTTTCTAGTGCATCTAGCTACCATTACCGTAGTTACAGCCCTTTGTTAGTCGTTCCCTCTGCTGATTCGACGTAAGTTTCCAGTCTAATATTATCCCGAGATATTTTATTTTACTTAGCAGGTTTAGATATATGTACTATTTTTTTTAAATGCCGTATTGCCAGATTCCAGTAAAAGCCTAAGAAGGTATCCATTAAATTCTGACAGGCAAAGGTGGGGGAAATCGTTTTTGGACATCTATGTCACGGAACAAGACCCCCTGGTATCTTTCGGCTGAGTCGGATACTAGGCCAGAAGACCTCAGGGTAGTGCCGGATTAACCGTGTTCCGGCTAAAACCTTAACCACCGTTCCACAGAGGTGGTCTTGCCACTCAATGAACAACTAAAATAAAAAAACTAAAATTTATAAATAACCGTATAAATATTACGGCAAATCAGAAAATGTTTCAGACGTTGGGCCATTAACTAATAAATAATATTAACCATAAATTTCAGATCCCTGGCTCAATTTTCTCCTCTGTCCTCCTGCTCCTAATCCTCCTTTCATCCAGCCTAAAACCGATTCGCCTCTCGAAATCTCCTCATTCATTTGCCCATCTCTGGCAGTTAAAAATGTGGGCGGGAGCGTCCGGTACCCCATAAACAGTCCAGTCTGCCGAGGCAGATTTGTCTATTCTATTTGTGAAGGTGCCAAAACTACCGTGTCCGGTCAGAAACTGCGTCAGGAAGTAGTGTAGTTTCTTGAACTTATATTCCCACCACTGCCTCAGATCGGGAATAAGTTCCTTTGTCCACCTTGCCTTTCCGCTATCATTTGCCCATTCTCTCTGCCACTCTATTATCGTTCTTTCTCTCTCATTCTCATCTATATTTACATCCATCCTCCTCGCACCACACGAGGGCAGCGTAGGTTACCACCGACTGGAAAACTCCATTTAACACCTTTCTTCTGGTGCTACCTGGGCCTCCAATGTTTGGCATCAGCCGTATCAACGCATCCAGATTTCGGTTCGCCTTCTCTTGTCTTTTGGATGTGTACCTTAGTCCTTCCGATAACCAGACTCCCGGATACTTAATCGATTTAACCGGTGCAACCTAAACACCTTCCACTATAAAGCGAAGACAGGATTTTCCTGGCTCTCTTTGAGAACTAACACCTCAGTTTTCTGAGGCGCTAGCTGTAGATCGTTCTCTCTGATCCACCTACTAATGCGACGCAGAGCTGTGTTAGCCGCATTAGCCATGTCCGTTTTCTGACTCACATTGGCAACCAGTGTGAGATCATCGGCATAAGCTACAAGAGTGCATCCCCTTGGCATCTGTAGCCTCAACACCCCGTCGTACAGGACATTCCACAGGATGGAACCTAGTACTGAAACCCTGCGGAACACCCTGCGACAAACTGATGCTGCCATCTTTTTCTCTTATGGACCTGTCAGTAAAGTATCCGTCAATTACATTGACCAGGTTCTCACTAACGCCCAATTCTCTCAGCCTGGACATGATTTTTCCGATGATGCCGTATTAAAGGCATTCTTGACCCATCTCTGTATCCTGTGTAACTAAAGAGGTTACTTCTGTGACCGCATCTATGGTAGACCTTTTGGCCCTAAAACCATATTGGCGGTCGCTCAGCGCATGCTTTTCTTATAGCCCTCGCTCAAGGCGGCCTTTTACAAGCTGTTAGTAAAATTTAGCTATCGAAGTAAGAAGGCAAATTGGCCGAAATCGTACCTCTTCCTTTTCAAGCTGCTCGTTCCACCAGTATGGTTGTTTTCTTTCATACCTCCCATTTGATCTTACACAAGCAAACCCCTATGCATCACTCAGACCCTTAATTAACTCACGCACATTCTCACATCCCGGACCAATCAAGCCAAAAGCATCTACAAAAACTTCCTCATTTAAACATCTCTTTAGATGGATATCCCCAATTTTACGTTTATGTCTTTTGATAGCTATTTCAAAACTCACATACGTGTGAGTGTACACATATGTGTAAGCTAAGCGATTTTTCTTCCAAAACAGTCCGTCCAGCTTACGACTCTGTTTAGAAATGTCGTTGAAACCAGTGTGATGTCCAGAAAGGATTCACTAGGACCTCTTATGAATGTAGGTGCCTTACCGTCATTTAACACGGTAAGTCCCATGGCGTGGATCCATTCTGATAGGTATTTCCCTCTCCCATCTTGCACTCATGGGTTCCATGGACGATCCATCTCATTCAGGTCACTACCTGAATTATACACTACCAGCAGTGTATGGTAGTGCCGGCTCCTCGATTCACCACGTATACGGCCACGTCAGATTTCCTATCTTTAATGATCACCTGCCGAGAGACCAACTTTATGTTGGACTCCTGAAATAGGATCATGTCAAAACCTTCCCTTCGTGCAAGTGCCTCTGCAAAGTCGTGAGCAGCCCTCGACCTTCCCACATTTATTTGTAGAAACTTCGTAATAAATGGTTCTTATCTCTTTAACTTACTTACCCGTACGCTGTCTGATTCCTGGCCCTAAGTGCTTTCGCCCACTCTTTCCTGATAGGGTCGCTCTTGAGCTTCCGTTATTCCAGGATGAGTTTTCTATACTATATGTATATAGTATAGAAAAGTATATATATATATATATATATATATATATATATATATATATATATATATATATATATATATATATATATACACACACACACACACACACACACACACACACACACACACACAGTGATGAGTGTCTTACCACCCGGCTTTTTAACGTAAGAGATAGAAAACACAGTTACCTTGTGAAATAAAAAGAGATGAAACTCGTAGAGGTGGGAAATAATTGGTAGAAACCTATAATTTACATTACATTACATTACCACTATCGATAGTCTCACACCTTTTGACGTTAGCTTCGAGCTAAATCACCTCGGTCATAATTATTATGTGTAACGTATTTCCATTTTTTAATTTCGCATAAAGTAAAAACTGATTGACCACAATAAAGCAAAAATGTGAATAAAATAATTTAATTAATAGTAATTATTTAATCTAAAGTTTTAAATTATTAACCAAGAATAATTTCTACTATGATTTGAGGAGTTTCATACACCCTTGTCACGTAATAATCACAATCCTTCGTGGATTAGTGGTAAGAATTCGACACTGCGACACAGACGATTAGAGTTCAAAACCCTCATGTGGTTTTCTTTTTTTTAAATAATTTGAAATTATACAGAGATCGTTTTGCTTTGAATCGCTAAACATTTATGTTAGTCGGTTACTAGTATTAGAAGTGTTTAAAGTTAAACATAATATCTTATTGAAAAAACAGGATCGTCGTACTTTCGAAAATAAAGTAAAAATTCTTCAAAATTAAAAGAACGTTTAAAGAATGTTTAAATATGTAAAAAATTCTACAAAAATAAAAAAAAATATTGTAAATAAACGTATTTACAATATGTTTAAATCAGCCTTCATTAGCAGCAGAACAATAACCCAACTGTCACTAAAGAAATACAAAAGTTTGATGGATTAGACTTCAAGGCACGATGTTCTCATGCAGGCGCTCAGGGGTTCGAATCCCACATGAAGGGTTGTACTTTTTAAAATTTGAAAGTATGCAGATATTATATCGTTTTGCTTTAAATCACTAAACATTTATTGCAGTCTTTTATTAGAAGTGTTTATAGTAAAACATGAAAATCTTATTGAAAAAACAATGTCGTACTTTCGAAATAAGTAAAATTCTTCAAACATAAAAACGTTCTAAATAAATGTACTTCAAAAATATTAAATAGGTAGAAATTCTATAAAAATAAAAAAAATATTCTAATGAAATGTATTTACAATAAATGTTCGAATAAGCCTCCATTAGCAGCAGAACAATAACCCAATCTATTATAAAAGTTTCGTCTAACATTAGTTAATGTTTCTGGAATAATACCTCTCATTGAATCAGAGATCTTTTTTCTTAATTCTTGGAGAGAATTAGGCATATCATCTTCAATTCCATATAGCTTGGACTTGATATATCCCCACATAAAAAAATCACAAGGTGCAAGATCAGGTGATCTTGCAGGCCAAAAAAATATCTCCGTGGCCACTAATCAATCGATTAGGAAAAGTCGCACTGAGATATTCACTGACGATGCGAGAATTATGTGCGGGACAACCGTCGTGTTGAAACCATATGGAATCGAAAGGTATTGGTAAATTACGAAGGGATGGGACAATTTAATTTGCAGAAGTTCCAAGTATTTCCGCCCAGTCAACATACCGTCTATAAAAAAAGGACCAATGACATGATTCCCTATTATGCCTCCCCAAACATTTACTTTTCGAGGACACTGGGTACGAGCGACATAAATCTGACATGATTTTCTCGAGACCAATACCGAACATTGATTGAATTGTGACGGCCCCGCAATGAAAACGTACATTCATCGGTGAACAAAACGTTCTCTAAAAATGTTCATCTTGATGTGAAATTTCATTGCAGTTTGACCAAAATTCTAAACGTCTATATTGATCCCCAGGGAATTGTTCGTTGGATTTATGAAGTTTATAGGGACGGTATCCATGTCTTTTCAAAATTTTACCTACTCTAAATCTTGAAATTCCATATTGTTCTCCGAGACGAGATGGTGATTGGGTAGGATTTTGCTCAATACTTGCACAAATCAAAGTGTCCCTTAGTTCCAAATCTGGATTTACCTCCCTTCGTCTACGAACTCCTCTTGGAGCGAACACGGATCCATAAGTAAAAAAATTACGTATAATAGACTGAATTGTTGATCGTGCTGGAGCCGGCCTATTTGGAAACATATTTACAAATTGTTGTCTAATAATCCATTCACATGCCAGACAACAATTTGCACTTTTTCCTCGACCGTTGAAACCATTTTCACGAATATGTTTTTTCAATAAAAAGTTTCTGTTTACCGTGCAAAAACACTTCTCGATATGTTATTATTTGATGGCTTGATGATTTGGTAGCTGTAAAGCAGGCAGCTGTCGCACGCATCCATTACAATGTTGTTAATTGTTTTGAAAATCATTACCTGTACAGAGGAATTGATATTACCACTTAGAATGTAGTGATGGATTTGGCATTAAACAGTCTTCACCGGATTATTTTGCAATCACAACTGAAGACTGTAAAACTGAAATTGAATTTGAATTATTTTGTATTTCTGATTTTTTAACACTGGAATAAGAATAAATTGTAAATAAGAGTTTTTCGAAAGACTTTTTACCTAATATGTATCTATTTTTCTATTATTTTTTGATTGAGTAAAACAAAAATTTTATCCTTGTGTGAATTGAACCTCAATCTCTTGTCACTAGTCCACGTCTCTAACTATACACCAATTCCACATACAATATTTGTTTTCGGACCAACATACCTACCTTTAGTTTAATCAAATATTTTAGTTGTTATTTTATATTAAATAACTAAATAAAGATTATAATTTAAAATCGCTAATAATTAATGTTTTTTACTATAATATACCTTATTTATTCAATCATTTATTCTAACATCAGAAATTATTAAAATAAAATATTTTCGAGGTCATCCATATAATTATGACTAAAGTCAAATAGCACGTCAAGAACTAGCTTTATCTCGTACTATCTCACAACTTAATCTGTCTTCTATCCTTTCCGCTATTTTGCCGGGTGGTAAGACACTCCCTTCTCCCTTCCGGGAGCTTGGGTTAAGCCCCACATTTGAAGTCTATGTATTTTTCATTTGCATTATATCTATGATTGTGCATTCAAATATTTTGGACGACTTTATGCGACTTATTGGCACTCAAACATCAAAATTTCTAGCTATTCATACTACTTCCGATTTCGTTCAAAACTCACAATGAATATGCTGATATTTATGGTTGGATTTTACATTTAAAGGAGTGTGTCCTGTAGATGGTTCTAGCTGTTGTCCTTAAAATTTCGAAAATATACAAGATATCACAAATTTAACATATACATTATTAAATAAATAACATATTGCAAAATATTACGAAGTTTTGCACTTTTTTGTGATAATTAGTCATAAGAAAATAGGCTTCAATTGGTCTCTAAACTATATAATGATACAAAGGCGTAGTCTTGAGTTATTACCATTTTGTGGTTGATATCATTCTCCAGGAATCATTGTGGCCGTAGTCTTATCATGAACTGTGTTCCTTTCAGGAGAAGTTTCATCGTTCTAAAATTACAAAAGAGTAGTATAGTATATGCACAGACATTATATTTATATACATAAAAAATTATGTTATATTTAATATTGACACTCGCTCGAATGCTACAAATAGTTCAAACATATTTGAGATGATCATACAGTGAGCGATAGACAGTTCATCCGTCAATTGCCTTTGAGAACGTCTGCCGCACTTGCAGACTGAACACCAGGAAGAAATAATTAGAGACAATGACAGGCCTACAATCCGAAATCAATGTATTATTCCGAAATCAAGTATAAAGTTCAAGAAGAATGCCAGTGTTGGCAACAAAATTATACAAGAGATCATTTGTAGATTTTCCGTTTTTAACGATGCTGTACTTATTATGTAACGTAACTTGTTAATACCTCCATCTCTGAGTTGTTTATAAAATTATTTCTGATTTTCAGATAGATTAAGTTAACTATATATATATATATATATATATATATATATATATATTATATATAATATATATATATATATATATATATATATATATATATATATATGTATGTATATATATATATATGTATGTATATATATATATATATATATATATATATATATATATATATATATGTATATATATATATATATATATATATCTATATATATATATATTATATTATGTGTGAAAATTAATGAGTTCTACTAGGGAAGAACCGCGTTGAGAATTTCGCTCGACGTTTACGGCACCCATTTTGAGTCATTTTCAAGAAGGATACGGTTCCGTTCGAGTTCGTGGTCTCATTCTGCCTACTCCCCTCACTCGTGACGTACCTGTATCTTGTTCTGTATAAATACAAGAACCCTCAAAAGGCACTGAGGTCTCAATCTGCCTACTCCTCAGTGTCGGCACTCGACTACTGTTACTCGGTTACTGTTCGTTACAAGTTGGTGGCTGAACATTTAATTACCTAAGAATTTGGTTTAGAACTTCTAGTTGTTTGGAATTATTTTTAATTTAAACAGTACTGTTGAAATTATTTTTTATTTGATTTCATTTTTATAGAACAAATTTTATACTAATTTTATCTTTTTTTGTTTCATTTTTATAGAACTAATTTCTTATTTTCATACATACTACCTCCAAAAAATCTAAACGAAAATATGGTTTCAAAGATATTATTTGAAAATACCAAATAATATCTTATTTTTAATTAAAAGACGTAATTTTTAGTCCAGTTTAAATTTAATATAATACACCTGCTCCTTCCTAATGCTTTACTAGTACTGACTGTTTTTGTCTTTATTTATTATGCTTTATGAAAGAACAATCCACTATAAACTGTGATATACGCATGACATATTATCACAGAACTAGTTCTGTTCTGTAGAGATGAGCGTTGAATCACCGAACTGTTTTATTCAACCATTTATTTATCTTTAACGAATCTACGGTTTCTCACTGGGAAGCCAACTAGTTGATGTTGATTCAAAAAAACTACGTTTTGTGTAGGACGTAAACAGAGGAACAACGAACAATTCACGTCGCCGAGGATTAGTTGATCTGAGAGACTACTACAAAACTAAAAATAACATCCCGACTCTTTCGGGACGATGGACACTCGGGCGATCGGTTGACGTTGAAAATAAAATAACTATGTAGGTATTCCAATTGATGAATGAGTTTCGATTTTCGATTGATCTGCATTTTCGATTTCACATCTTTAATGATAGTTCGTTAAAGGATTTATTTATTGTAAATATTCAATTAAGAAGTCTTTTTCTTAGTTAAAAATTATTTACCTAGTACAAGCGTAATAATTGTATTTTCATAAAATGCACATTTGTAGAAGATGCAGCTTTTATGCTCGACTTTCTGAATTTTGCAATGATCGATTATTTTTAATTTGAAATATTAACACATGGGAGTTCATGTTTTGTATTATTCAGCAAACATAATTTTTATTTGGAGTTTGTCTTTTGTCTAACGTAAATGTGAATTTATTCTGTGAGTACTGAATATTTACTTATTTAACTGTCTGTGTGTTTAACATGTCTGCGCGTAAAAATGTTAGTATTTTATGCATCACTTTGAGAAAGACATTAACAGTGAGAGGCTGTATGCAATATTTGCAAAGAAAAGCTTGGTTATAAATCAGCTACAGCAAATTTGAACAGCCATTTAAAGTACTTCAGTAGTTTTTTCTTTGATTCAAGAAAGCATGTTTGTTTATGTACTCGCTTATTTGAAACTACTGTTAAACAATCAACTAGTTGAATAATTTAATTAGTTTTTCAACTAGTTACTTGTTTACGAAAAACGGTTCAGTTTCGTTAACGATAAAAACGTCAATGGCTCACCTCTACTGTTTTTTTCGTTACTACAGTGCCCTTACTCTGGCAAGCTTAAGTAAGAAGCTTTTTTATTGTGCCGTCATAATGCAGTTTATTATTTTTATTGGGATAAGGCACAATGTGACTTTAAAATAGGCATATTTTGATGTTTAGATTTCCAATTCGGAATCGGACTTAAAATACGAAACATTAATAAATGTTATTTATATAAAACGATTTCTGAAGTGGAAATCAAAATGTTAAATTAAACTTATTGTAAAGGAAAATTGTGGCATATTTAAAATAAAAAACAGTAAGCTGTCATTTAAATCAATTCGTCCAAATTTGATTATCTTAGAACATTGTTAAAATGCTAAAAAGACAACAGGTCAAATAAAACCAGTAAGTTTGGCAACGTTGAACTTCCCCTCTTTTATTATTCCACTAATGCATTCGACGATAAAAGGGCGGACCTCTCCCTCTCCCTTTTTAATCAGGTGTTTCTCACTCCATCTCACTTAAGGTACATACCGACATAAACTTTTACCTATACCGTATATAATATATTGTTTTGAATTATCTTCTAATATATAAAATTTCCCTGTCACAATGTTAGTTACCGTACTCCTCCGAAACGGCTTTACCGATCTTTACCAAATTTTATATGCGCATTCAATAGGTCTGAGAATCGGCTACTATCTATTTTTCATACCCCTAAGTGATAAGGGTTGTTCACCATAATTTTTTTATTTTTCGACGAAATTTTTTATTTTTGCTTTTTTATAATGTTGCATTAAAAAATACATACAACCCTAACTTTACTTTTTTATCATCAACTCCTATTTTTTATGGCTATTTTAGTAATTTAATCATTTTTCATCTCGCTCGATAACTGATCAATTATAGTGTTTTTAACTGTACTTCGATTAAAAATCTAAAATGTTTTTAAGAAAATAAATATTTATTTTTATTATTAAAGTTTAATCCTGATATATGCTTGAATCTTAGATTCTTCAAATTTGCCGCACCTTTACTGCTGAGTGAAATGCCACACTATACCATAAACTGAAGCCGGTCTCCTGTTTCACTCACACAAGACTTCTCTCACTCCCTACACAGTTTGCGGCCATCAATGATTATTGTTTATGCATCAAGTGTAGTAGTAACGTTCACAATTATCAATTTTCTATTTCTGTGTAACTCTCATAATAACTATTTTATTCATAATAATAAAATTATTAATTTTAAGTGTATTTGGCACGATTAGATCAGTTAATGAAGTTTTATTTAAACAAGTGATTTACATAACCTTAAAAGTACTCAACATGTGTCAGGAGCTCCAACCAACGACGGCTTTTGTGTTGTAAGTATACTTTTTTTATATAATTATTTGAATTTTTTACAACTATTGTTTCAAATTTTTTTCATAAACTAATATTTTCGCTATAATCCTGGCCGTAATTATAATTATACGTTTTCCATCATTAAGTAATTTCATTAATTCTATTTATATGTGTTTTGTACAGTGAGCAATGCCAAGAAAACGCAAAGGGGCTGATTTGAGCCGTAATACAAGTAGGTCCAGAAGTATGAGAGATAAAAGATCCCAAAGAACCGAAGAACAAGTCCAGCAACAAAATGCTGATGCACGTGTGAGCATTCAGCCATTGCGTCAAGAACAATCAGAAGATACACAAGCTGAGCGCAATGAAGTTATACGTTTAAAACAACGACAATCACGCCGTTTTACGGTTAATAGACGCAGAACAATGACCAACAACGCCAACAGGTACATCGTGCATTACATCTGATTCATTTTTGCGTCTAGCATTCCAGTACGAACCCGATATTGAATATTATGCTCATTCAAAAGTGGTAATTGGTGCTATGGATAAGGAATGTCTGCATTGTCCATGCCTCTCAATTCAAAAATGAGCCACCTGGGATGTGTTGCGCGTCACGAAAAGTACAACTACCTGAAATTGAAACACCACCTGAACCATTGAATACCTGAACCATTGAATGGTTTACTTATCGGCACGGATCCAGATTCTAACGTATTCTTGAAGTCAATTCGAACATTCAATTCCTGCTTTCAAATGACATCATTTGGAGCAACAGAAATAGTTCGAAATACTAATGCTAATGGTCAACAATACAATTCTACATTCAAAATCACACGCCAAGTTTATCATAAAATGGGCTCATTGCTGCCAATGCCAAACGAACCACATCAATTTTTACAAATCTACTTTATGGGTGCGAGGATTCCGGAAGCGCACTTGCTAATCGCGTGAATGCACGTTGTGACTATAATAACCTTGATTCATTTTTTGCCAGGCGCATCGACAGCGACTTGGACGCTCTATTGAACGAGCACAATGAATTGTTGAAAATATTCAAATCACACATGCACAAATTACAAAGCGATAATCACGCTATTGTCATTAACCCTGATAAAACACCAGCTGGAGAACATATTCGTAGATTCAATGCACCTGTTGTTAAAGACGTTGCTGGAATCATGGTTGGCGATCGTACAGGTACATGAGAAATTGTGATTCGTAGAAGAAATAATAATCTTTAGTTCATTGCTGATACACATCGTTCATATGATGCTCTCCAATATCCGCTAATATTCTGGAAGGGGCAAGACGGATATTGCATAAACATAAAACAACGAGATCCCGTATCATGTACTTCATTTATCATTAACCATTTAACAAAACAATTAAATTATTGAATGGAATTAATGTAAATTAATAATCATAAATATATTATTACAGGAGCTGAAACAAACAAGAACGTTAGCTCGAAAGATTATTATGCGTACCGATTAATGATTCAGCGCGGCCTGGACAACGTCAGTCTACGATGTCGTGAGCTTTGTCATGTACGCGAAGATAGAACTCACTGGATTTGCCAGGCATGCCACCGCATAATTTACAATTGACAGCTGGATCTCCAATTATCTTGCTTCGTTATTTAAACCCGCCACGGCTGTGTAACGGTACGCGATTAGTCATTCAAAAATTGATGAAAAAGGTTATCGAAGCCAGCATTTTAAATGGCAAGTTCAAAGGTGAAAATATATTAATACCACGGATTCCTATCATACCTACAGATGTGCCAATTCAATTGAAACGAATTCAGTTTCCGATTAGATTGGCATTTGCAATGACAATCAACAAAATCCCAAGGCCAAACGATGTCTATTTGTGGCTTAGATTTGAGTACACCATGTTTTTCACACGGGCAATTGTACGTAGCATGCTCTCGAGTGGGCAAACCATCCAGTTTGTTTGTGCTCGCTAAAGATCGGCTAACAAAAAATATTGTTCACGCTATAGCATTAAGAGATTGATTTTGTTTGTTAAGGTTACTATCGTAATTAATATGGGATATGTAATTATAAGTAATAAACTACACTTGAGTGCAAAAAAATCGACTCAAAATTATTTTGCAAAAGTCTATCTCCTGTTTCAATCTAAAAGGTGTAAATTTAATAATATTTATTGTACAATTATTATCCTCATTATTAAGTTTGAAAAAAGTTTTGGTTTTTGGTAAATCGGGTGACGTATTACAAATAAATAATGCAACACGTAGAGAGGGGGTCAGAATTTGATTCGTTGAAATCGACACGCACCGACTTTACGCGTTCGGTTAACATCGTAGGCATCAATTTCCATAGCGATGCACTAAAACATGAGTCAATTAAGTTCGCAACTGCATAACGAATGGATACCACATCTGTCAAAGCAGCTCAAGCAGTAGCATTATTGAGAGAAGACCTGAGCCAGAGGGCCGTGGAAAATCGACTAAATTTAAGCCAATCTGCTGTGTCCCGAGTATATCGTCGGTACCAAGATACTGGTGATTATGTCCGCCGACAAGGAGGAGGCCGTAAACGAACAACAACAAAGAGAGATGATCGATTTCTTGTATCTAAATCTCCGAGAAATCGACATTTGACTGATGCTAATCTCAAAGAAGAGCTTAGAGAGGTCCAAGGTGTGGTTACTAGCGTTTGGACAGTCAGAAGGAGACTTAAAGCAGCCAACCTGACACCAAAAAGGGCAGCTACGAGTCCCAAGCTAACTGCAGCCCAGAAGTAAAGGCGACTAGACTTTGCTCGCGAACATCTGGATTGGGAAGACTATCAATGGAGCCAGGTATTATTCTCCGACGAAAGTAGGATCTGCCTACATGGCAACGAAAAGAGGCGTCGAGTCTATAGAAGGCCAGGAGAACGAATTGCTCAATGTTGTATACGAGAAATTGTGTCATATGGAGGCGGTTCTTGTATATTTTGGGCAGGCATTTCCATGGATGGGAAAACCGAGTTGGTTTTCGTGCCTGGTGGAGGACGTGGGGGAGGTTTAACGGCGGATCGTTACATCAGAGATATTTTGGAGGCAATGTGGTTCCATACGTGGGATTTATTGGTGATGCCTTTATTTTATTGCATGATAATGTACGATGTCATACCGCACGGGTCACCACCACCTATCTGACTGAGATCGATATACCTACAATAAATTGGCCTGCGTTGAGCCCGGACATAAATCCCATAGAGTATGTTTGGGATGAGCTAAAACGAAGGGTTCGAAACAGAAATCATGCACCAAGTAGCATAATGGAATTGAGGGCTGCGCTTAATGATGAATGGGAAGCAATGCCTCAAGAATTTATTAGAAAAGTCATTCGATCCATGCGAAATCGACTAGAAAGTGTAATTAGAAATAGAAGTGGTAATATCAGATATTGAAAAATAAAAAAATTCATTTCGTAATGGATAATTTCTCTGTTCATTACGTCTTTCTTGGGATAGTTCCAATAATAAATATTTAAGAAACTCTGTTCGTATAGCATATTGTTTTTATAATGCGTCTTCCAAATAATGAAATAGCGGTTTTTGTAAGTTCAATAATAAAGTTACTGTTTGCACATTACATCTTGTTATTTTCATACTTCTTACATTAAAACAGAAGGTGTAATCTCAAATATCGCTTTTGAGTCGATTGTTTTGCACTCAAGTGTATAATAACTTGAAAATAATATTGTTTGGCTTTTGTTATTTTTATATTCCCTTATCGTTCATAGCGCTCCTCGCCCATTTCACGCATATACCACATACTTACACACTTATAATAAGTAAGGAACTTTTTGTCTACACTAGAATTTATCTAGAAACTAGAAATAATTTATAAGGCAAAACAGCGTTTGCCGGGTCAGCTAGTTTATTATACATAATTTAAATAGTACTAAAAAATCTAATTGCGACATTGGCAATCCTGATCGTATTCGATCCTATTATATTTTTTTAATCAATCTTATATTCATTATGTGTCGTAGTATTAACTACATATATAATTCACAAGCTCGCATAAACTGGACGAAATGAAAGCACGACTTTATTTTAAAGTTAGATCGAGAAACTCAACCTTGTTTTAAATACTCATGTGTGAGAAGTGAGGCATGAACAAAGCAATCAAAATAAAATTTGTTAATAAATCGGTCAAATATGATACTAGAATTTATGTTTTGTGTCTTTCACTCTTAATTATTACTGCTAAGTATTGATAAAGGTTTATATCCCGCTTGTCTGGTATCTGTGCAGATTATTATAGTTTTCCCGGCTATATCTTTTATCTCTTTTGCGGCTATGCAGATACCAGCCAGTTCTGTCTGAACTATGCTGGCATTTTTGAACATACCGCACTATATTTTTAGGTTCAGTGATCTGGAGTATATTCCGCATCCTGAGCCTTCTTCGATTTTGGAGCCATCGGTGTATATGCAATACGCATTTGTCACGCTTGACTCCCTATACCATCTTGTTTCTATTTTGTAGGGTTTGTTAAAGACAAATCTTTGCCAGTGGCAAAAACGCAGCCTGCCTGTAGCAGTGGTAGAGCATCCAGCTCTCCCCGCCAGAAACGAGTTCTCAATTCTCCCATTGCTACATCAAGGTTTGCACCAGCTGAGCACAATCGCAACCTTGTCACCAGCGTCGCATCTTTGACATATATGTCTAGAGGGGTGATGCCAATGACCAACTCGATTGAAGCAGTTGGTTTTGTTTTCATTATCATGAGGATTATTCTTTAATTCTATAATATTGAATATCACATTTGATTGTGCTTGGACGAGCGGAATATTCGACCACTTCCTTTAAGACAGTATCTACAATTCTCAATGGGATTTTGCCTAGGATTGCTGACTGCTCTTTCTTAGTAAGTAGTCATTTACCTGTCCAGATAAGTGTATTTGAATAAATAAACAATTCGGGGCCACACAAGTATATCATTCTAATATAGTGAATGAAAGTAGATCACAAATTGCGTAGATTAAAAAATAATAAGAAATAGAATAAAATGAAATATAAATAACGAGTCTTGAATGTCATGCGTGTTTGGTAAAATTAACTAAACATACGGTTCTGAAGCTATTCTTTTTTGAAATTTTACTTTTTAATTATTATAATTTTTGCACATTAACCAGAATACAATTACACCTCGGAACTTGAAATATAATTAGAATTCATTTATTTGACATTTCGACTTTCAGCTTGAAAATCGTTTGTAAAATACTTTTTGAACAATTTTTTTTTGTTTCTAGAAGTAAAACTCTTCTAATAGTTTAACTGTATTTGCCTCGCTCATAACGGCAATATGGACATACTAGAGAGGGGTATTTCTGAAACGACATTAGTGAATGGTTCATGTGATTAAATGAAATTAACTCATGCCATTATCATCAAAATTATTCAAATCACAAAAGATGCTTTGCGATCTACCCGCAAACTTAAAAAAATCATACATACCTATCTCCCTAACCTGTTCATTATGTAAACTGTTCGAGAAAATTATTAATTCAAGATTAACATGGCTTCTTGAAAAGTATGCAATACCTGACGCAGCACAATACGTCACCGTTCAACTCTTGGCGATTTAATGCTACTACAAACACAAATAGCTTCTGCTCTTTAAAATAAAGAAGATCTGATCGCTACTGACTTTGATATAGAAGGAGCTTTGGTTTGAAGGAGTCTACAAGGTTCTGTACTAAGTACAACACTGTTCATTCTTGCAATAAATGATATTTGTTGGAGTACTTGTCTACCAGTCAAGCACTTAATATACGCAGATGACCTTATTTTATATTGATAGGGAAAAAATACAATCGCCACATGCAACCTGCTCCAGAGCATCGTAAGTTAACTTTGCGAATGGTCCAAAAAAGCTGGATTAACTCTTTCAAACACTAAATCGAAATAAATACGGTTTAGCAGAAGACCCTGCAGTCAAAGTCCAATTATTACCCTTAACGGAACTCCATTGCAACCCGTTACTCATAACAAAATACTCGATTTAACTTTTGATAGTAGGCTAACTTGGAAACAGCCTATTAGTGTAGTAAAAGACAATCCAATGAAGAGACTTAATATCATCAAGGGACTATCACAGTACACATGTGGGACGAAAGCATCTTACTTAATGTACAAAGAGCTGTAATCCGCTCAAAACTGGACTACGGCAGCTTCATATACATGTTTGTATCAAAATATGTCTTTAAGCTACTGAAGTCGGTGCATAACACTTCCATTCGTCTTTGTTTAGGCGCTTTCAAATCTAGTCCCGTAAACAGCCTTTACTGCGAGACCAATGAACCACCTCTCTGGATTCGACGAGAGTATCTTTTACAATCTAACTTTGTTTCCGTATCCGTAAATCCATCCAATCAAGTTTTTCGTTTAATTGCCTTCAACATCGCCTCCGGAGACCCCGCAAAGGATCCAATCAATAACAGATATTCAGATATTAACTCTAAGAAAAATTATCGACCTTACTAAAACACATCCTTTTCCAATCTCGGATACCCCTCCTTGGAATAGACCAATCCCACATTCAATCACTTCCTTTTAGCATACAGTAAACACGAATCCTCAAGCCTTCTCATAAGGCAACGCTTCGAAGAAATCATAAGCAACAATTCCAAAAAATTTTGTATACAGATGCCTCCAAAAGCGAAGCAGGCGTTGGATGTGCCGTTACCACATGTGATAAAATAGTAGAATCATATTTATTACCGAATTTATGCAGCGTATACACTGGAGAACTATATGCGATACTGGAAGCTTTTAAAAACCTAGAATCTGATGATAACCAAGCAATATGCACAGACTCCCTTTCTTCGCTACACTCGATAAAAAGTCTATATTTGAACTAAGCATCCCTTAGTTCAAAAAATTCATAGGTCTTACGGTATACTCGATTCCAAAGGCGTAAATGTCACTATCATCTGGCTACCGTCCCATATCGGCAACCCCGGTAATGAAACAGCAGACCAAGTTATCAAAGAAACTTCTTGTATAAACAGTGAACACTCAAAAGCCCAACATATTCAAATGCGTAATGACCTAAAGCAAATGTTTAAGCTTCAGTATCATACCTGGCAAACCCACTGGAACACAATCAACAGATTGTTCATTACATGAGATCCGGCAAATGTTTGAAATTTGAAAAAACTTCCAACAATTTCCCGAAAAGAAAAAGCTGCCATCAAGATTAAGAATTGGACATACCCGATTCACACATGACTATTTAATGAAGTCAGAGCCGAAGACCAATTGCCAAATCTGCTTAAGTGTATTAAGTGTGAAACATATCCTCATCGAGTGTTTCCGGTACGCAAAACACAGAGTGCAACATAAACTTAAGTCAAATATTAAAGACGTTTTAAAATCACCCGATCAAGTCTCTAACATAATTGGTTTCTTGAAAGACATTCAGTTGGTTAACATAATTTGACTTTAATTGAATCGGTCATTATGAAAAGGGGTCATCTCCGCTTTTTTGACATTTCCACTTTCTGTCGAATTTCTATTTAACACACGTAAACGCGTCTATTCCATATAAAAACGGGTCAACTTTCATTATTACTACCGTAAATACAGCATACCCCACAAACCAGTTCAGTTTAAAAACGAGTCATCTCCTAGAGATAACCCATTTTCAAAATGAACGACGATTTGTACCCACCCACAGTATAATGGTTTATTATATTGACGATACAATCTATTTAGTAGTTGTATAGACCTGTATGGAAACAGACGCTGTGCGTAATACAATGTCGCGTAGTGATAGGTAGTGATAGTAGTGCAAGTAAAATTCCTCTTTTAAAACGGAAAAAAGGTGTGAGGAATCAAAATACACAATCTTAAAACAAAGCAACCTTTTACTCTTACCACGAAGGCGAAGGACACAGAGGTCCCGATGAAGTTTTCTCTTTTATAAATGACTATATAAACAACAAAATTCCAGAAAACTTTGAAGAGCTGCATCTCTTTTGTGACGGATATCTAGGTCAGGTAGGCTGATGCAGTAGAGAGAGTAGCAACACTAAAATGGAACTGGGCAGGTCACGTGGCTCGAATGACAGACAATAGATGGACAAAGCGGATACTGGAATGGAGACCAAGAGATGATGCCTACCGAAGTAGAGGTCGTCCACCAACACGTTGGACTGACGATCTAAAACGTTGTCATAGGAATTGGATGCAAGAGGCACAAGATCGAAATAGATGGAAAATTATGAGGGAGATCTATGTCCAGCAGTGGATAAGCGAAGATTGAATGATGATGATGATGATCTAGGTCAAAATCGCAATAATACTGTTATTCGATATCTTCTGGCCCTAGTAATGATCAAGAAGTTCAAAAATATTACTATTTACGTTCCACAGCGAGGCCACTCATTTAATTATTTGTGACAAGAGATTTCGGTACCGTTAAAAGAAAAATTTGTCGCTACCATAAGATTTTCTCTGTAGAGAAATTTGTAGATTTAATAGTGTCTTCATCTGGTCATAATAAATTTGATATTAGACATATTACTTACATAGATGTAGCTGCTTTTAAAAAATAGTGGCCAGATTAAAAAAAAGTTCCATAGGAAGCTTTGCTAAGGAAGTTCGAAAAAAA
Source organism: Diabrotica undecimpunctata (assembly GCF_040954645.1). NCBI lineage: Eukaryota > Metazoa > Arthropoda > Insecta > Coleoptera > Chrysomelidae > Diabrotica > Diabrotica undecimpunctata. The sequence goes on along the minus strand of NC_092812.1, from coordinate 50,911,495 downwards.
CGAAAAGGTTAGTTTCAGTATTAACTCTTATTATGAATTTAGCTTTTCCTCAGATAATTTGGGTATGGTGTTAGCTAAACCATACATTGATGGCATTCTTGAAGAACGTTTTCAACTTTTAAAACCTCAACAAAAGGGCAGTTCACCCATGTTTGTACCTGAACCTCAAAATCTTCCTGCCTATCAGGGGAAAATTTCAATAAACATAAAAAAATTGAAGACATTAAGAAGCTTTTACAATGCATTCCAGATAATCACAACTACAACATCTACAACATGATCTGTAAATGGTCTACTACCAGTGCCGAAGAAGTGAAACAAGGAGACATTATTAAACTATCATTATTTATTTTAAATTTTTTGTTTTTTTCTAAGTTTAGTGTAGCAGTTTAATGTTTATAATAAACAATATTCGTGTTATATTGACTATTTTTACTTTTATTACCTGTTCATTTTGAAAACGGTTCATCTCTTTTACAAAAAAATTCGGTTTCTAGGTCTTTTAAAATTAAAAAATATCTTTTTATAATGTTCCTTGGTTTGTATAGCAAATCATAAAACCAAAAACTACATAAAAACACTGAAGTTCTTAATAGTAATGAAAATAAGAAGTTTTTGACCTCTCCTGTGATTTTTAAAAAAAGTGGAGGTGGGCCCTTTTCAAAATGACCGATTCAATTTACTCGATGATCAAACATGTATGTAATCGTAAGTTCTAATTTAAAACTTCTGTAGCAATTAGTAATAAATCCTTATTGTAATTATTGTACACAATATTGTTTTTGTCAATGGCCATTCCAGCCGAGACACATTAATTTAAGTAAAAATAAATATATTTATGTCATTCGAAGTAATATATAAATGTGATGTTTCCGGTATAAGATGATAATTTCACATATCTGGAAGATTAACACTAAAATCGTCATCATGAATAAGCAGGATAAAATTAAACTATTAGAAGAATTTTATTTCAACGTAACAAAAAATAAAACCATTTAAATTTTCCAAAAAAATTGTATTTTGAATTCGATTTCAGAATTCAAAGTAGAAACGCCAAATAAATTATTTCTCATTGCATTTGGGTTCAATTTCCAAAACTCATTAGTTAAAAAGTAAACGTATTATGGAATATCTATATATTTAAAACATACCTCTCTGACCGAAAATACACTTTACAAAACATAACACAGAACTTACTATCGGCAACAATCAGGCAATCCGCAGGGATGTATCTGTGGCTCCCTGCTGCACTTTGTACCAATGATCTACCTGAAACAGGAAAGATAACTTGCTACATATACGGACCGATGTTACTAGGGAAACTGCCAATATCTTACTTGAAAATAGACCTATACACCACCATACGTACAGAATTACAGTTCACATTATTAAGATATTACAGACAACACTCTCAATTACTATTGGTGATCAAATACCGTTGCTGTTACAATCAATTTCACGTATTCATATATAGGTTTTAAACAAAATTAATAAACAATATAAATTATATGTTACTAACCAGTTTAGGACAAACTTTTCGATTGTTCTCATTGTCAATATCCGATTTTCTCTTTTTCTTCTTCGCTGAAATAGACTCTTGGCCACTGTCTTCGTCATCAGAGTTGGAACTGTCCGATTCTGAGCTTGAGCTAGAAGATGAGTTACTGGAACTATCTGAGGCTATCCCAGAGGGTTTTTCTAAATTAATCCTAATAGCCAAAGCAGCAAGATTTGGCTCCTTCTCGGTTAATGTCTTTAGCCATTTTTGAGATAATTTGGGTCTTCCTCTAGCCGTTTTATGCCATACGACCGGGAAATTTGTTCGACTACAGAAGTTTTGCGTTACGGCTATAGTTGTATCTAGATTTAATACTACGTGCCACCATCCACCTGGAACAAAAACAGTTTCACCAGGACCTTGTAATATTTCGATTGGTTTACAGTTCTGTGGCCAAGTTGGCTTTTGCGTTTTTGGATATATTAAATCAAACCATGTGATTGCTTCGTCACGCTGCTTTCCACCAGCTTGAAGTGTTACTTTTAGTATTTCTTTTGGAGTATGCGTTGGAAACAGACACCACCTGCAAATAAAATTCCCTATAAATACTATTAAGTAACAATACAACAAATAGAATATTTATAATAATTTTATCTTCAACTACCATCTTCGGTTACCAAGGCTGGCTTTTATGGCAGCAATTTTAACTCTTAATACTGTTGTTCGGAACAGTTGGATAGAACTGCAAACGAACTATTCTCTTAGTTTTCTCAACCAAGACTACTACAACTTTCAAAATAATTTAAGTGGTCTACTCATCTACTCGGTTCTACAAACATGTACAGTACCATAATTCGTTTCCTTAAAGACTGTCACCTTTACTACTTAGTGTAATTATATTAAGATGTTGTTAATGTATCCTAACTTGTATATAAACAGATTGTATATGTATGTAAACATAAACATATTGCAATAAACTTGTACCAGTGTCAATGGCCCATAGTTGCCGAGACACTTTAATTAAAAAAAAAATCATATAAATATTACTTAATTGTCCTGAATTTCTGAATGATTTTTATATATTTTACTTTTATTGCATTTACAATTTGCTGCCTGCAAAAATTATAGACTTGGAATGACATCTTCAACGCTGTGTGAGAAATTTATTAGAAAGTGGTAAAACATTGGGGGTTGGATATGTTACCTCATTGTGGTGGATACTAAAAAGTTCTAAGTGGTAATTTCCATCTTTTTTATTATAGTAATATACAATAAAAATTATTTTATAATCAAATTTAAGCCATGGGCTCTCACTCCTCAGAATAGGAAAATTCACATTCATCGTAGATATCTAGGGTATTAAAAAAATTGAGCTCTATAATAAAAATGATAAATCTGTAGAGTATCGACTTCGGTACCAGTTCAGTATTTTAACATTTTCGTTCTTATTATTTTTATACAACGTAACTGAAGAATTCATTAGACGTCTTGAAATTCGAGCATATGTTATAAATTAGTTATTTGATTATTAAGTACTTATTAATTTCAATAATTTCATTGCAAAATAAATGTCTTTTATCATCGGTATAGCGTAAATTTAAATGTTACATATGACATTTATGTTATAAAAACATAAAACTTCAATTAAAAAAATATCGATGACGTCTTATCTTGTAAGGTAGCGGTAGTATTACAATTAATGTTTTGCAAACAAGTAGAAAACTGAAATACTAAATCGACATTTTCGAACTTCACCTTCAAAAATAATCAACTCATAATCTAATAATGCAGTTCTACACTTTGAACGCACTGTATACCTAACTTATATGTAATATCAATATTACTGTAAAAACTAAATATCAAATTTATTAAGCTCCACGTTTGCTATAACTCCCTTTGGAGTCAACTTCAGGACATTTGTTGAATCTTCTTCTTGATTCCTACTTTACTGCCTATACGATAAGACTAAGATGACACTGAGTAGTATTATCATTCGTTATAAGTTACAAGCATATTAATAGACATACTTAAGATCGACTAGTCTAGTCTGTGTCCTCATCCTTGTTAAATTGATGAAGTAGTATAGAAATATACCTTCTTAAGTTCCTTGGCGCTTAAATGAATAAAAATTCAGTTTCTTATTACTAAAATTCCTAAAAAAAGAAATGTCTCGAAAATCTAAATTAAGGGAATTTTTACGTACCTTTTGTGTCCCATTACAAGAGCGTTCCAGGCACTGGTACCGAGGGGATCAATATGGATTCCGGTCCCAGACCTAGCAGGTCCCATTACAAACCATCTATAAGGAGGTCTCCTGTTTTCACCAGAATACTTTAATAAGTCATCTCTAAAATAATACGGTACTTCATAATCTTCTAACAATTTCTTTCTTCTCTTATGCTGTAGTAATAAAATAAGTTAAGAGGATATCAGTCAAGAGAAAAGAAAAGTAAAATTAGTAGTAAATATATCATACGTATTACACACTCAATGGGATTGATGAAACGTGGAATGTTAAATTTGTTGCGAATTATACTTGTCTTTTCTCCTGACCGATAAATTAATAGTGAAATAATGATTAAAGCGATAAAGTTTTATCTAATGAAAATTACAAAAGTCACGAGTAAAATAAAAAGAGTAAAAAGAAAAAAAAGGCCGTCACTGGCGGTACAGTAGTAAACAGTGCTTTTCTTCAGTCCTAAAAAATTTGCCATTTACGGTGGGATTTAAGAATGGTGTTTAGTTAAGTAATAGTGCAATAATTAGCTGATAAACAACTGTAAGTCATCTATATGTATTTATTAAGCCGCAAATCAAATTGGTTGTTATTTACAATTTAAATAAACTTAAAATTTCGTATCTATACGAGGCGTATTGAGGTGTGCATGCCGTTGTTATAATATCAGCAACTAGACAGGTCAGCACCGAAAATTTTGGGGCCACTGTCCAAGTTAACTATGGAGCCAAATATTGAGTCGATTTCCACCCCTATTCAAAGTCAATCTACCACCGTTAAGTCATTATCCATAGTCTTAGCCCAGCAGCAATTTCCAAAAATAGATCAGGCTATAGTTTTCGGCGCAATCGATGGAACTCGTCTTCAGGATTACCTTATCTCTTTAGGAAGCATAATAGAACCCAAAAATATTATTTTCTGTTTTCGTTTATCAAATAATAGAATTTGCATGTATCTATCTAGTAAGCAACTGTTAGAGGATTTTATGAATACCCAGGGCTCAATCAAGGTTCAAGTTCATATTATAAAGGCACGTCGACTTATAACACCAACCGAGAGACTTATACTGTCATATGTATCTGCAACTATTCCTCATGAAGTGCTTTGCGAAGAATTAAAAAATATTGGTGTGATTCCACCGATTTTTTTTCTCAGGATTCAAACCTACTAGAATATAGCCACATACCGTAGTATAAGCATAAGTTTCCGAAGACAAGTATATGTCAGTCCATACAATTTTGTTGTACCTGATTCGTTTACAGTAAATTACGAAAATACTTCCTATAGAATCTTCATTTCTCAGGATAGTCTAACGTGGTATAAATGCAAAGCTTCAGGACATATCGCTAACCAGTGTCTTACGAATTCCAGTACAGCTCCAACTGTAAGCTCACCTACAAATCTCCACAACCAAGTAACTACCGGCACTCCTAGTTATAGCAACACTTTCAATCAACCACATTCGGCGACAACACCGTTTTCACAAACTTCGGAAGCAATATTCTCTAACCTATCAACACTTCTTCCATTAGATAAAATTGCAGAAAACTCTGATAAAGCTGATACATTACCACATTTTTCTCAAACAACTATTTCAGCCAATCTCACAAATAAAACTTCAAGTTCGACTTCTGTCACTACTTACGACTTTGCTCCAGTACTTTCAAATATAATACAGCCACAGCATCCAAGTGAAAACTCTGATTGTGAAAAACTGATAATACTTGCACCAATTCAAGTACCTCCATAAAACGCAGTTGTGGTGAAATCATTTCTCCTACAGATTCAGCACTTTCATCACAAACCCAAATTTTCTAAATTAAAAAAACCGCACTCATCCAGCGATCCATTTACAAGGAAAACTATTGAAAATTTTATTGATAAATATACACCACCATTCGTTTTAAATTACCACCAATTGTCCTTAATGTTTGATAATATCCAAGGCTCACCCGACAATATTCACGTCGTCAAAGAATTTACAAGTGATTATATAACATTAATTATTATCATTATAAAACATAATAAAATACCGGAAGAATGGAGAAAGAGCGAACTAATTCTACTCTTCAAAAAAGGAGATGAAAAACAGCCAGAAAACTACAGAGGTATAAACTTGTTAAATACTACGCTAAAACTTACAACTGAAATTTTACAAGTGCTAATAAATCAGAGAGGGTCTAGCAGATGAACAACAGGATTTTCGTAGTGGAAGATCGTGTACAGATGCAATATCAAGACTTAAACATGTAATCCATCTTCTGTATAATAGAGAAGCTCCCCTAAATATTATAAAAACTGTCGAAAACATCTACCAAAACAACAAAATGGAAGTTAGAATAGAGGGACAACTTACAGAACCTATAGAAATAGGCAGCAGACTAAGACAAGGGGATTCATTGAGCCCCATGCTCTTCAATTTGATCATGAATGAAATCATCAAAAGCGTTAACAAAGGCAAAATTGCTTATAAAGAGGAAGAAGAAGAACTTAAAGTAAGTGTACAGAATCTTGACAAACTGCCAAAACTACTCCACTAGAAAAGCTTGACTAAGCTTTGTTTTTGTGGTTTTCTCAGGAGAGGGAACAGGGAACTTCGATTAATGTGCCCCTTATTAAAGAAAAAGCTTTAAACTTACATAGGCTAATTAATTGTAACGAAACATTCCGTGCTATTAGTACAGGTTGGTTTGATCGTTTCAAGCAGTGTCACGAGGGACTTCAATAACAATAATATGGGTGCCTTCTCATATCCGCATCCAAGGAAATGAGATGGCTGACAGCGCTATAAGAGAAGCCTCTACATCCAACTTACCCGTCTACAACATACAGCTCCAAGAAGATTTAAAATCAAAATTCAAAAGGAAGATCCAAGACAAGTGGCAGGAACTTTGGATCACCAAAAACATGAAGCTCAGAGAAATACAACCTAATGATAACAATTATTTATCCCTAGCATCTCTGAACAAAAAAGAGAAGATAGCAATACGAAGATTGAGAATAGGACACACATGTTTGACACACGGTCATCTTATGTCCTCTACAGACCAACAGCTATGCTCCCGCTGCAAGGATATTCCTATTACCGTCAAGCACAATCTCACAGAATGTCAACACTACCAGGCCACTCGCATTGCCAACAATATAATCTATGAATGAGAAAAATATAAGAAACTCCTGGAAAAAAATTTGGCCAAGCCTTACTTTCGAAGAAATGCTAGATCTAGGGGCTGAAGAAATCAATTTGTTAAAGGACCTTGTGCAAAATATTCCTAGCTGTGAAGAGGCGAATAACAATGATGTAGAAGAAAATGGATGCGAGCTGATGATGATGGCCAAGATATATATGATGATCAACAAATCATTGAAATGGTTACAGAACCTTTAAAGCTCACTGATGAAAGCGATGGGGAAGAAGATGCCAACAGCGAACAGCGAATAACCCACACAGACGTTGCAGCTGCGTTTGATCTAGCGCTACGCTACGCAGAGCAACACTCCGCCGCTACGCCAGTGGATACCATGTTTTTAGCGTAATTTAGCTTCGAGGGAGAGGCATTCTTCATTAAAGTAAAGAAATTTTACTGATTTCTTCAAAAAACAAGTAAAATTTGAAAACTTTATTACAGTTAAGTACTAGATATATAAAGTAGTGGTTCTTAGAGTAATTGCATATTTATTTTCCCCAAATTTATTGCCAAATTCTGTCTCGGATTAAGCGGATTTTCGGATTACCGAATTTCTGATTTCGGATTAGTGGGACTCTACTGTAATAGTATACCACATCATTGTTAATTAATTGCCTACCATACTTGTGGAACTTTAGACAGAAGACTACAGATAAAAGGTTTTCTGCGATCGTCTTATGGAAATAGTTGCACAAAAAAGTTGCACAATAAAAAACAGACTAATGGTCATCATATATGTAGTTTTAAATAAATTTTTAACAAGAATATTTGTTTTAACGGAATTATGTAAAATGGTAATCAAGAGGTAAATCAACGCCACAGAAAAAGCTAATCACGATTAGCGATAAGGTTAAGGTGAGTTAATAATACTACAAGTAAAAATATTTCTTCTAGCAAAATTTCTTCTATAAATTTTTGAAATTTATGTTACCGATTTAGGCTTAGGATTATTCTCAGGGGCTTGTATGCTATAAAAGCAGTCCAATGCTGTATGTGGTTCCTTTGATCTATATGTGATTCCTTTGATGTAGAGAGAAACTGCTTTTGGTTTGTCTGTTGTGTAATCGTGTTATCACGATTTTCTGTGGCTTTCCTGACTGTTTGTTGATTACAGTCGTTTCGTTAAAGGGTATTGATTATGTTCAAAAAAATAGGGCTAAAAGGAACTACAACGTTAAATGAGTTTGATTGTTTCATATGGTCAATGGACCCCCAAATATATAAAAACCGTGGAGTGCTACCATTTAAAGGGGTGCGTTTTTGAGAAATATCACCTTTTTAAAGTCAAAAATATATTTTTTAGAAAAACATATTTAAAAAACCGAAGCAAAAAAAATAGGAACACACGCGATTTTTCTTTTTTGTCCCATTACTTTTTTCCACGGGGTATAAGTATAGGCATTGCTTTACAGAAAAAAAACTTTTATCCTTCCTCTTCAAGATGAGGTTTGGTAAAAGTATTTAGAATTTACAGTTTTCCAGATACCATTTTTCAAAGTTCGCCGCTCACACAATTTTTTTAGCCATTTTTTCTATTATTTCCCAAACATTGCTCTATAACTTTTTTCTACGCAGTTGTAGTTATATGGTACATTGACATTAAATTCCACCAATTTTCTTAAAAAATCTTCCAGAATCAGCCAAACTTATCCTTCTAGACCTATTTAACTCAATATTTTCCCAAGATATGGCGCCATGCAATTATCATCCCAATTCTTAAAATCAACAAACCTAAAGACGAGCCCATGTCGTATCGTCCAATCTCCTTGACATGCAGTATGTGCAAACTAATGGAAAAGATTATAAATAACACACTAGTATGGCATTTAGAAACCTCAAAATTATTGTCACCCTTTCAAAGTGGTTTTCTTAAAGGCAGATCCACTACCGACACCCTAGTATTGCTTGAGTCTGAAATCCATGAAGCATTTCGACATAATCAAAAACTGCTAGCTGTCTTTATTGATATCAATAAAGGTTTCCAAACTGTTTGGAAACATAATATTTTGAAAACATTAAAAAAATGTGAAATAGAGGGTCACACATTAGCTTTTATACAAAATTTCGTCACTCATAGACACAATCAAATAAGAGCTAATGGTTATAATTTTCGTCAAAGATCTCTTGAAAATGGAATTCCGCAAGGCTTCATTTTACGCCCAAGATTATTTCTGATTGCAACAAACAACATCCTAGACGAACTGAGATTACCGATTAAATCCAATCTATACGCAGACGATTCGATTAACCAAAAAAAGCAGAAGTGTGGAATGTGCGGCTGGAGTAATGCAGAAGTTCTTACAAACATAATATTCATCAAACGAAAAAATATAAAGAATATTAAATTACTTTAAATGGACGTACTCTAAAAGAAACAAAGGAAATAAATTGTCTGGGGTTAATTCTAGATTTCACCCTAAACTGGAAAAGCCATATAAATACCTTAAAAAAACAACGTTAACCTAGAATTAATCTCCTGAAAATTCTCTCAAACTATACGTGGAGAGCAGATACAAGAACCCTACTATATGCAGCAAATTAGACTACAGTGCAATACGTTATGACACTGCCAAAAGATTACACTAAAAAAACTAAACTCAATTCAAACAACATCAAACACAAAAGTGAGTAAAAGTGAGTTGAACGTACTGACTATCGGTCTGACAGGAGCATCTTGCTTTCGTATTTTAGGCAAGCCGTATCATTTTGGACAATCTCAGATTCTAGGGGAAGCAAACAACCAAAGTATACACACTCGGAAAATTAACTATACATATTGCTCCATCCTTAAATCAAATAATAATATGAAGAAACTGTTTAATAATCGTGATATTAGGCTCTCTCTACGAATAAGAATGTTACGAAAATATGTGTTTAGTACCTTGTCGTACGGCGTGGAAGCATTGACTCTTAAACAGAACAATATAAAAAGTATTGGGAGTTTCGACAAATGAAGAAGTATTACGATGAGTGTGTAAATGAATACGGGTCTCAGTAGAATGCCCTGGATGAGATATTTAAGAGAAGGATTTGGTTGCACCTCAAACGAACTGTTTAGAACAACTGTAAATAAAGTTCGAATAGCTTTGATATCCAATCTCCGATAGAAGAGGAACGGACAGAAGGATGCTACAAGCGAACCTTTGGCACAGTAAGACTTCTTTGACAGACCTTACTGTTGCTACGAGGTTTGATTTAGACTTTATGCAAGATCGCTGGGAATACTACAGCTAAATGTTTTGGCATGAGCTTATATATAAATCAACTGTAGTCCCGAAGATTTATATGATAGTTAATAAAACTTGTGCAATGAGCTAATTCGCTGCAGTACAAACGGGTGTAGAAAAAACGGTTTCCGGAGAAGAAAAAAACCACCAGATGGTTTCCAGTGGTTGTTGACCGGTTTCAAATTTTGTATTTTTTATAAATAATTGTCAAATATATTCCTGTTTTAAAAAATATAACAATTTTAAAATTCATTCTTCATTTTCCCGCCTATAAGAACCGAAAACTTTTGTGTTAATTTTAGCTTACCTCACCAAAATTACTATCAAATATATATAAAGGACTATCATCTTTAGTAGACTGCATATAATGGATATAATACTTCATTTTCATTTTTACACTGTAGCCTTCATTGTCTTCTCCACACTTAAATTTTTGGTTCCTATATTTCCTAGTTAATTTTTCTAAAGTCCATTTCTCTTCGGCCCTCCAACCTTTTTGGCATCCTGTAATTACCACAGGTTTGTAAGGAAGTTCATAGTTTGTTATAAATTGTCTCTGGGAAGTTCGACTTTCATCTATCCTTTCACAGTTGTCTATAAAGTTTTTGAACCTATCAACATCTGAAACATATTCCATTTGCTTCCATGCTTTCTTGGTATTCAGTTCTAAAAACAACAAGTCTTTTAAAAAGTTATTATTACACTAATGGATAAAAAACTGGACACTTCACATTAAGTCGACTTTACTATATCATATGAGATTTGTTATGATCCCTCGTTTCTATGATGTTTTAAAAAATCGTGTTTACACTGAATGATAAGTTATGACTTATGCTATGCTATGAGTGACACGACAATGAGGTTTTGTTGATTTTTCTTTTTGTTTATGGTCATAAAGATATTAGACACAGTATAGGTAACAACTATTACATTTTTAAACTATTATAATGGAAAATAAATTTTTGCTTGCATTGGCTTCCCGACTTTTAATAATAATATGCCGGCAACAACTGCGAACAGCTAATAGTAAGAAGAAAAAGATCAGACGCCTCTGGCCTCGCAGGTAGCTCTTAAGAAGAAACAGTGAACGGGGTATATCACATTTAGTGTTTATATTATACCAAATGATTCATGAAAAAACTAAACTAAAATTATGCCTAAGAAAATTATAAAACACTAAACTAAGAATAAAATGAGCTAAATAAATAATATAAGAAAAATACGACATAATAGCACAGATTAGACAATAGGCTCAATATCAATGCAACAAACAAAATATAAATAAATAAATAAAGGATGTTGTCTCTCGGTAAGAGATTGTCGCTGAATTGACATAAGAAATGAGGCGCGATATTTAAATATGTTGGTGTTACCGGTATTATTACCGAAAATCATATGATTTTATCATCTGGAATAGGTACTGTCCTATTCTCCTGTGACAAGCTATGACGAGCTGCATGACAATGCTTAGGACAAAATCATATAACAAATCACACAGTGTAAACATGTAAATTTCACTCCATGACCAGATCACATGATAAATCATGTAGTGTAAAGTCGACTTTAGTAACTTTAATGCTAATATTTAAATGAACCAAAATTAATATTGAGAAACTCAATATTAATTTCTGAATATTTCTTTGTAACTACCTTTCATTAATTTTTTCCTAAAATTACCCAAATTATCTTTATTTGATTCCAGAAATTTTTATAAACTTTTAAACTTATTAATTTCTTTATTTTAATACAGTTAATATTTAATAATAGTTGTTATAGTTGCGAATTTATTTTTGGTGATCATGAATTCTACTATTATTCAGATTTAAGTAATACGACTTATACTTTCTCTAAGGGAAAATTTACTCATAAGTATCTATAGTCTCAATATGGTTGAGCTCTGGGGGAACTCGTTCAGTTTAGCAGGACAGTTTCAAAATTTTTGTCGTATGTCGTTGCACGATTTCGAGTACCTGTTAACAATGATTGAACCAGTAATAAGAAAAAAGGATACTAATTACAGAACTGCTGTGCCTGTTAGGGAAACACTGGCGATAACTTTACGATTCCTAGCAACAGGAGATTCATTTAGCAGTCTGATGTATACATTCAAAGTGTCCAAATAAACTGTATCACGGAATGTTATGGAAGTTTGTGGTGCTCTCAATGAAACACTCAAACAGTATATACGCGTAAGTAAAAGTAATTTTTATAGAACATACATTATAATAGATAATAACTTCAAATTCAAATAATAAAAATCACTGTTTATAATAATGGCTTTATTTACACATTAAAATGATTTACATATTTCTAAATAGGAGAAAGTTGTGAGGAAGGAACAGAGGAAAGTAATGTATGCGAATTTTGTGAATGTACCGACATATAATGTTCTTGTGGAACAGGGGTAGGCGGTACAGGCGAATGAGGTGTCGAAAGTGAGTGGTATTTAGTATGATGATTTTGGGTGCCATAAGGCGCCAACATGGAATGATATTGAGCATTATGTTGGGAAACATGAGTGGGGATAATGGGTGAATGAACTACTAAGGCAGCACCATGTAGTGACGTAATACTTTGTTGGGGAGTATAGCCAGAAGAAGATTATGAACTAGCTGACACATACTGATTCTTGGAATATAGTTTCATTTCTGAGTCATAAATAAGATGGTTTATTTTATGCATCAGTATGCTTCTTTTGTGCTCTGTAAATTTTCGAAGCTTCTCAGTGATATGTTCCCCAAATGCTGAACATTCATCCCGTGATACATTGGTAACATTATCTAAGATGTTAAAGGATCTAATTAGCCGGAGATCGTCGGTATTTTTTTGTTTTTTTGACCCGTTTGGAGTAGCAAGAACTTGCTGTTTAGGCGGACCAACCCTGTTTGATTGGCCAGTGTGCTGAATAGCATTTTCAGTTGCTTCTTCTGTAGGCATATGGCACATATTTTCTTGAGATTCATTCATTTCGTCTAATACTCCTGGCATGTCATGTTCGACGTCTACGTTATCGGAAACCTGTAAGTAATACATATCCAAATTAATATTCTTTTTATTTACAGATGCCCACAAATTCAGAAGAATGGCTAAAATGTGCAAATGAATTCGAAGAACAATGGAACTACCCACACTGTTTAGCGGCTATGGATGGTAAACATGTGGCACTACAAGCACCAATGAACAGTAACAGTGAATACTTCAACTACAAATCATTCTTCAGCATTGTCTCGTTTGCACTTGTGGATGCAAACTATAACTTTTTATTTGTTGATGTAGGTTCACAGAGTCGTATATCCGATAGCGGTATATTTAAAAATACTGTTTTATGGAAGAAAATAGAGAAAAATACCCTGAATATACCTGAGAGTAAACCACTTCCTGAACGTGATCTGATTATATATATATATATATATATATATATATATATATATATATATATATATATATATATATATATATATATATATATATATATATATATATATATATATATATATATAATAGAACACCTCTCTACCCTAAGGTGTGAGGTAGTGATCTGATTATACCATATGTTATTCTGGCAGATGAGGCATTCGCATTACATGAAAACAATATGAGACCTTATTCTGGCGTTCGCGACAAAGGTTCAAAAGAAAGAGTATTTAATTAGCGCCTTTCTAGAGCAAGACGGGTCGTTGAAAATGCTTTTGGATTTCTTAGCTCCGGTTTCAGAGTCTTAAGAAAACCTATGCTTTTGGAGCCGCAGAAAGCCAGAGACATAGTTTTAACAACTGTCGACTTACATAACTTTTTAAGACAGAGTGCAAAATCCAAAAATATATATAACCCAGAAGGTACTTTTGACAGGGAGCATTCTAATGGGGAATTAGTAGCCGGATCTTGGAGAAATAAGGTAGAAAAATCCTCATTGTCTAGTTTAAGAAAAATACCAAGAAAAAGTTCTTCAAATGCACAGGCAATTCGCAATGGACTTGCTGACTATTTTGTTACAGATGGACATGTAGCTTGGCAAGATAAGTAAGCATAAGTATAAGTTTAACAATAGACCTACATTAGTTTTAGTAATAAATGAATTTTGAAATACTTACATTTTCTATACCATCTCTGTTGTCACGTGTTTCTGTGTCGATTCGATTGACGGGTGCATCCTTTTCTGTCAAAAATTGAAAATGCTTTTATAAGCAAACCAAGTACTGACAAAAATATCATCTCGTCCTAAAAAAAATTCAATTATCCATAGAAATAAAACAAAACATTTATCAATGTCTACTGAAATTAAAATGTCAAATTACCTTTTCCTGTTCCCATTGACTTTTTCATTTTCACCTTTTCTCTTCTATATGAAGACAACAAAGACGTCATCTTTGTTTTAGCTTCAGCGACGGAACAACCGATATTGTCTGCAATAAATACCCATGCATCATATTTCTTACTTTTTATATGATAATTATTGCTTTTTGGATTCCATAATTCCGGTTTGTCTCTGTATGCCTCAATAAGTTTTTCAACTTCTTCATGATTCCACTCAAAACAAAAATAGTACAGAAACACAATAATCTGTAAAAATGGTCTTCAATCACAAACACCGTTCCAACTTAACGCGCACTTTTCTTTGATCTACACTACTTTACCGACAACCAACGGATAATGTTCGTTCTTATTTGAACTTGTACGGCGCAGCGCTACTGTCGTTCTCACTAGTCGCTCAAGCTCGCTCCGCGCACAAATGAACCAAAACAAACAAGCGCTGACTGAAGGGGTTTGATTGATTCGTCTACGCAAACATTACGTGAAGGGATTTGATTGTGTAAAGTCTGTGTGAAGTATCTGTACTTTCATTATTAGAAAAATGTCAGTGCCTCAAGAGGAGCTCAAATCGGTTTCTGGACATCAACGATTTTATTTCGTTTGAATATATATATATATATATATATATATATATATATATAGGACACTAGGCATCTTAACTAATCCCATACAAATCTATATACCCAAAAATCTTTTCAATTCATCAGTAGTAGTATCCTTCCATTGTTGAATTCGAGCTTGAAGTAAATTGGTTTTTTCTGCTTTTTGCGAAGCGTATTTATTGGTTTCTTGTAAGATCAAATTCATGATATCGTCATCCACAAACAGTAAAAAAAATCAATAGGCTGGTTATCATGTATACCTGAGATATTTTCATTTATATTCAACCCTTGCTCGAAAACAATGAAATGTTTCAAATTATCCCTGGTTACCTCATTCTAGTTCAACACTGTAGAAGCACTAGGTATTTCATCAGCTGTATCACTATCCCACTCAAAGTTTCTGATAACACTTTCAATTGTTTCATCTATTAGATTCGTAGGACTGCTAACAGGATTATTTTTTATGTTGTCAGCATGCTTTTCTTGTTCAACGCTTTCGATTTGTATTGCAAATGATGTACTGGGTTGATCTATGCTATTAGAGTTATTAGAAACGTTGAGTACATTTTCTTTTCTTCTTTTTTTTGAACAGGTGATGAAGAATAATTAGATGAATCTGAATAATAATTACTTGCGATATAACTTTCCGATGAATACTCAAACACCTGTTCTTCTGACAACATATCATCCATTAGTTTTTGTAGTTTATTTTGATTTTTTTCATAATCACCCATTTTTCTCAATTTTACTGCGATACTGTTACTACTATAACAAGTTGATGCGAACTAAATAATACACTGGTTAGACCCATACCGCTACAATACGCAGGTTTATTCTTGCAAATTTGCGAGGCACGTGCGCATCGCATGGCCTCAGCTTAACAATGTTATTTCTTAGGCCGCGCAATGCATCCGTGCCTCGCAATTCAAACTCATGTTTAGAAAGAAATTTTGCTATATTTAAGAAATGCGTTGTTTTTGTACTGCATTTTTATGCGTTTTAAACAAAAAAAAAAATAATAAATTGGCCTGGGAAAAGGCAAAAAATATTATCATTATGGCGATAAACATGTTAATATTTAATGCTGGACTGAAATTTGCAAGTGAAATATCTAAAGTTAATGTTTTGATATATTTCTTCTATTGGCTACAGCGAAAGTTGTATCTCAAAATTACACAAAAATAGCTCTGATGTAACGCTATCTTTAGAAATTAAGCTAGAAGAAATTAAAATATATATTAGTATTTAATATTATACCTACATACATAATACACCTAAAGAAACAACCATAAACTATGTTGTAAAAAAAATTGGACTTTTCAATACCCTCCTACCCCTTCATCACAAAGAGTCATTTACAGTCGAGGCCCTCCCTAATGTCGACATCACAATTGCGATTCAAGACCCCATTTTCAGTGATATTTTATTTTTTATTTATTTATTCCATAAAACTATTATATATTTAAAAAATTTAATTTTATTTCTAGATTTTTTAAAACTAACTATAAAACTTTATTTATAAATGTCATACAATCATACAAGAATGATTAATTAAGATTAATAATTTACATAAAAATAATTTAATTTAATGAAAAAAGATGAACACTGTATTTAGTGAAGAACATATTATATTTAATAATACAGCATCATATAGCTACAAATTAAAATACACTAAATGACATCAGTTGTGTACTCATGCTCCCAGACCCCAAGTCATATAGCATCAGGATATTCATAGGGACGCTCTAATAGTGGGTAGATGTATGATTCTTCTATATACTCGGATGCCTTATTAGCTGGTAAGTTAAGGGATGCTCCATTAATTATTAAATGTACAAATATATTTTTCCTGTCATTTTCATTTTTGAAATATATTACTCATATAGAGTATATTACTTGAATAAGAGAAAAAAATTATTCTTAGTGTTTTTTAAAAATTGGGTGCTCTATAGCACTATTAACATTATAATTTATAGTATATGTTATATAAAAATTGCTTGATATAATTTATATTTCTGTCTACACCTTTTGATATGCAAAAGTGATATTTTACCTTAAAGCTATATGCAGATACTTGAAACTACTACTAGTTCAGGAGTAACATTCATTAAAACACGGTGACTTAGATGAGCTGTTAATGCAATGCTAAAAAGCTAACCACAGGAATATGAAGAATATAAAGAAGAAGCAGAGGCAGACTGTGAATTAGGTGGTTAGAAGGAGTTGAGACTGACTTAAGGATACTAAAGATCAGAAGATGGCAACACATCACCAGAAACTCAATAGAAAGGCGACGAATCTTATAGCTGGCCAGGATTCACAGAGGATTGTCAAGCCAAAGATGATGATGATATCTGGTTCAGGTTCATACTTAAAATATTTGTCAATGATGTATTTACGAATAACAATTTATTAAGTTGTGATGTATATTGTAGAGATCTTTTATATCAGTCTTATTTCTACACAATTTTGATCTTTTTTTATGTGAATCATCTCCAATATATATCTTTTGATATAGATTCTCAAAATCAAAAGAATGGCTGTCTTCTAGATTAAGAGAATGCTTAGCTAAGACTGTAGTGTTTAATTTTTTAGTTTGTACGCTATATTTGTAAGCAACAACCATCCTACGTAGATATTGGAGTGTTTGCTGAATATATCTTGAATTGCAGTGTTTATAATTTACCTTGTAAACATCTGACTGATGACCATTAGTAACAATGGGTTTAAATTTTGAAAAATATTTTCCTGGTATTTTTGATGATTTATGTCTAACATTGATGTCAGATTTTGCTAACATTTTTCGACATTGGTTCAGAGAATCCATTAATGTATTCTTCTTTATGTGCCGTCTTCTACCGAAGGTTGGTGACCATCAAATGATAGGTTTCTCTGTTTTGTGCCACATGTATTATGTTCGCAGCTTCTGGTATTTGAAACCATTCTCTCAAGTTTCTCAGCCAGGATTTCTTCTTTCTTTCTTTCCATTAATGTATGGTATCAATATATAATAATAAAAATAGTTAGATTTGACAACAAACACTCTTTTCTCATGAAAAATAACACTGTGGACAGAAAAATTTAATAGAAATTAGCATAAATGCAACCAATTCAGGAAATTTGTTTATAAAACAAACACTATGATCAAATTGTAGTTTCAAGATGATTTTAACACATTCCAACTGTGCTATTCATGTGTAATAAATCCTAAATCTGAATTATACATTCTACATTAAAATGCTTATCCACTATTATATGTATTCTCCTATTAATCCATTACTTGATGTTTTAACAGCATAGATTAACTTAAGGATATTGATCTCTAAAATGAATTAAAAAATGAGAAACCATTTTTTAATAAGGAATACTTTTGGAAGATTTATTTTCTTTGAAAAAAAAAACTGAAGATAGCAGCAAAAGCAAGAGTTAAATCAAGGTGATGCTGTATTATTTGTGTAGGTATTTGCTTTATTGGTAATCACATGCCAGGTAACTAAATAAATAATATATGTTAGTTTTGTTTTCAGTCAACATAAAACTCAAAACTCATGTGGTCCTCAGCAGTATACCCTATTTGCATGACTAATTTAAGAAAAAATGTCTTACATATCATGGGATGTTGTTAGACAAAACAAGTACAATATGAATTTCTTTTTTGGGATTGGGGTTAGCTTTGTAGAAAAGGGGTTGTATAGAAGTGTTAATATTATATTTATGAATATAACAATTAGTTATCTACATTGTTTATCATAATTTCGTTATATTGTGAGAACTACCAGTGATTTTTTTAAAGTTAGGTATATTCACAATACTTTCAAAAGTATTTAAATTTTATAGGTTAGAATTTTAAAATCTGTTTATTCTTACCTGGTCTAGCCCGTTTCTTTACTTCTTTAATCCGTTTTCGTGCTCTGTGTGCGAATTCATGTTCGTCCATTACTTTGCAAAAAATAATTGAGAATGAGAAATGAGAACCAATATCCAGCAAAACTTTTCAATACATAAATAACATCCAATAATAATATCATTGGTACTACTGAAATCGTGACACTTGAGACTTGACATATTTGAAGTCAATGTCAAACACTAACACTTTGACTTCCAAGATATTCAGGGACGAGAAGCTAATTAACCCAAGCGGTGCCGACGTTGCCAGATTTTCGGTAACCATATTTTACCGCGATTTTTAAATGATAAAAGCGTAATAATCCTCTTTCAGTATATAAAGGCGTAAGAGAAACACATCGTAACCATCAAAATAAAAAGTTTACAAGTGACGATTTGTTTTGAATAAAGTCTTTCTGTTATTAACAAATGAATGAAATATTTTTGTAGTTATTTTAAAAAAAGATAAATACTTAATTATAATTATAAGAGTACCTATATAAGAGTATATTATAATATTATACGAGTATTTAATTCGTTAATAGCAAGGAATACATACTTTATTGAAAACAATACTTTACTTAAAAAATTTTTATATTGACAGTTACTATGGTATTCCCTTATTAGAAGGAAAAGGTCAATATTTTCCTGGGTTTTGGGTTAAACCAATTCTAGATTTGACTCTAGAATTAATTATAATTTTTTTTTTATTTTAAAGCGACTGTTGTTGTCATATATTTAGCTTTAAGTACTATTCTATTAGTTTATGTTAGATGTCATATTAGTGTAGCGAGATTAAATAAAACGAGCGGTTCGAATTTATATACATATATTTATTTATAACTTTACAGTTTGGTAGTATCTTAACAACTAACTCTGCTTCTAACATTGTTACCTATATATACCAAAAGTATTATGTTCGAGAATATTCTGGCGTAGTCCCACCTCTAATTCGCCTACGTGACCGGTTATTCTCCCCCGCACTCGATACACGGGTATTAGAGATCCAATGCAACCGTTACCTGGGACATGCCGAGAGCATGTTCGTAACATTAGTTTTATGTTTGATGTTGGTTGTCACATAGATGAAGGATGACACTTCGTGCCATGCCGATATATTGTAAAATAGTCTTACATAAAAGAGTTAATAAAAATCTAAAAAACCTACATTTATTAATAATACAACAGTTGCAAAATATATATGGTATAATAAATTACAACATTCATACATAGCAACTACATAACATTTATATTTAAGAAATTTTAATTTGCAAGTTGCCATACAATAAAAAATCAACATTTTAGAAAATGTACATATATATTAATTTAATATTGATACTCATGTGATGGTGATACAAATTTAAATATAAAAAATGATTCTTCATTGGAATGTTATGAATTTTCTTTAATATCGCTGAGTTCTTGGTTAGAAGATCTCTTAAGACTGGCGTTTCCTTGCACTCTCTTCTTTTTATGGAAAAAAAATCTGATTTGCGAATCAATATGCCTTTTTAGTTTCTAGAATTCTAAAACGACCAGAAATAAATGTTTAACACACTCGGAGAGAATTTTGTAAGAGCAAAAAAAAAACAAAAACATTTTTTTACCTTTGCTGTGGAACTCTGATTATTAGCTTTGAACCTATTATTTGCTATTATGTTCTTATCTTCTTTTTTTAAATTGATATGTTGTGAATCAAAAATATGATTATAATGATTTTATTGCCATTCTACAAAAACGTTATTTTCAATAACTACTTTTATTGCTCTAGTACATGAATTGCTCATCTTATGTGATCTTTGACTCTTTTGTAATATAGATCTTTGTTATCTTTTTTGGGACATAACCTATAAACAATAAATCTATGAATATTCAATTATTCAGTTAAATATTTTAACATATTTGATTTACTTCTATTGCAATTAAAATAAAGTATTTCTCCAGCGATACTATTACATTTACTGCTTAAAATGGCAGAGCAAATGTTTGCAATTTCGATTTCTCACTTCCAGGTATCAAAGTCAGTTTTTTTGCAAAGTAAATCACATAACTTCCCATTTCACATTGCCCTGTGGTTGTGACTGACAGAAGACCAACACATCACCATTTGGCAACGTCGGCATCATTTGGGCTAATAATTAGCCTCTCGTTATTAACGAATTGATACAGAAAACGTTCATGAATTTCTTCTTTTATTTATTGTTGGTGGAAAGTGGCTAGTGACGGAACGATGTCTGCGGAGATGAAATTTATATTAATGAATTCTGCTTCACTTACTGATTATTGTACAATGATTTTTATTCTCTGAAAAACATTATTTATTATGTAAATTCCATTTAAAATATGTCTTATTTTTAAAAGCCACCGCCATTATCCACCATTATTTTCCATGAAACAACAAGAAATGATAGGAATGACAACTGTTTCTTATGGTCAAGAAGAGTACTAAGGGTAGAAGTGGCCAAGTTACCTTGATAATTCTAATAAGTGTTGCCATGGGTATACAAAATATGTTTTCTTATGAAAAAACAAAAATTGCCACTGGGGGAGTGCCGACAGAAGGTTACAAATACGACTGGTTACAAATTAGATGGTTATATATATATATATATATATATATATATATATATATATATATATATATATACAAATATATATATATATATATATATATATATATATATATATATATATATATATATATATATATATATATATATATTTGTTTTTAGTACAATCCTGAGCCTTCGATAGTAAAACTTAAGCACAAACCTGAACCCCGTTTACGATCCTGAACCTGTATATTGGTTCAGGATTGTTTTCCTTTTATAACTGACATATGATTTAAAATTTACAAATTAAATCATTTTTTTAAATTAGCGGTGCCATCAGCGGACAAAACTGCCTAACTTTCAATTCAATATGTCATTTGGAATCCAAGAGAAACCTGTTTGTATTGTGGTTCAGGATTGCATTTTTTAGTTCAGCCATTTGCCACTTTGGCTCTGGAAACAATTTCTTGAATATACATGATTTTTATATACATTATCACAATTAGTACCTTCCTGATCCATACTATGTGGCAACATTGCTTTGTCGTTATTTTGTTTAGAGAATTGGGGAATTCTATTTTTAGCCAAGGCCAGAGAGATTTCTTTTCAATAGGTGGTATAAGATATTATTATTTAGTTGCAAGTTGTAACAGTCGTTTGTTTTGGTTCAGGAAGGTGTGTTTAAAAATGAATAATAATTATAAAGGACGTTGTAAACTGATGGTTGATATATATTTAGGGAAAGGTTAATTATACAAAAGGTATTAAACTAAATTGTCATTTTGAGCATTTTGGCTTAAAAATCTAGCTGAATTGTCCTTATTTATATAAGTTAATATTAACAGAGGTACAGGGTATCCAAGTAAAATAGTTATTCTTGATTTTAATTTATATTTACAAAAAGACTGTGACAGAGTTTATTAAAAATTATTATAGGCGATTTTCTTATCGAAAGAAGCTGATTTGCAATTTGGGATTATCATGTTATCCGGTTTTTAGGATTTGTTTTAAATAATGTTTTAAAAAAAAGTAAATTTTTATTTTTTTAACAAAAAACGTAATTAATAGAGGGGAGTTCCGTGATACATCATTTTAGACGGCTTATGCAATGTTTTCAGTAGTCTGAGATATCTCAAAATATTGAGTTCCTGTTTAAATTCATTTTATATAGGGCATCCCAAGTAAGAGAAATCACGTCATCTTCTTTTTGCTAACTGTTATGCAAGATGTTTTAGAAGTACTTCGATAAACCTCTAGGGGAATTATATTAGAAGGAAAAGTATCTCTAACTAATGGACCTTGATGTCTTCCTGTTTATATTTTTAAATTAGTATTTTATGACTGTCAGTATCTCAGACAAATTTGACTAAATTAGCACTATTCCATGTTATTTAGGTTGACTAGTTTAAAACCTTTGTCTCTATTAGTTAACAATAGCGCAAAGGGGGACTGTTTATGAGAACTTTCATCTATCAATCATACTCCTGAAATTTTTCAAAATAGTTTTGAAACATCCTGTGCAAAATGAACCAAAAAAGCAAAAAATGAGAAAGGGTTTAAAGATTAAATGTATAATTTTTAGACAAAAACGTAGAAAAAATACAGTTTGATTATTGCTCGAAAAATTCGAAGAGCAGCTTGTATCCAATTTCTCAGATACACGTAACAAAAGATTCAAAAGTTTAAAGTTCAAAAGAGAAAAATGGAAAGGGGAAAGACGAAGAAGAGCAACGTATGGGTAACGTTTAAATAATATTTTACATACTTAATAATAATGGGTCTGAAATGCTTTTTTCTAATCTATTAAGCTCGAAGAATAAAATATATTCTTTTAAATAAATTTCCTGTTCATATTTTATTGGGTGTCAAAATAGGTTAGTTGTAAATTATTGAGTGACAAAAAATTTTAAGCTGATTTCTTCTATTCAATATGATGAAAGTGGGGATATCTCGAGAACATACAAATCTAATAACATAGGGACCCAGATCAAGCAATAAATATGGATTTTTTATCCGACGAGTATGATTCCTATGCGGAAAATAATAATGCTGTGTTTCTACAGAAAAAAAATTAATAACTCGTCTAACACATCCAAAAGCAAATTTATAAAGGATGACGACGATTCCATAAATATCCTAATTATATGCCATCAGAAGACGGCCGAGCTAAAAAAATGGGTAGCTATGTTTTTGTTTAATTGTTCTTAAATTTGGTTAAACTTTGACTCTTTCTTGCAGTTCTCAGATTTAAAAATGCCACAAAAAAGAGCCATCCACAAATCTGTGACAGCAAACAGTGTGAGAACGATTCGTTAATACTTGTAGAAGTGATTGATGGGAATGATGTTTCCTCAATTTTATTTAAAGAACCGATTGAAAGAGAGAAACGCGAGAAGGACGAATCCCTAATAATACGGAAACTCTTAAATTTCGATAATAAACAAAAAAGTGAACATCAAATGGAGAAGGAGACTGAAAAAGAGCAAAACACAAGCAGCAGTACTGTAGCTCAAAGGATATCATCTCTTGCTCTAGAAGTGAAAGTAAGGACTCAATTAAATAACCATATAAGCAGTATATGGTATTCAAAACAATTTGATACTTTACATTCCCCTAAACTCCAATAATTCTTAAATTAACAATCTGTGAGAAAGCATATAACGTACGGAAAGAGATAGAATTGATTTTAATTTATTAGACATGACATACTGTGGTAAGGTTGTTTTGTCGTTTACGTCTCGTCAGACGGGTTTTTTTGTGGCCAATAAAACAAACCAAACTCAGCTACATGTATAAAAAAGCCTATCTGACTAGTTGTAAGGACGAGACAACTGAGTCACAAGATGTCGTGTCTTAAGTTAAAATCAATTATGTTTCTTTTTTTTTTAATGTTACTTTACTTAAATCTTTTCTTTTTCTTTTAACGTGTTTGATTCATTCTACTTCTTTTTTCAGCCACTTGTTAAAAAAACGTTGAGAAAAAATTACAAAGATCGAAGGGATTTTTGCTTCTATTGCGAAAAGGATGTTTCCCATTTTGCTAGACATATTTCTAAATGACACTTAGAAGAAATTGACGTAGTTAACATATTATGTCATAAGGTTTATTTAAAAGGGAGATAATTGGCTTTATGAAACTTGAAACTATGATGAGAAAATTAATAGAAGACAAACGTCCCAAAGCGACGGACAAACTACTTTGCTTCTACACCATTTTCTTAAACGCAATGATTTATTAAAATCAAAAATTTTCTTCAGAATGCGTGCAGACGACATAAATCTTATTGCTAAAAAGATCACTCCATTTGCCAGTACGCATATTCGTACATAAAAGGCCGTCAGAGTAAAGGCAAAATTGATTTGGTAAGACAAAATATGCTAAGATTCCCAAAACTCTTAGACTTTACAAGACTACAGAATCCTGATATTAAGAAACTTATAGATATTCTTCGCCCAAAGCATTTTCAACTAATAATTTCTGGAGTTAATAAAATAGCAAAATGTAACCCAGAAACAGATAATTATGAGTCACCAACGTTGGCCATAAATTTTGGGACACTTATGAGAAAATGTTGCGACTTAGCATATATTATTCTTGTTCAGATTGAAAACACAAGCGATGAGAGAAAAGAACTTAAAATATTAAAAACTCTTTTAGAATCCCAATGGTGTAATGAAGTTTCTGCTCAAACATGTACCAATTTAAATCAAAATTAATGGAACAATGAAGAACTTTTGCTGCCTACTAACGACCTCAAGAAACTTAATATTTTTTTGCAAACATCTGCAGAAGAATTATTTCACAAATTGAAATCAGGTGAATACGCCAAAAAATGTCAGTTGGAGAGACCTGCGAGTATAACAGCAACAAAACTTCGAAAACATTTGGCCACCATTATTCAACTTCTTCAATTTTTCAATAATGATATGAAGCAATTAATCAAATTCATTACAAATGACACACATTACAAATGCATTGCAATTATTATCGTTTGTCAAAGTATATCAAACGGCTAAAATTTCTAAACTTTTACTTTTAATGATGGAAGGCGGAGCTGAAAAATACAAAGGTAAAACATTAGACGAAACTAACATTAACTTAGCTCCTCTCTCTGATGCGGAAGAGGCAGAAATGGAAAATATCTTGGATACTCTAATCTAAACGTCGATTGTGAGATTCCATCTACTTCAGCTAACTTAGATAATAATAAAGAACCTCAAAAAAATGGGCAATTTAAAAAAGAAAATATTTATTGATAGAAGACGACCATGGACAAAACAACAAAAAAGAATTATCGCAGAATACTTTTCCGACGTTAAAAAAAGAAAACTTTCCATTGAGGTAAAAGTGCAACACCTTATTAAAGAATATCCCGAGGTAATTAAAGAAAGAAAATGGACATGCATCAAAGCTGTAGTTTATAATATGTATACAGCAAAACTTAAACATTAAACACCCATTTTCTAATATTTTTTAGTTGGTTTTTAATTTTTTTTTCACTGTTTTGAAAGGCTTTCTTGTTTTAGTTTTGATCTGATCTGTATCACATTATTCTTATGTTTGTAGGCAAATTTAATTCCTATTACCTAAGCTATAATAAATAGTAGAGTAAAGTTAATGTACCAATGTACCTACTTTTGATAATAAATGAATGCAATACTTTCCTGATTTATTCTTTTTTTTTTAATATAAATCGCCGTTAACATAAGCTCATATTTTTGACATTTATGAACTGGAACGTATGGTTTATTCTGTTAAAATAATCGGTAGACAGGACGTATTGTTTACATATTTAGGATTTAGGATATGTACAATTAAGGGAAAGTAAAAATATACTGCTTCTGACTCTCAAGCAAACACATACGAACATTTCCCTAAGAAATCCCATTTTACTTAAAGCTGGCAACATCTCTTAGGCAAAATTTTTATCTGAAAATGAGACAGTCACAAAAGGTGAACTTTCCAACTCTCAAAAATGTCAGAAGTGATGTCTTTACGTATATGGTTGTAGATAATAGTATATTATTATATACATTCACAATATATAATATTTTATTATACACTGAGTTGAAGTGTTCAAGAGAAAAACATGGTTTACCGAGGTGTATAGCGCCGAGACAGGAATGAAACTTTTTCACCGAGGTTTGTATAGGTACTGTTTTATTCAGAACCCTATCTTTTAAATGCAAATTTAAAAAAAAATCTAATAAAGTTTAAACAAACATTTTGGTTATTCGTAGGATGTTAAAATTTACCTGGGTGGAAAAATACTGTCATACACTTTTCATCCGGGTAAATGTCACTTTCCTCCTTGTAGCATTTGCAATTGATTGATTCTTTGAAATATATTGAAATCCCCTCGTATATTTAATATATTGAAATCCCCTCATATATGCTTGAAAAATCGAAGAGTATTTTTAATGCATTTCAGTTTCCTATCGTACAAGTTAAAATACGCAAAAAGTATTTTCAATTCTTTCTTAGGTAGGCCAAGTAATATAAACCATTTTAAAGTTGTTTATTTATTTCGCAGCTGCGTATTTTGCTCGATATTCTTTGATTTAAGCCGCCCGATGTACTACGTTTTCAAATTAATAATCTATGTCTTAATTTTCGTCGTGTTTTGTTTATTTCAGCGTTTTGTTTATTTTTAAGTTACGTGAACAATGATGGGTTTCAGCGTTATGTCCAAATTCACGTCGAATTTGTAGTTTTCTGTTTTTGTCCCTTTTCAGGGAAATCTTCGTTTTACGTTATGGAAAACAATTTTAGTAGCAGTTAATAAGTTAATGCAGTCTAATTCTACCTGTTCCTGATTTTTAAAAGGCAGGGTCGTAAGTTATGTGCTCAGTGTCGGCTTCGGCCGCAAACGGTCGATTTAATTCCCAGTGTGAGATGCAGTCCCAACTTGTTTTTGTGTTATTGTGAAATCCAGGTAACATTTTTTTGTGTAAATTTAAAGTAAAGCAGACATTTTTTTAAAAAAGTAATAATTGCTTTCATAACAAAAAAGGAATTGTAATAATTAATAAGTTGTAAATTTTATGGTTTGACTTTAGCTGTCATTTTATTTGTTCAGTTTTGTTTTAAATTTAATGTTAATATATGACAGCTGGCTTTATTATTTTCGATATTTATTTGTTTTGTTTGTTTAAAAAAAAAGGTTAATCTCTGTGCGGTAACATTTGTAAGTTTTTGTAGTATCTCCAACTCCTGGAATTTGTAAACAGATGACACATATAAGTTTTTTTTTGTATTTTTGTATTTTGCGACTATTTGTTGTAATGTAACATTTTGTTTATTTTTTAACCTAACCTTTTTTGAGTTTTATTTGAAAAAGATATGTTTTGCATTTTTGATAATTATTTCCCTAGTTACAACTAGTTGTTGTAATGGTTATAATTAGGCACCTCGAAGTTGCGCTCTTTATAAATTACTAGAGGTGTTTTCTGTTTCTTTTTGTTTTGTCTGTCCCAAGAGATTCATGACCTTTTGTTTAATATTTTTGTAGTTGCCCCAATCCAAACCCCATTATATTTTTTACTTATCCACGACCCCAGCTCTCCTAACAAACCCTGAGTGCCGTTCGCACAAGTAACGATTATTTTGCTTGCCCTATCTTCGCCCCCAGTAGTTTCTATCCCCAATCTTCTACCCCTTATAATAATACCCCTATAGTAGGCAAAATATATCGTTACATCCTGGATAGATTTTAAAACTGGAAATTTGGTTTTTCAACTTTTATAAAAGGTCTTAAATGTCACCATAACATACATGGTTGTAAATAAACATTGATACTTAAGTGACCAGAAGAATAATTTTAAGGTTCTTAAACTGTTATTTAATTTAAATTTTACTACTTTACTTATTTATTTTTATTTTATGTAAATAAATAAGTTAACTTATTTTACTTACTTTTAGCAGTTTATTTGCCGCCTTAAACTTACAATTTACAATAAACTTTAATGACAATGATGATGTTGCGAACAGAAAAACCCATAAGAAAAAAATCTAACGACTGAATTAAAACGTTGCGCTTTGCTGCGCAAACGACAATTTCGTCAGAGGCGGGCGCATCGCGCATCCTTTCTTAAGACAACCACGCGGGCGGCATGCCGGCAACACAAAACATTAAAAGTGAGCGGCGAACGGCATTAGACGGCGCGTCGTGCGCTGACACTAATAAAATTGTAGGGTGGTAATTTAATTAGTAATTTTGGTATTAAAATAGGGAATAGCAATCGGATGAAGTGATTGCTTTATCGCTTACCGGGAAAATACTGAACACTGACTTTTTTTGTTTTAGAAGTGAGAATATTTTTTTAATGGTAACCAAATATTTGGCGCCCCTAAAATTTAGCGCCTGCGTGCGGGGTAATCATTGCATACCCGCCAGGAACGGCCCTGCTTACAATGATGAAACTCTTATATAAGACCAGAAGGTGATGGAACTGGAGGAAGTGCCAAAAAACATAAAATGGGACATCATCGGCCTCAGTGAAATAAGACGAAGGGAAAAAGCCCAAATTACTCTTAAATCAGGACACGTATTTCATTTTAGAGGTGAAGAAGACATTTCAAATGGTAAAGTAGGATTCATTATACATAAAAAGCACACACAAAATATAGTTGAAATTATCAGCATAAGCCTCATGATTGTATTTCTTATTTTTAAACTAAATGTAAGATATAACCTTATCCAGACATAATATGCTCCAACGACTACCCACTAGGATGAAGAAATTGAAAAATTTTATGAGGACCTAGAAACAGCGTTACATGCCACACCAGCATATTACACAATAATTATGGGCGACTTTAATGCGAAAATGGAGTTTAAACAAGATCATGGAGAAGTAGCAATGGGAAGTAAAGGGTATGGCGAAAGAAACGTGCTAGGACAAAGAATGTTGAACTTCTTACAGCAGGAACATTTATTTATGATGAACTCTTTTTTAGATAAAAAGCCTTTTTAGTTTAAAAAAAAAAATAACTTCGCCAGTAAATTCCATCCATTTCCTTGGTGAAAGCATGAATGCAAACAAGCAATACAACTATCCAAAAAAGCGTTTAATAAATTCAAACGACAGAAAAATGAACAAAACTCTTTAGAATTCAAACGACTACGAGCTATAGCCAGATTTACTATCAAAAAAGCAAAGCGCGAATCTTGGATAACATACGTTTCAGCAATTGACAGTTCTACTCTAATGCAACTGTATGTAAAAAAGTAAAAAGAATATCTGGTACAAAATCAGATAAGTCGATAACTCTGTTAGAGCAAAATAATGTGATATATAATTCTCAAAGGAGAATACCAGGGAGGATTTCGGAAAGGAAGATCAACAACCGATCAAATTTTTATGCTAAAACAAATCCTGATCAATTGCTATGAATAAATTTCAGCACAAGTACTTTTAGTATGTTTCAAACTAGACTACGGCTCAATAGTTTACAACTCTTCCAAAAAAACGTACTTAAAAACAATAGATGTTATTCAAAATACAGGTCTTCAAATTTCCAGGACACACCACACAAGTCCAATACAAACCCTATACTGGGAAACTGGAGAGATTCCACTCGCGTTTAGAGTCTTTCGTATGCCGCAACGGTATCATCTGATCGAGATAATCCAGTTATACACAACATATTCGCTGACCGCTTTAAAAGTTGTTAACATACTACTTGTTAACAATAGGTATCCAATTTCCAGACACCTACGATATCTCCTCAATTCAAACTCCTTCTCCTTGGACAATTCGACTTTCCTCCACTGACACCAGCTTATTGCGCCTAAACAAATCAGAAACGCCAGCAAATTAAATTAATCAAGAATTTCTTAACATATTAAGCAAATATGGTAGCTGTTTCAAAGTTTACACCGATGCCCCCAAAGACGAAGACGAAACTGGGGCAGCAATCTACTCATCAGAATATACAGAAGCTTAAAAATTACCTTCATATACAACAACGTTCTCTGCTGAACTGTATGCGATACTAAAAGCACTAGTTCTGATAGTTAACAAAAATAAAAAGAGAAATATCATTATTACAGATTCTCTCAGCTCAATAATGGCATTAAACCAACTCTACTGTAATCATCCACTACTCCTTATTAAATAGGAACTAAAATATGTAGAAAATATGAACATTAAAGTTAATTTTATATAGGTGCCGTCACATACTGGAATCGAAGGAAAAGAGGTTGTAGTCAAAATAACAAAAAATGCACCTACTAACCCAAACGCAGAAGAGAATACGAAATCTCTTCACACCGACATTAAAGCATTCTTTAAAGAAAACATTAATTCAGTATGGCAGGATACATGGAAGAACTCCCCAATTAAGCTGTACGAAGTTGATATTAATCATCAAAAACTCCCAAAATTTAACAATAGAAGAGAATAAGTAACCTTCACTCGCCTCCGGATTAGTCATACTCGGTTGACACACGACTACCTACCAAAACATGCTAATAAACCTGTGTGTGACATGTGTAAAAGTGTCTTAACGGTAAAACATTGTTTATAGCAGTGCCCCAAGTATGATAGAAACTTATTATTTTGTATCAGTATTAAAATCACCGCATACTATGGTGTTACATTTGAAACCTAACTTTAAAACAAATTCAAGATTTTCGAATGTAACATCAACCATAATCTTTTATGGTTGATGTGTCAATTAGAAATTAAAACTAAAATTATGTGTTATGTATCAGTCTTATTTTTAATTTTATTACTAAAATCTATGCAAAATCATATTATATTAACGAAATACACATCTAAAGATATTGAATAATAGTCTATTTTTAAGTGACAATAACGCCAAAAATTAAACACTTTATTATTATAGTTATTTCATATTATTTTTTATCTATAACTTAATGCTGCCAATAAGTATCTAAATACCAATATTAAATAATTTATGTCACGCTCCTGTTCACATTCATAAATACCATTTAAATATATTATTATAAAAATCAATTTAAAATCGAACAATCAACGGATGCTCCAGTTACGTCAAGGTAGATCATGCGCGCGCACTCGGCATTTCCAAAAACCTGGTATTGTGAGGCACTCATAAAATATGCTAATGATGGGCAAAGGTTTTTTGTAAGTTTTTAGGCATTAGTATACGAATAAACGCATAGCTTGTATAACGCTGTAAGAAAGTGAGAGAGGTGTGTGAGTGTTTAAAAAGTAAATTTTTAGTTTAAATCAGGTAAATTATTTAATTTAACTAGGATTAATGTACCTATCATTTTTATTATCAAAGTACGTAAATATGTTTGAAATTGTACTACTACTAAAAATGTGACACAAATAGATATTTATACATATTGCATATATATTCTATGTCTGTTTTAAAAATTGCTATTTTATTATAAGATATTATACAAATCTTTATAAGCTATTATTCAAATTGGATCACCTGTAATGTTTTTAATATTGTCAGTTTTACTATCGTCAATATCAAAAATTATAAGGTCAACAGGTGTTGTTTTAAGTAGTATGATTCTCATATTCTTATGCAGTTTTTCGTTTCTTAAAGCTCTAAAATAAAAGTCCTGCAGTCTTTTGGTATTCCTTTTAATTTAGAAAATAAATGTATTGAATTTGGAGTCTTCTCTTTTTTATCTTATTCTTCTGATTTTTCCATTTTATTTCTTCTCTTCGAAAGTTAACGTTTAAAGAAATATTCTGGAATCTTTAGATTTGGTTTAAAACTTTATTTTAATGAAAGGAAATACTCAATTAAATTTAGGATCAATAACTCTTCTTCTTCTCCTTTTCATTCTCATATTCTTTTTCTTAAAGGTTGTCATAACAAAAACATTCCCGTCTTGAAATTTAGTACATGACTTCCTTTTATTCTAGGAAATACATGTGTTACATTTTAAGTCTTTCTATAGGTACTTTTTATCGTCTTCTGCTGCTAATATCCCCATGTCATTTATTTTTCTTGAAAAATAAGTCTTATAGAATCCCATAAAATCTTAAAATTTGGTACAAAATAACCTTTTAATGTAGAAGGGGACTTAACTGCATAAGGAACACATCGGTATTTTCTTTTTCTTGTTCTCCTTATTATATTATCTTACAAATTAATTTTATTAGAGGAAGGTTTCTCAAGGAAAGTAATACAGTCTTCAAAATCTAATTTAATATATAGATTTTTCTTAATGCAAGAAACAAATTTTATTGAATTTGGGGTCAATAGATCGGTTTCTCCTTCTTCTAAATATTTTATTCTCATGTCCTTTGTTTTCCTTGAAATATAAGTCCTGAAGAAAATATAAAAGAGTCCTCAAATTTAGTACAAAACATCCTCTTAATGCAGAAAAGAAGTCTATTTGATTTCTTTGGTATGAACAAGATATTTTCTTCCATTTTCAATCCCCTTAATTTGTTCGTATTCGTAGATTGTGGAAATTTGGTACATAGCTTTCTTTTAATGCCGGAAAGAAATTAATTGAATTTGAAATTGTTCGTTGTCTGCTTTTTTCGATATTGTTTTTCCTAAAGACTAAGTTATTTATTATTTCTACAGCTCATCAAGTCTTGAAGATACAGGCTAAAAAATGACATATTTTATTACAGTTTTACTATTATTATTTTGTTTTAATTAGACACAATTCATTTAATATTTCTTATAGTCTTTTCATACATTTCTTAACCACTTCCTTCTATTGATATCTGTTCAATATTTTTTGTTTTCAATTCTCAATATTACATTTTTGTAAGTCTTCATATACGCTGCCTTTCATTTATTTCTTGGTCTACCTTTACTATTTGTTTGTATTGGTTATTGTAAGAGTACCATTTTTAGCATTTTTCCTTTCCCATTCTTTCAATATGTCGTAAATATAGTTTTTTCTGTGCTTTGATTGCCGTCGTTATGTATGGTTCGTTATATAACTCTCTAAGTTCTTTCTTATTCCTTCTTCGCCATTAATCATTTAATTGCAGTGGCAGGCAAACAGTGGATTAGATTGGCGCAAGCTAGAGACAGATGGAAGCAATTGGGAGAGACCTACATTTAGGAATGGATGGAAAAATGGTTGACAAAGAGATCATCTATTTTAAAACCTCCAAATATTGTTCTTTGTATTTTCCTTCTGCATCCTTCTAAAAGCTCTATTTATGATTTATTAAGCACCCATATTTCGCATCCATATATAGCTGTAAGCGTGATAAGTGTTTTGTAAATTATAATTTTTGTTTTTTTAGACATATTTGGATTTTATTAACGATAGCAATGTCAAATTTTGTTTCCTATTACCATTGTAGCCTCTAATTCCCGTTCCTTATTTTCCTTTTTATCTAATTTTACACCCAGGTACTTAAGTCAATTTTGACACTATTTTGAACATGAACATTTTTGTATTTTTTTCATTATAGTCCAAATTCTTTTACCATTTATTAATTTTTTAATTACTATTTAAATGGGAATAAGCCACAATTAAAGGTTAAAATACGTTTATTGACGTTTCAATTTCCACTTCGGAAATCGTTCTTTTTGAGAACGATTTCCGAAGAGGAAATTGAAACGTCAATAAACGTATTTTAACCTTTAATTGTGGCTTATTCCCATTTAAATAGTAATTAATTTAAAATGCCACAAGAGAATAGCTTCAGAACAATATTAATTTTTTAGTTTTTTCTTACTTGTCGTAATGTTATTGAAATGGTGAATTTATTTCCTATCGTTTAAAGCTTGCCTTTTTCATGGTAAATGTTATTGTCTATCCTTTATCGTTTTCTACAGCGTTTTCCGTTCTAACACTAATATTGATATGATCAACATAGGCAAGCACAAATTATTATATATTGAACCAATGGTTATAATTTGCGACATACATATTACTTTTTTCAGAGCCAGATTAAACAGTATACAGTATAGAGAGGTTCTCCCTGGCGCAGCCCATTATTTGTTTTAAAAGATTCAGACACTTCCCCTGAATTCGTACTCTGCATTCAACTTTTTCAAAAGTTAGTTGAGTTAAATTTACCAACTGATTTGGTATTCCTAGCTCTTTCATTGCTTTGCACATTTCTCTTCTATCCACAGAGTCGTAGGCTGCTTTGTAGTCTATAAATATGTGATGAATATCAATGCCATATTCCAGTGTTTTATTCTAAAATTTGTTTCAGGGTTGCAATCTGATGAATTGTCGATTTACCACTTTTACCGCAAAGATATCTCCTTTTTTGGGAATGGTTAAAAGTATTTCAATACTCCTATCATTGTGAAGGGATTTCTGTGTACATATATCGTTTATAAGCTGCTGTAATACCTTTATGGTATTGTGGCCACTTCCTTTATATAGCTCAGCTAGGAGATTATCTATTCGGAATGATTTGTTTTTGGCTAGTTTTTTAACTGCATCTTTAACTTTAAGAATCGTTGGTGGTTTCTCCTCCCTATCGTCTGTTCCCCTTGCCTCATCTCTTTCGTCTTCCAGGTTTTCTTCTTCTTTTTCTTCCGTATTTAGATGGTTTCTTTTTTTCTTTTGTGTATCCTCTTTTCTTCTCTTCTCTTCTCTTCTCTTCTCCTCTCTGTGTCTGGCCATTCTCTACAGTTGATCTAGTTCATCGAGAGTTCAATCTTTCTGTAGGCTTAATTTTTTTCTTTTATTGTATTCTTGCATTCATCGCCAAACCAATAATTTTTACGGGCACAAATTTTTGTTACTATCTTATCATTCGCTGCTGATTCAATGTCTTCCTTTATTTTGGTCCAGGAGGAGCCTATATATGTCTGGCCCTCTTCATTTACATTTTGATTCCTTAGTCTGTTGGTAATGTTATCTGAGTACCGTTCTGCAATTGTCGCATCTCTCAGCTTTTTTATTTTCTTTACTGGTGTTTGAAATTCTAGCCCTCAATGTTGAGATCAGTAGGCAAGGCACTGATCTGAGTCTATGTTGGCGCCTCTATAACTTCTGCAGTTTATTACGTCTGTTCCATGCCTTGAATCTATTAAGATGTGATCAATCTGACTCGTTGTTTTTCCATCTGGAGAGGTCGATGTTACCTTGTTTATGTTCTTGTGTTCAAAATAGGTGCGAGTGACTGTCATA
The DNA here is from genome assembly GCF_040954645.1 of Diabrotica undecimpunctata. Classification (NCBI taxonomy): domain Eukaryota; kingdom Metazoa; phylum Arthropoda; class Insecta; order Coleoptera; family Chrysomelidae; genus Diabrotica; species Diabrotica undecimpunctata. Next base: position 50,875,912 of record NC_092812.1, on the reverse strand, counting down.
TTTAGTGCTGCTCCTAAGTTTATCAGTCGTAAATTGTGTCTTATTTCCAACGAAAATGGTAATTGCTTTAAGATGCAACAAGAAAATATAGCTTTAAAATAGTATTTAGAAAAAACTGAAAAATAAAAATACGAGTAATTTTTAAGACCTATTTGAGAGGGAGGATAATTATTATTACTGAAGAAAGCACACAACTTTTTCTGCAAAAATCAGAATGCCACCACTGATATCCCAATAATATCGTTTTTTTCACAGATCCTCCCTGATCTATATTCCAGATATGAATTATCTCGTCGGTAATTAAATTTTTTCTTGTTTATTTTATTATTGTATAATATGAATTTATGTTTTTTAGGGTAGTCTGTCTTTGACGTATCTTGTTAAAATACCTTTCCATTAAAATTTCTTGTAAATGACTGTTTCACGAGTTGGTTTTTTTAAATACTACAAGTACAAGGAAATTTTATCAATTACTAACAAAATTTCTTTTTATTTCAGCATCCAGTGTCACGTCGGGCGCTGTTATCGGGTTGTTATCAACGGGCAAAGGTAAGAGTATAAATCTGGTGGAGATATTAAATAGATTTTTAATTTATTATATTGGCAATAAATGAATTCAATGGTGCAACAAGTTATTAACTTAATATTTGTTGTGAGAATTTAATGTTTTTTAAATCAGATTAATAGTTATGTATTATTATGATCTGCTTTTTCTTACTTTTATATTAACTATTTATTTATTTAATACTTTAATTAATTATTTAATTAATTATCTAAATTTCGCAAATCATACATAAAAAACAATCTCAGGGTGCCATTTTATAAAAATAATAAATCAGCTTAGGTTCTACTTATATTTTCTCGTGGCTTCCAGTATCTCTTAATTGTTCCTTCTCGGGATAAAATAGGAAAGGAAATAAATAGAAATAACATAAATACAAATACAAATTTCTTTTATTATCAAAAGAAATAATATTAAAATTTTGAAATATTGGAATCTTTGTTCATGTTCATGTTTTTGTACAAAAAAATTCTGAATAGTATAAAAAGAAACCTTATAAATTTACTACGCAATATTAATAATTATCCTTTGACGTTTAAAAAACTTTTATAAAATTTATGGTATCCTTATGGGTTTCTTATCGTTTCTTTTGCTGTTTCGAAGTTACCGATGTATTGTATTTTTTTTAATGATTTATGAGTATTACTGGGTGTAACATTTTTACGTCCCCGTCAAACTGTATTTTTATATCACCGGAACTGTGGATGAGTATTTCTCTCCTGTCTCCCTTCTCTCGTTGTTTTCTGATATCATCAATTAGTTTTTTATTATTTTGGCATCTCACTTCTATCTCTTTCTTGTCTTCTTAAAGAGCATTTTCAAATTTAGTCTCTAATTTATTTTCTAAATTTTCCAATTCCTTCATTAATTTCTTATCTTGCTCTGCCATTTCTTTCCTACCATTTTATAAACAACATTTTACTTCCTTTTCATGTTTGTCCAGACGCTTTTCCATTTCCCTGTTATTTTCTTCTATTGTCTGTTTCGTGTCACGCTGATTTTCATCAATTTTTCTGTTATTTTCTTGCTGATTTTCATCCATTTTTCTGTTATTTTCTTGCTGATTTTTATCCATTTTTCTGTTATTTTCTTGCTGATTTTCATCCATTTTTTGCATCATTATTTGTAACAATTTTTCCATACCTGTCCTGTTTTTCCATTTCCATGATTTTTGTTGTTAAATTTTCTTTACTTTTACTTCTGGTAATATGTTCAAATGCAATAAATTTGTCACACAAATTTTTTTTTAAATTATCAAAATTCAAATCAATCAAAAATAAAATAAATATGTGAAAATTATACCTAGAGAAAAATATATCAAAAAAAAAATATTTCATAAACTTTCAAATATATCAAACAATCTCAGGGTGTCATTTTATAAAAATAATAAATCAGCTTAGGTTTTACTTATATTTTCTCGTGGCTTGCAGTTTTTCTTAATTGTTCCTTCTTGGGATAAAATAGGAAAGAAAATAAATAGAAATAACATATACAAATACAAATATCTTTTATTATCAAAAGAAATAATATGAACATTTTGAAATATTGGAATCTTTGTTCATATGTTTTTGTACAAAAAAATTCTGAATAGTATAAAAAGAAACATCTTAAATTTACCACGCAATATTATTAATTATCCTTTGACGGTAAAGAAACCTTTTATAAAATTTATGGTATCTTAAAATAGCGATCATTGTTGTTCTTCTGATGGTATAGAGTCTTTTATTTGAAACATACAAAAAAATTCTGTCATAAAAATTATTGACTGACCTTTTAATTCACACACGACGATGTCTCCTTTCGACCAGAACAGCTCTCCCTTGTTGATTATGTTAGGCTACCAATCAAAGCCTTCTCCGTTCTAAGTATCAACCTATCAGCATACCAGCAATTCTTTCTCCAAAAACACGAGCAGGCCTCTTTCACCAGTTGTTCAACAAAATCCAAAACTCTCTCCTCTCTTTCATATGCTAACAATCTCCTGAGACCCAAGTAATATTACTTTTACTTGGTGTCGCAAATATTTTTTATAGTTATGGTTTTTGTGGCTTACTCACTTGGACTTTATAGAATCCAGGAGGTATTCGACTTCTCAACTTTGATCTATCTTTCGTTCCACCTTTCAGCCACTCACTTCTAATTATTAACACTACTGGCCCTTGCTTCTCAACTGACTACACAAAACTTCCACTGCTTCGTTCGGATGACAGTCACATAATAATCTTTTCTACTCCCTACTTTTAAAACATTCACTCTCTTTTTCCCATTTCAAACTCGCTAACCAATCAGAAAATTTCTATATCCCGCCTCTTATTTTATATCAGAAAAACTCAAGCATTGCTTCTAAACAACTTTCTTTGAAAATGATAACGGTTTTTATCTCATACTTTCTAAATACAATAACTACCTGGCGGCTTTTTGCCTTTTCAGCGAAACAAAAACAAAGGCTTTTAAAATATTATGTCTACAAATACCGGGAAACAAATATCTATTCATATTTAAGTATTTACTAATGTTTTTCAGTCCTTCAGGGTAAAACTCATTATGGATAAACCCACTGCTTAAAACTAACTTATAACAAATATTTACAAATCGGTGTACAGGGCGTTGCAAATTTATGTGCCCGCGTTCCATTACAAAATAAAATTTTTATTCTATCTTTGATTGATAAAATGAATCATAACAGTATATTAAGGGTTGTACAGTTTATGTTGTCTTAGTAAGTTAACATATGAAAAGACTTTTTCTTATTCATTTTAGCAAAGTAGATTAGTGGATTTTTATCAAATTTCGTTAATCGGCTATATTGGCGTCAATTTTGGGCCGAGAGTCAAGCGAATAAACATTTCCTACATAAAATTGGCCGCTCGTTCTTCTGATATACTCAGAATTTTCCTACATCTAACGGTTCGTGAGAAAAATTTCCACTTGGATGTCTGTATTTGCTGAAAATTTCGTGAAAATTAAAAGTGTATATTTTGTTTAAAATTTTAATTATTTCGATTAAGGGTGGCCTGCTGATTAAAAAAATCTAAACACGTTGCCAGAAATTATGCACCGTTTGGCCGGAAAATCGAAAAAACTGTAGATTATTGGATTTTTATCAAATTTCGTTAATCGGCTATATTGGCGTCAATTTTGGTCCGAGAGTCAAGCGAATGAACATTTCCGACATAAAATTGGCTGCTTGTTCTTATGCCATACTCAGAATTTTCCTACATCTAACGGTTCGTGAGAAAAATTTCCACTTGCATGTCTGTATTTGCTGAAAATTTCGTAAAAATTAAAAGTGTATATTTCGTTTAAAATTTGAATTATTTCGATTAAGCGTGGCCTGCTGATTAAAAAAATCTACACATGTGGCTAAAAATTATGCACCGTTTTGCCGAAAAATGGAAAAAACTGTAGATTTTTTAATTCGATTTTTCCTCTTTTCCGGCAAACTGGGGTTAAGGGAACAGAAAAAATCATATGCTTGGAATAAGTTAGACCAAGTGCATGTACCGAAACAAAAAACAAAATTTTTTTTTGGAAAATTTGGAAAAAATGTTAAAAGGTGGTACCCTTGGATTTTTATCGAATTTGGTTAATCGGCTATATTGGTGTCAATTTTGGTCCGAGAGTCAAGCGAATACACATTTCCTACATAAAATTGGCCGCTCGTTCTTCTGCCATACTCAGAATTTTCCTACATCTAACGGTTCGTGAGAAAAATTTCCACTTGGATGTCTGTATTTGCTGAAAATTTCGTGAAAATTAAAAGTGTATATTTTGTTTAAAATTTTAATTATTTCGATTAAGGGTGGCCTGCTGATTAAAAAAATCTAAACACGTTGCCAGAAATTATGCACCGTTTGGCCGGAAAATCGAAAAAACTGTAGATTATTGGATTTTTATCAAATTTCGTTAATCGGCTATATTGGCGTCAATTTTGGTCCGAGAGTCAAGCGAATGAACATTTCCTACATAAAATTGGCTGCTAGTTCTTATGCCATACTCAGAATTTTCCTACATCTAACGGTTCGTGAGAAAAATTTCCACTTGGATGTCTGTATTTGCTGAAAATTTCCGTAAAAATGAAAAGTGTATATTTCGTTTAAAATTTGAATTATTTCGATTAAGCGTGTCCTGCTGATTAAAAAAATCTACACATGTGGCTAAAAATTATGCACCGTTTTGCCGAAAAATGGAAAAAACTGTAGACTTTTTAATTCGATTTTTCCTCTTTTCCGGCAAACTGGGGTTAAGGGAACAGAAAAAATCATATGCTTGGAATAAGTTAGACCAAGTGCATGTACCGAAACAAAAAATAAAATTTTTTTTTTGGAAAATTTGGAAAAAATGTTAAAAGGTGGTACCCTTGGATTTTTATCGAATTTGGTTAATCGGCTATATTGGTGTCAATTTTGGTCCGAGAGTCAAGCGAATACACATTTCCTACATAAAATTGGCCGCTCGTTCTTCTGCCATACTCAGAATTTTCCTACATCTAACGGTTCGTGAGAAAAATTTCCACTTGGATGTCTGTATTTGCTGAAAATTTCGTGAAAATTAAAAGTGTATATTTTGTTTAAAATTTTAATTATTTCGATTAAGGGTGGCCTGCTGATTAAAAAAATCTAAACACGTTGCCAGAAATTATGCACCGTTTGGCCGGAAAATCGAAAAAACTGTAGATTATTGGATTTTTATCAAATTTCGTTAATCGGCTATATTGGCGTCAATTTTGGTCCGAGAGTCAAGCGAATGAACATTTCCGACATAAAATTGGCCGCTTGTTCTTCTGCCATACTCAGAATTTTCCTACATCTAACGGTTCGTGAGAAAAATTTCCACTTGGATGTCTGTATTTGCTGAAAATTTCGTGAAAATTAAAAGTGTATATTTTGTTTAAAATTTTAATTATTTCGATTAAGGGTGGCCTGCTGATTAAAAAACTCTAAACACGTTGCCAGAAATTATGCACCGTTTGGCCGGAAAATCGAAAAAACTGTAGATTATTGGATTTTTATCAAATTTCGTTAATCGGCTATATTGGCGTCAATTTTGGTCCGAGAGTCAAGCGAATGAACATTTCCGACATAAAAGGCTGCTAGTTCTTATGCCATACTCAGAATTTTCCTACATCTAACGGTTCGTGAGAAAAATTTCCACTTGCATGTCTGTATTTGCTGAAAATTTCGTAAAAATTCTTAAACATCCTTTAATCGGATATATTGGCGACAATTTCGGTCCTAGAGTCAAACCGGTACACTTTTCTTACATAAAATTTGCTACTTGTTCTTCTCAAGTACTCAGATTTTTTCTACGTCTTACGGTTCGTGAGAAAAAATTCCAATTGGAGGTCTACATGTCTTGCAAATTTCGTGAAAATAAAAACTTTGTATTTCGTTCCAAATTTAATTTATTTCGATTAAACCTGACGTACTGATTCAAAAAAGATATACATACCCCTATGAGAAAATGCACCGTTTGGCCGGAAAATGGAAAAAACTGAAAATTTTTAATTCGATTTTTCCATTATTTTTGCCAAACTGTGGGTAGGGGATAGAAAAAAAACACATATTTGGAATAAGTAAGACCTAGTGTATATATTAACATTAAAAAAACAATTTCCTAAAATTGGAATTTGCCCAAAAATGTTTAAAGGGGGTACCCTTGGATTTTTTTCAAAATTCAATAATCGGGCATATTGGCGTCAATTTCGGTCCTAGAGTCAAACCGGTGCACTTTTCCTACATAAAATTTGCTACTTGTTCTTCTCAAGTGCTCAGATCTTTTCTACGTCTTACGGTTCGTGAGAAAAAAATTCCAATTGGAGGTCTACATGTCTTGCAAATTTCGTGAAAATAAAAACTTAGTATTTCGTTCCAAATTTAATTTATTTCGATTAAGCCTGACGTACTGATTCAAAAAAGATATACATACTCCTATGAGAAAATGCACCGTTTGGCCGGAAAATGGAAAAAACTGAAAATTTTTAATTCGATTTTTCCATTATTTTTGCCAAACTGTGGGTAGGGGATAGAAAAAAAAACACATATTTGGAATAAGTAAGACCTAGTGTATATATTAACATTAAAAAAACAATTTCCTAAAATTGGAATTTGCCCAAAAATGTTTAAAGGGGGTAAAAATTTTTTTCAAAATTCAATAATCGGGCATATTGGCGTCAATTTCGGTCCTAGAGTCAAACCGGTGTACTTTTCCTACATAAAATTTGCTACTTGTTCTTCTCAAGTGCTCAGATTTTTTCTACGTCTTACGGTTCGTGAGAAAAATTCCAATTGGAGGTCTACATGTCTTGCAAATTTCGTGAGAATAAAAACTTTGTATTTCGTTCCAAATTTAATTTATTTCGATTAAGCCTGACGTACTGATTCAAAAAAGATATACATACCCCTATGAGAAAATGCACCGTTTGGCCGGAAAATGGAAAAAACTATAATTTTTTGTAATATTTGTTGATCATTTAAACATCCTTTAATCGGATATATTGGCGTCAATTCCGGTCCTAGAGTCAAACCGGTGCACATTTCTTACATAAAATTTGCTACTTGTTCTTCTCAAGTGCTCAGATTTTTTCTACGTCTTACGGTTCGTGAGAAAAAATTCCAATTGGAGGTCTACATGTCTTGTAAATTTCGTGAAAATAAAAACTTTGTATTTCGTTCCAAATTTAATTTATTTCGATTAAACCTGACGTACTGATTCAAAAAAGATATACATACCCCTATGAGAAAATGCACCGTTTGGCCGGAAAATGGAAAAAACTGAAAATTTTTAATTCGGTTTTTCCATTATTTTTGCCAAACTGTGGGTAGAGGATAGAAAAAAAAACACATATTTGGAATAAGTTAGACCTAGTGTATATATTAACATTAAAAAAACAATTTCCTAAAATTGGAATTTGCCCAAAAATGTTTAAAGGGGGTACCCTTGGATTTTTTTCAAAATTCAATAATCGGGCATATTGGCGTCAATTTCGGTCCTAGAGTCAAACCGGTGCACTTTTCCTACATAAAATTTGCTACTTGTTCTTCTCAAGTGCTCAGATTTTTTCTACGTCTTACGGTTCGTGAGAAAAAATTCCAATTGGAGGTCTACATGTCTTGCAAATTTCGTGAGAATAAAAACTTTGTATTTCGTTCCAAATTTAATTTATTTCGATTAAGCCTGACGTACTGATTCAAAAAAGATATACATACCCCTATGAGAAAATGCACCGTTTGGCCGGAAAATGGAAAAAACTATAATTTTTTGTAATATTTGTTCATCATTTAAACATCCTTTAATCGGATATATTGGCGTCAATTCCGGTCCTAGAGTCAAACCGGTGCACATTTCTTACATAAAATTTGCTACTTGTTCTTCTCAAGTGCTCAGATTTTTTCTACGTCTTACGGTTCGTGAGAAAAAATTCCAATTGGAGGTCTACATGTCTTGCAAATTTCGTGAAAATAAAAACTTTGTATTTCGTTCCAAATTTAATTTATTTCGATTAAACCTGACGTACTGATTCAAAAAAGATATACATACCCCTATGAGAAAATGCACCGTTTGGCCGGAAAATGGAAAAAACTGAAAATTTTTAATTCGGTTTTTCCATTATTTTTGCCAAACTGTGGGTAGGGGATAGAAAAAAAACACATATTTGGAATAAGTTAGACCTAGTGTATATATTAACATTAAAAAAACAATTTCCTAAAATTGGAATTTGCCCAAAAATGTTTAAAGGGGGTACCCTTGGATTTTTTTCAAAATTCAATAATCGGGCATATTGGCGTCAATTTCGGTCCTAGAGTCAAACCGGTGCACTTTTCCTACATAAAATTTGCTACTTGTTCTTCTCAAGTGCTCAGATCTTTTCTACGTCTTACGGTTCGTGAGAAAAAATTCCAATTGGAGGTCTACATGTCTTGCAAATTTCGTGAAAATAAAAACTTTGTATTTCGTTCCAAATTAAATTTATTTCGATTAAACCTGACGTACTGATTCAAAAAAGATATACATACCCCTATGAGAAAATGCACAGTTTGGCCGGAAAATGGAAAAAACTGAAAATTTTTAATTCGATTTTTCCATTATTTTTGCCAAACTGTGGGTAGGGGATAGAAAAAAAACACGTATTTGGAATAAGTTAGACCTAGTGTATATATTAACATTAAAAAAACAATTTCCTAAAATTGGAATTTGCCCAAAAATGTTTAAAGGGGGTACCCTTGGATTTTTTTCAAAATTCAATAATCGGGCATATTGGCGTCAATTTCGGTCCTAGAGTCAAACCGGTGCACTTTTCCTACATAAAATTTGCTACTTGTTCTTCTCAAGTGCTCAGATCTTTTCTACGTCTTACGGTTCGTGAGAAAAAATTCCAATTGGAGGTCTACATGTCTTGCAAATTTCGTGAAAATAAAAACTTTGTATTTCGTTCCAAATTTAATTTATTTCGATTAAGCCTGACGTACTGATTCAAAAAAGATATACATACCCCTATGAGAAAATGCACCGTTTGGCCGGAAAATGGAAAAAACTGAAAATTTTTAATTTGATTTTTCCATTCTTTTTGCCAAACTGTGGGTAGGGGATAGAAAAAAAACACATATTTGGAATAAGTTAGACCTAGTGTATATATTAACATTAAAAAAACAATTTCCTAAAATTGGAATTTGCCCAAAAATGTTTAAAGGGGGTACCCTTGGATTTTTTTCAAAATTCAATAATCGGGCATATTGGCGTCAATTTCGGTCCTAGAGTCAAACCGGTGCTCTTTTCCTACATAAAATTTGCTACTTGTTCTTCTCAAGTGCTCAGATTTTTTCTACGTCTTACGGTTCGTGAGAAAAATTCCATTTGGAGGTCTACATGTCTTGCAAATTTCGTGAGAATAAAAACTTTGTATTTCGTTCCAAATTTAATTTATTTCGATTAAGCCTGACGTACTGATTCAAAAAAGATATACATACCCCTATGAGAAAATGCACCGTTTGGCCGGAAAATGGAAAAAACTATAATTTTTTGTAATATTTGTTGATCATTTAAACATCCTTTAATCGGATATATTGGCGTCAATTCCGGTCCTAGAGTCAAACCGGTGCACATTTCTTACATAAAATTTGCTACTTGTTCTTCTCAAGTGCTCAGATTTTTTCTACGTCTTACGGTTCGTGAGAAAAAATTCCAATTGGAGGTCTACATGTCTTGCAAATTTCGTGAAAATAAAAACTTTGTATTTCGTTCCAAATTTAATTTATTTCGATTAAACCTGACGTACTGATTTAAAAAAGATATACATACCCCTATGAGAAAATGCACCGTTTGGCCGGAAAATGGAAAAAACTGAAAATATTTAATTCGGTTTTTCCATTATTTTTGCCAAACTGTGGGTAGGGGATAGAAAAAAAACACATATTTGGAATAAGTTAGACCTAGTGTATATATTAACATTAAAAAAACAATTTCCTAAAATTGGAATTTGCCCAAAAATGTTTAAAGGGGGTTGGATTTGGATTTTTTTCAAAATTCAATAATCGGGCATATTGGCGTCAATTTCGGTCCTAGAGTCAAACCGGTGCTCTTTTCCTACATAAAATTTGCTACTTGTTCTTCTCAAGTGCTCAGATTTTTTCTACGTCTTACGGTTCGTGAGAAAAAATTCCAATTGGAGGTCTACATGTCTTGCAAATTTCGTGAAAATAAAAACTTTGTATTTCGTTCCAAATTTAATTTATTTCGATTAAACCTGACGTACTGATTCAAAAAAGATATACATACCCCTATGAGAAAATGCACCGTTTGGCCGGAAAATGGAAAAAACTGAAAATTTTTAATTCGGTTTTTCCATTATTTTTGCCAAACTGTGGGTAGGGGATAGAAAAAAAACACATATTTGGAATAAGTTAGACCTAGTGTATATATTAACATTAAAAAAACAATTTCCTAAAATTGGAATTTGCCCAAAAATGTTTAAAGGGGGTACCCTTGGATTTTTTTCAAAATTCAATAATCGGGCATATTGGCGTCAATTTCGGTCCTAGAGTCAAACCGGTGCACTTTTCCTACATAAAATTTGCTACTTGTTCTTCTCAAGTGCTCAGATCTTTTCTACGTCTTACGGTTCGTGAGAAAAAATTCCAATTGGAGGTCTACATGTCTTGCAAATTTCGTGAAAATAAAAACTTTGTATTTCGTTCCAAATTTAATTTATTTCGATTAAACCTGACGTACTGATTCAAAAAAGATATACATACCCCTATGAGAAAATGCACCGTTTGGCCGGAAAATGGAAAAAACTGAAAATATTTAATTCGGTTTTTCCATTATTTTTGCCAAACTGTGGGTAGGGGATAGAAAAAAAACACATATTTGGAATAAGTTAGACCTAGTGTATATATTAACATTAAAAAAACAATTTCCTAAAATTGGAATTTGCCCAAAAATGTTTAAAGGGGGTACCCTTGGATTTTTTTCAAAATTCAATAATCGGGCATATTGGCGTCAATTTCGGTCCTAGAGTCAAACCGGTGCACTTTTCCTACATAAAATTTGCTACTTGTTCTTCTCAAGTGCTCAGATTTTTTCTACGTCTTACGGTTCGTGAGAAAAAATTCCAATTGGAGGTCTACATGTCTTGCAAATTTCGTGAGAATAAAAACTTTGTATTTCGTTCCAAATTTAATTTATTTCGATTAAGCCTGACGTACTGATTCAAAAAAGATATACATACCCCTATGAGAAAATGCACCGTTTGGCCGGAAAATGGAAAAAACTGAAAATATTTAATTCGGTTTTTCCATTATTTTTGCCAAACTGTGGGTAGGGGATAGAAAAAAAACACATATTTGGAATAAGTTAGACCTAGTGTATATATTAACATTAAAAAAACAATTTCCTAAAATTGGAATTTGCCCAAAAATGTTTAAAGGGGGTACCCTTGGATTTTTTTCAAAATTCAATAATCGGGCATATTGGCGTCAATTTCGGTCCTAGAGTCAAACCGGTGCACTTTTCCTACATCAAATTTGCTACTTGTTCTTCTCAAGTGCTCAGATTTTTTCTACGTCTTACGGTTCGTGAGAAAAATTCCATTTGGAGGTCTACATGTCTTGCAAATTTCGTGAGAATAAAAACTTTGTATTTCGTTCCAAATTTAATTTATTTCGATTAAGCCTGACGTACTGATTCACAAAAGATATACATACCCCTATGAGAAAATGCACCGTTTGGCCGGAAAATGGAAAAAACTATAATTTTTTGTAATATTTGTTCATCATTTAAACATCCTTTAATCGGATATATTGGCGTCAATTCCGGTCCTAGAGTCAAACCGGTGCACATTTCTTACATAAAATTTGCTACTTGTTCTTCTCAAGTGCTCAGATTTTTTCTACGTGTTACGGTTCGTGAGAAAAAATTCCAATTGGAGGTCTACATGTCTTGCAAATTTCGTGAAAATAAAAACTTTGTATTTCGATCCAAATTTAATTTATTTCGATTAAACCTGACGTACTGATTCAAAAAAGATATACATACCCCTATGAGAAAATGCACCGTTTGGCCGGAAAATGGAAAAAACTGAAAATATTTAATTCGGTTTTTCCATTATTTTTGCCAAACTGTGGGTAGGGGATAGAAAAAAAACACATATTTGGAATAAGTTAGACCTAGTGTATATATTAACATTAAAAAAACAATTTCCTAAAATTGGAATTTGCCCAAAAATGTTTAAAGGGGGTACCCTTGGATTTTTTTCAAAATTCAATAATCGGGCATATTGGCGTCAATTTCGGTCCTAGAGTCAAACCGGTGCTCTTTTCCTACATAAAATTTGCTACTTGTTCTTCTCAAGTGCTCAGATTTTTTCTACGTCTTGCGGTTCGTGAGAAAAATTCCATTTGGAGGTCTACATGTCTTGCAAATTTCGTGAGAATAAAAACTTTGTATTTCGTTCCAAATTTAATTTATTTCGATTAAGCCTGACGTACTGATTCAAAAAAGATATACATACCCCTATGAGAAAATGCACCGTTTGGCCGGAAAATGGAAAAAACTGAAAATATTTAATTCGGTTTTTCCATTATTTTTGCCAAACTGTGGGTAGGGGATAGAAAAAAAACACATATTTGGAATAAGTTAGACCTAGTGTATATATTAACATTAAAAAAACAATTTCCTAAAATTGGAATTTGCCCAAAAATGTTTAAAGGGGGTACCCTTGGATTTTTTTCAAAATTCAATAATCGGGCATATTGGCGTCAATTTCGGTCCTAGAGTCAAACCGGTGCACTTTTCCTACATAAAATTTGCTACTTGTTCTTCTCAAGTGCTCAGATCTTTTCTACGTCTTACGGTTCGTGAGAAAAAATTCCAATTGGAGGTCTACATGTCTTGCAAATTTCGTGAAAATAAAAACTTTGTATTTCGTTCCAAATTTAATTTATTTCGATTAAGCCTGACGTACTGATTCAAAAAAGATATACATACCCCTATGAGAAAATGCACCGTTTGGCCGGAAAATGGAAAAAACTGAAAATTTTTAATTTGATTTTTCCATTCTTTTTGCCAAACTGTGGGTAGGGGATAGAAAAAAAACACATATTTGGAATAAGTTAGACCTAGTGTATATATTAACATTAAAAAAACAATTTCCTAAAATTGGAATTTGCCCAAAAATGTTTAAAGGGGCATATTGGCGTCAATTTCGGTCCTAGAGTCAAACCGGTGCTCTTTTCCTACATAAAATTTGCTACTTGTTCTTCTCAAGTGCTCAGATTTTTTCTACGTCTTACGGTTCGTGAGAAAAATTCCATTTGGAGGTCTACATGTCTTGCAAATTTCGTGAGAATAAAAACTTTGTATTTCGTTCCAAATTTAATTTATTTCGATTAAGCCTGACGTACTGATTCAAAAAAGATATACATACCCCTATGAGAAAATGCACCGTTTGGCCGGAAAATGGAAAAAACTATAATTTTTTGTAATATTTGTTGATCATTTAAACATCCTTTAATCGGATATATTGGCGTCAATTCCGGTCCTAGAGTCAAACCGGTGCACATTTCTTACATAAAATTTGCTACTTGTTCTTTTCAAGTGCTCAGATTTTTTCTACGTGTTACGGTTCGTGAGAAAAAATTCCAATTGGAGGTCTACATGTCTTGCAAATTTCGTGAAAATAAAAACTTTGTATTTCGTTCCAAATTTAATTTATTTCGATTAAACCTGACGTACTGATTCAAAAAAGATATACATACCCCTATGAGAAAATGCACCGTTTGGCCGGAAAATGGAAAAAACTGAAAATATTTAATTCGGTTTTTCCATTATTTTTGCCAAACTGTGGGTAGGGGATAGAAAAAAAACACATATTTGGAATAAGTTAGACCTAGTGTATATATTAACATTAAAAAAACAATTTCCTAAAATTGGAATTTGCCCAAAAATGTTTAAAGGGGGTACCCTTGGATTTTTTTCAAAATTCAATAATCGGGCATATTGGCGTCAATTTCGGTCCTAGAGTCAAACCGGTGCACTTTTCCTACATAAAATTTGCTACTTGTTCTTCTCAAGTGCTCAGATTTTTTCTACGTCTTACGGTTCGTGAGAAAAAATTCCAATTGGAGGTCTACATGTCTTGCAAATTTCGTGAGAATAAAAACTTTGTATTTCGTTCCAAATTTAATTTATTTCGATTAAGCCTGACGTACTGATTCAAAAAAGATATACATACCCCTATGAGAAAATGCACCGTTTGGCCGGAAAATGGAAAAAACTATAATTTTTTGTAATATTTGTTCATCATTTAAACATCCTTTAATCGGATATATTGGCGTCAATTCCGGTCCTAGAGTCAAACCGGTGCACATTTCTTACATAAAATTTGCTACTTGTTCTTCTCAAGTGCTCAGATTTTTTCTACGTGTTACGGTTCGTGAGAAAAAATTCCAATTGGAGGTCTACATGTCTTGCAAATTTCGTGAAAATAAAAACTTTGTATTTCGATCCAAATTTAATTTATTTCGATTAAACCTGACGTACTGATTCAAAAAAGATATACATACCCCTATGAGAAAATGCACCGTTTGGCCGGAAAATGGAAAAAACTGAAAATATTTAATTCGGTTTTTCCATTATTTTTGCCAAACTGTGGGTAGGGGATAGAAAAAAAACACATATTTGGAATAAGTTAGACCTAGTGTATATATTAACATTAAAAAAACAATTTCCTAAAATTGGAATTTGCCCAAAAATGTTTAAAGGGGGTACCCTTGGATTTTTTTCAAAATTCAATAATCGGGCATATTGGCGTCAATTTCGGTCCTAGAGTCAAACCGGTGCTCTTTTCCTACATAAAATTTGCTACTTGTTCTTCTCAAGTGCTCAGATTTTTTCTACGTCTTGCGGTTCGTGAGAAAAATTCCATTTGGAGGTCTACATGTCTTGCAAATTTCGTGAGAATAAAAACTTTGTATTTCGTTCCAAATTTAATTTATTTCGATTAAGCCTGACGTACTGATTCAAAAAAGATATACATACCCCTATGAGAAAATGCACCGTTTGGCCGGAAAATGGAAAAAACTATAATTTTTTGTAATATTTGTTGATCATTTAAACATCCTTTAATCGGATATATTGGCGTCAATTCCGGTCCTAGAGTCAAACCGGTGCACATTTCTTACATAAAATTTGCTACTTGTTCTTCTCAAGTGCTCAGATTTTTTCTACGTCTTACGGTTCGTGAGAAAAAATTCCAATTGGAGGTCTACATGTCTTGCAAATTTCGTGAAAATAAAAACTTTGTATTTCGTTCCAAATTTAATTTATTTCGATTAAACCTGACGTACTGATTCAAAAAAGATATACATACCCCTATGAGAAAATGCACCGTTTGGCCGGAAAATGGAAAAAACTGAAAATATTTAATTCGGTTTTTCCATTATTTTTGCCAAACTGTGGGTAGGGGATAGAAAAAAAACACATATTTGGAATAAGTTAGACCTAGTGTATATATTAACATTAAAAAAACAATTTCCTAAAATTGGAATTTGCCCAAAAATGTTTAAAGGGGGTACCCTTGGATTTTTTTCAAAATTCAATAATCGGGCATATTGGCGTCAATTTCGGTCCTAGAGTCAAACCGGTGCACTTTTCCTACATAAAATTTGCTACTTGTTCTTCTCAAGTGCTCAGATTTTTTCTACGTCTTACGGTTCGT
Organism: Diabrotica undecimpunctata; assembly: GCF_040954645.1. Taxonomy (NCBI): domain Eukaryota; kingdom Metazoa; phylum Arthropoda; class Insecta; order Coleoptera; family Chrysomelidae; genus Diabrotica; species Diabrotica undecimpunctata. The sequence continues at coordinate 50,860,136 of NC_092812.1, read as the reverse complement.
GAGAAAAAATTCCAATTGGAGGTCTACATGTCTTGCAAATTTCGTGAGAATAAAAACTTTGTATTTCGTTCCAAATTTAATTTATTTCGATTAAGCCTGACGTACTGATTCAAAAAAGATATACATACCCCTATGAGAAAATGCACCGTTTGGCCGGAAAATGGAAAAAACTATAATTTTTTGTAATATTTGTTGATCATTTAAACATCCTTTAATCGGATATATTGGCGTCAATTCCGGTCCTAGAGTCAAACCGGTGCACATTTCTTACATAAAATTTGCTACTTGTTCTTCTCAAGTGCTCAGATCTTTTCTACGTCTTACGGTTCGTGAGAAAAAATTCCAATTGGAGGTCTACATGTCTTGCAAATTTCGTGAAAATAAAAACTTTGTATTTCGTTCCAAATTTAATTTATTTCGATTAAGCCTGACGTACTGATTCAAAAAAGATATACATACCCCTATGAGAAAATGCACCGTTTGGCCGGAAAATGGAAAAAACTGAAAATTTTTAATTTGATTTTTCCATTCTTTTTGCCAAACTGTGGGTAGGGGATAGAAAAAAAACACATATTTGGAATAAGTTAGACCTAGTGTATATATTAACATTAAAAAAACAATTTCCTAAAATTGGAATTTGCCCAAAAATGTTTAAAGGGGGTACCCTTGGATTTTTTTCAAAATTCAATAATCGGGCATATTGGCGTCAATTTCGGTCCTAGAGTCAAACCGGTGCTCTTTTCCTACATAAAATTTGCTACTTGTTCTTCTCAAGTGCTCAGATCTTTTCTACGTCTTACGGTTCGTGAGAAAAAATTCCAATTGGAGGTCTACATGTCGTGCAAATTTCGTGAAAATAAAACCTTGTATTTCGTTCCAAATTTAATTTATTTCGATTAAGCCTGACGTACTGATTCAAAAAAGATATACATACCCCTATGAGAAAATGCACCGTTTGGCCGGAAAATGGAAAAAACTATAATTTTTTGTAATATTTGTTGATCATTTAAACATCCTTTAATCGGATATATTGGCGTCAATTCCGGTCCTAGAGTCAAACCGGTGCACATTTCTTACATAAAATTTGCTACTTGTTCTTCTCAAGTGCTCAGATTTTTTCTACGTCTTACGGTTCGTGAGAAAAAATTCCAATTGGAGGTCTACATGTCTTGCAAATTTCGTGAAAATAAAAACTTTGTATTTCGTTCCAAATTTAATTTATTTCGATTAAACCTGACGTACTGATTCAAAAAAGATATACATACCCCTATGAGAAAATGCACCGTTTGGCCGGAAAATGGAAAAAACTGAAAATATTTAATTCGGTTTTTCCATTATTTTTGCCAAACTGTGGGTAGGGGATAGAAAAAAAACACATATTTGGAACAAGTTAGACCTAGTGTATATATTAACATTAAAAAAACAATTTCCTAAAATTGGAATTTGCCCAAAAATGTTTAAAGGGGGTACCCTTGGATTTTTTTCAAAATTCAATAATCGGGCATATTGGCGTCAATTTCGGTCCTAGAGTCAAACCGGTGCACTTTTCCTACATAAAATTTGCTACTTGTTCTTCTCAAGTGCTCAGATTTTTTCTACGTCTTACGGTTCGTGAGAAAAAATTCCAATTGGAGGTCTACATGTCTTGCAAATTTCGTGAGAATAAAAACTTTGTATTTCGTTCCAAATTTAATTTATTTCGATTAAGCCTGACGTACTGATTCAAAAAAGATATACATACCCCTATGAGAAAATGCACCGTTTGGCCGGAAAATGGAAAAAACTATAATTTTTTGTAATATTTGTTCATCATTTAAACATCCTTTAATCGGATATATTGGCGTCAATTCCGGTCCTAGAGTCAAACCGGTGCACATTTCTTACATAAAATTTGCTACTTGTTCTTCTCAAGTGCTCAGATTTTTTCTACGTCTTACGGTTCGTGAGAAAAAATTCCAATTGGAGGTCTACATGTCTTGCAAATTTCGTGAAAATAAAAACTTTGTATTTCGTTCCAAATTTAATTTATTTCGATTAAACCTGACGTACTGATTCAAAAAAGATATACATACCCCTATGAGAAAATGCACCGTTTGGCCGGAAAATGGAAAAAACTGAAAATATTTAATTCGGTTTTTCCATTATTTTTGCCAAACTGTGGGTAGGGGATAGAAAAAAAACACATATTTGGAATAAGTTAGACCTAGTGTATATATTAACATTAAAAAAACAATTTCCTAAAATTGGAATTTGCCCAAAAATGTTTAAAGGGGGTACCCTTGGATTTTTTTCAAAATTCAATAATCGGGCATATTGGCGTCAATTTCGGTCCTAGAGTCAAACCGGTGCACTTTTCCTACATCAAATTTGCTACTTGTTCTTCTCAAGTGCTCAGATCTTTTCTACGTCTTACGGTTCGTGAGAAAAAATTCCAATTGGAGGTCTACATGTCTTGCAAATTTCGTGAAAATAAAAACTTTGTATTTCGTTCCAAATTTAATTTATTTCGATTAAGCCTGACGTACTGATTCAAAAAAGATATA